>NC_063363.1:13903683-13917737 GCF_021869965.1 Rhincodon typus
CTCGTCCCTGCCTCCCTAACCTGTTCTTCCTCCCACCTATCCCCTCCTCCCACCTCAAGCCGCACCTCCATCTCCTACCGACCAACCTCATCCCGCCCCCTTGACCTGTCCGTCCTCCCTGGACTGACCTATCCCCTTCCTAACTCCCTACCTACACTCACCTTTCCTGGCCCCATCCCCGCCTCTTCGACCTGTTTGTTTCTTCTCCACCTATCCTCTCCTCTATCCCTCTTCTATCCGCCTCCCACTCTCTCCCTATTTATTTCAAAACCCCCTTCCCCTCCCCCTTTTCTGATGAAGGGTCTAGGCCCGAAACGTCAGCCTCTCTGCTCCTATGATGCTGCTTGGCCTGCTGTGTTCATCCAGCCCTGCACCTTGTTGTCTCGGATTCTCCAGCATCTGCAGTTCCTACTATCTCTGAAGAATTATACTGGACCTGGTTTCGGGAAATGAACCTGGCCAGGTGAGTGAAGTTTTAGTGGGGGAGAATTTCAGGAGTACTGATCATAATACTATAAGTTTTAAGATACTCATGGACAGGGATAGCATAAAAAATATTTGGGTGAAGGTATTAAACTGGGGGAAGACAAACTACAACAATATTAGGCAGGAACTGGAGAATTTTGATTGGAATCGGCTATTTGAAGATAAATCCATATCAGACATGCGGACATTTCAAATGGCAGTTGATAAGAGTTCAGGAGTGGCACATTCCTGTGGGAATGAAGGATAGGCATGGCAAGTTATGTGAAACTTGGATGACCAGGGATGTTACAACATTGGTCAAAAAGAAAAAGGAGCCATCACAAGGTCTAGGAAGATGGGAATTGACAAAGCCCTTGAAGTACATAAGTAGGAAAGAACTTAAGTGAGGAATTAGAAGGCTAAAAGGGGACATACAAAGTTATTAACAAACAGCATTAAGGATGGGTTGGCCCAATCAAGGGAAAAGGAGGGAATCTATGTGTGGTGCCAAAAGCGGTAGGTGAGGTTGTAAATGAGTACGTTGTGTCAGTATTCATCAAAGAGAGGGAATTGGTGGAGGATGATCTTAGGGAAGAGCGTGTTGAATTTCTAAACCAAACTGCTATTAAAAAGGAAGAGGTGTCGTGCATCTTAATAAGTATTAAGATAGATAAGTCACCGGGTCCTGATGGAATCTATCCCAGAATATTGAGGGAGGCAGGAGAACAAGTTGCTGGAGCATTGACAGACATCTTTGTATCCTCTTTGGCCACAGGTGAGGTCTCAGAGGACTGGAGAATAACCAATGTTGTCCCATTGTTTAAGAAGGGTAGCAGGGATAATCCAGGAAATGACAGGCCTCTGAGCCTCACATCAGTGGTAGAGAAATTATTGGAAAAGATTCACAGGGATGAGATCTATATCCATTTAGAAACACATGGACTTATTAGTGATAGACAGCATGATTTTGTGTGAGGGAGGTCATGTCCCACTAGCTTGATCAGTTTTTTGGAAGAAGTGAAGATGATTGATGATGAAAAAGTGGTTGATGTTGTCTACATTGACTTCAGTTAAGCCTTTGACAATGTCCCTCATGGCAGACCGGTACAAAAGGTGAAGTCACATGGTATCAGGGGTGAGCTTGCAAAATGGATGCAGAACTGGCTTAGTCTTAGGAGAACAAGAGACTAGCGGTGGAAGGATGCTTTTCAGAGTGAAGGGTTGTGACTAGTGAGTGATCCATAGGGATCAGTGCTGGGACCTCTGCTGTTCGTGGTCTATATAAATGATTTGGAGGAAAATGCAGCTAGTCTAATTAGTAAGTTTGTAGATGATACAAAGATTGATGGAGTTGTGGATAGTGAGGAGGATTGTCAGAGGATACAGCAGGATATAGATCAGTTGGAGGCATAGGCAGAAAAATGGCAGATCGAATTTAATCTGGACAAATGTGAGGTAATGCATTTTAGGAAATTATACAGGGAACGGCAGAACCCTTAGGAATATTGATCTGCGGAGGGATCTGCGTGTGCAGGTCCACAGATCACCAAAGGTGAGAGCGCAGGTGGATAAGATAGCAAAAAAGGCTGAGGGCATGCTTACCTTCATTGGAAGAGGCATTGAGTGTAAGGATAGGAAAGTTATGCTGCAGATTTATAGAACTTTAGTTCGGCCACACTTGGAGTATTGCATACGGTTCTGGTCAACGCACTACGAGAAGGATGTGGATGCTTTGGAGAGGGTACAGAAAAGGTTTACCAGTGTGTTGCCTGGTATGGGAGATTTCAGCTAATGAAGATAAGTTGGATAGACTGGGTTTGTTTTCACTGGAATGCTGGAGGTTGTGGAGCGACCTGATAGAAGTTTATAAGATTGTGAATGGCATGGATAGAATGCAAAGCATGAGGATTTTTCCCAGCGTGGAGGGGCCAATTACTAGGGGACACAGGTTCAAGGTGCAGGGATGGTAAGTTTCAAAGAGATGTGTGAGGCAAATGTTTCACACAAAGGGTGGTGAGTGCCTGGAATGCACTGCCAGAGGAGGTGGTGGAAGCAAACACAATAGCAGCATCCAAGAAGCACCTGGACAAATACATGAATAGGAGGGAAATCGAGGGATACGAATCTTGTAAGTGAAGATAGTTTTAGCAGGGAAGGGCAAAATGTGTCAGCGCAGGCTTGAAGGGCTAAGGGGCCGGTTCAGTGCTGTATTATTCTTTGGTCTTTGAATGGGTGGGGTGAAGGTCTCAGAACCAAGATTTTTAGTTTAGCTTTCAGTAGCAGTTGCTGGGGTCTTGAAGCTGGATGTAGAAGCTCTTCTTCCATTCTCTGTTACAAGAGAAAATGTAAAAGACAAAATATACATTTTCTGAAATCACTAACACCAATTATTGTGGTCAAGAGATTAGAGAATGATGTTGGAAAGAAACTTGATGACCTTTCATTAAAGACAGGCTGAGACTGTCACAATTTGGAGCATAAAGGATCTTTCTCATAGTTAGCTTCCAATTTCTATAAACTGAATTGTGGCTTTCCAAACACATCCTCTGGTAGTTCAGTGTTTCCCAGGGAGTGTACCATTTAAAGAGACAATGGCTCCTCCTCTTGGTCTCCTTTCAACCCTTGAATGCCTTCGAATCAAACTATGTGACTGTGTTTATGATTATGAATCATTTTGTTCAAAAGGATAATTTCATTTATTATTTTTATTGGCACACATATAAATATTCATGTACACAAATTACTGAATAATTCTAGCATTGGGTGCTGGATGATATGGTTGGTGCTGCAGTTTCTTTCTTTTTTAAATGTTTTAGGACTTCATCCTTTTTTTTTGAAACGCCAGTCTCTAACATGGATGTTCTGCTCCTGAGCCTTACCAATAACACAAGGAGCCAGACACAGGGAACGCATAGGGTTCATTCTCTTGCACATTGCCTTCTGTTTCCTCCTCCTTCAGGTTAAGTGCTCTGTCATAGCAGCTCTTTGGAAATGAGCAGTTTACAGGATGTTGTGCCCTCCATCAGACCCATTAACACTGCTATTTAAACTTCCAATGATCCAATTTTTCTGTTTCTCCAGACTTGTTATTCATTGTTATTATATGGTTCTAAGGCTATTTAGAGCAACAGGTTCTTCCCAGCGAACTTAAGACAGACTGGGAGTTATCCAAGGAAATGCTGATGTCTGTAAGTTGGAGCCACTCCACAGAATGCCTTTACCCATTGAGTGATCAGATATTTCTTAGAAAGGAAAGTTATGCCGCTGCCAGGACGACATTTGAATTAACGTGTATAAAACCCCATTTGATCTTAAATCCAATGACTTGACCACTCAGCCATCCTAATGAATTTTTCTTTCTCCCTGTCTCTTTCTTTTTGGATATACAGAGCTGAAATTTTCAGGGGACCTTGATGTTGTTTCTGCCAGGGCAGAAAGCATTAAACAATCTCTCTTCAGTTAGGCAGCATCTTGATGTTGGCAGTCAATTAAGAGCCTCTTAACAGGATAGAGATCCAGTTGAGGATGGTGACCTGTAACCAAATTTTCAAGGCCACTGGAGGGTAACCAGTGGTCTCTTCAAACAATAGTGAACCCTCTACAAGGGCAAATACCCACAGAGGCAGGGCTGGCATGTATGTGACCAATTACATGGCTCAGTTGGTGATCACATCACCCAAATTTCCTGCTGATGACAGTTTGACTCCCTTTTGCTGCTTTAATCCATGATATTTTGAAGCTGTCCTGCTGTCTAACCCATCACCAATGGACTATAGATTTGTAGTCCACAATTTTTCTCAATAAACGAGGGAAATATGGTTGTGATATTGTCTTTATATTAGTTCCGCTGACTCAACCTCTACTACTACAGTTCCCCAATTTCCGAACTCTCTCCTCATCTCCATATCGCACTTTAGTAAAATTTTTGCTCAATCAAAGAGGAAACTTTAATGGTATGTTAATTATTTATGTTAAGATATACTGAAGAAGGACATTGTTCAGTTAAGTACTTAGGGCAATTATAAACAGAGTGTGTTGGGGCACTGAATTGATACATAGAAAGCAAATATTTTTAATGCTGCATTCTGTTTTATTTCATCTCCCATTTTCTGACCTTCAAACCTTCAATCAGGTTTCATTATTTTTGAGTCAACCCAAGTTAATATCCTACTTTATAGTCAGTTCTCAGTTTAACACAATATTAGAACTTACTAATCATATAAATTCACCAAAAAAAGAAATAAACATTTTACAGATCCTACTTCCACACAAGTATTGGAAGTCCTTCCTATCATTCAGCTTAAATTTGTGGAAATTAAAGCAAACAACAATTTAGCACCTATCATCTCATGTTTAATGCTTTCATTGGCCAAACACTTGTATTTTTATTCCTGTTCTGGAGTTGGAATAATGTTACCAATTTTGGAACAGGTTGTGGAGAAAACAATGGGCAACAGAGGTACAATTGAAAGAAAATTATTCAGCTTCAAAATGATCACTAATGTCATCATTCATAATGCTTGAGTAATAGTTGCACCATGTTGCGTGGGCTGCCAGTTTTCTTTATAATATGGACAATGGTCAAACGATGCTGTCTAATATCATGCAACTGTAATCTCACATCCTTAATTGCCATCTGCTCAGTATCTCACCAATTTGATCTGCATAAATAAATAGTTCAGCTTCATGCAGAAATGCTTACATATCCAGACTGTTAATATGTTGAAATCTGGAGGAGAATACAGACTGATCTATTCTCAATAATTAATTTCCTTCAGAACTATTCAACAAGATTGACTGAACTCCAAAGTTTCCTTTTCAGCCTTACAACGAATACAATACACATATCATGTAGTGGTGCTTACAACTGAAGGTAAACTAATACAGTTAGGTTGATAAATGCACAAAGAAGAAGGGAATACAACATACAGAATGTAGAACAGTATAGCACATAGAAGGACATATTCATAGAGCTCAATGAACCAGGGTGGCAAAAGCTTATTTTGAGGGGGCATACATGTTGGCATGGCCCTCTAGCCAAACAGTACATAACGTAATTACTATAAACTGGATGTTCAATCCAGAGTCAGAATTATTTCTGTATCCAAGCACCTTACCATATCAACATTGTCATAAATCAATTGTTTAAAGAAAAAAAATAGATTTTTTAATTGTGTGTTAATTATGTTTAAATATGTAGGTGCAAGACATTGATTAGTTAAATATTTAGAGTGTTTATAAAGAGCCGGCTGGGATATTGGGTTGGTAAGTGGGCATCAGACAAATGTGATTGTGTTCTGCAAGTAATTCTGTTCTCAAGAAAGGTATTATAGAAAGTACCCTACAATTGCTCTGTCTCCACCCTCCCACCCTACACAATTAAAACACCATCCCCAGATTTAACCAGCAGCAGGAGAAGCTTCCACCTGCTGCCCATTGGCATCTTGAACCTCAGATGCCATCGACCCTGCCAGGATCTGCCATCATGACATAAGGTGAGACCTCCCAAACTGTTACACAAATCCCAGTCCAATGCCACATGGAGATGGCAAGAACCGCAGATGCTAGAGTCAGAGTCGATACAGTGTGGAGCTGGAGGAACAAAGCAAGTCAGGCAGCATCAGAGGAGTAGGAGGGTTGACATTTCAGGCCTAGAGCCTTCATCAGGACTGGGGAGGGGGAAGGGAGCTGGGAACTAAATAGACGGAAGTGGGGTGGGGCTGGGCGAAGGTCGGTGGGATGGCGATAGATGGATGCAAGTAGAGGTAGTGGATATCGGTCAGTGGGACCCAGTCTTGATAAAGGTTCTCGGCGTGAAAAGTCGACTCTCTTGCTCCTCTGATGCTGCCTGACCTGCTGTGTTCCTCTAGCTTGACGCAGTTTTGACAACGCCACATGGTTCTGTCCCCACGTGCTCAAGAGCTGTTGCCCTCTGATTGGTTGGTAGTTCTCTGAGGAGCAGAAATCCTGCCTCCAGTCTGTAAACAGCTATGTGAATGGCTATCGGACAGCTAGCATTCACTTCCAAAAGACTCCCTCCTGCCTACCCTGCCCTTTTTTACTGGGAATCTGGCACTTTGTGTAATTTAGCCCATATGTAACAAATATCTCTTCCTGTTCCCACTCAGGCCTATTTTCTCAGTCTGCTATAATATCCTAGTGAAGCTCAATGGGAACTTAGGGAACAACTTTCGTTTAGGCACTTTGCATCCATCTGAACTCAGCAGTGTGTTTAGCAATTTCAGGTCATTGTTATGACTCACACTTTTATCAAACAATGGTTCTGCTCATCTGATTTACAGCTCCTCTGAATGTAACTTCTATTTCTTGACTTGTTCCTGTTACATTGGACCATCAGCCTTTTGTTATTTAAGCACTGCTGCTTTTTACTCAATTACATTCGTCCTTTTTGTTTCATCTTTCTCTCCTTTATGTTTCCCTGATTTCGTATATGCTTACATCATATTACATCTTCCATTCTGATAGAGAGCTTTTTGACCCAAATGATTAATTCTGATTTTGCCTCGACTGATGTACCTGATCTGCTTATTTCCAACATTTTCTGTTTTTATTAACCTGCTCTAGAATTAATTTTTCTCAGTTCCTTTTAGTCTTATGATGCTAATATCCTACATATTTCCCTCTTCACCCCATTATTGATGACAGAGCTTGTAGTCACTAAAACCCTGCCCTCCAGAACTATTCCCGAAAACCATTTATTTTACTATTTCTCACTCTCTCTCTTTTTCTCTCCCTCTCCTCATGTGAAAATTATGGATAATCAGTGTACCTTTTAATTACTCTCACGAAAAAAAAAATGAGCTCTCCATTTCTGTGCATAATACAATTTTTGTAAGCTGCTCAAATATCCTGTTTTCAACTTAAAATATTCTGTGACTAGCCACATAAAAACAATACACAACTATTTTTTTCAGAAGACTGAAGTGATGAAAGAAGAAAGATCCTTGGAAATTTGGAATTTGCGTCTGGCACTACGCTGTGAAACGACTAATCAAATATCACTTTCAACAATGGCAGTATCCTTCAGGCTAGTCACATTTATGTGCAAAATGAAATTCAGCTATGAAGCTTCCCTAAATAACTTTGTGTTCCTACAAGAGTGATTGATATTTCTGCCCTCAAGAAGCCTAGTAATGTTATAATCACTACACACAGACACTGCTTTTTCTGGTATTAATTTGTTCAGTGTTTAATTATATGTTATTCCTGGCTTGACAGGTTTACACTTATCCATTTTAGTTTTGTATTGACAACTCAGCTGGTTTTAGCATTTCTGCAATGTGCGTTGTAAAAAAAATGTAGGACGATTCCTTTTAGTTGCAAGTTTGCAACTTAATTTGAGCAATCCATGTTCGAATATGGACTGAATAATGAGGTCATGGATAAATTCTGAAGCCTCCTCATTAACCAAATTGATCGTTTTTGGAGCTGAAAAGATCCATTCAATTTTCAATTTGCAAAGTTTGGTTCATTTCTGAATTTGTGTGCTCCTCATTGTCCATCTCTTGAAGATTCAGTGATGGGATTTTAGATATAATAGATTTTATGATGGAAGTGATCTTCAAAACTCATTCCCATCATTCATTGATCCCAAACGGGAATGAACAGAGATTTTCAACATTTGGATTCAGGATTCAAAATGGATTTCAATTACATTTAGATTAAAACAATTTGGTTGGAGTGACCAAGTTGCCATACCACACATTTAAAAAGACTTCTGAAGATAAGTAGATGTATTCATGTAAAGAAATGAATTCCTCACCAGGAGGACAGTTATTGATGGATTTCAGAGGGTTGCATTTCTAAAATAACAAAAGGGACTGTGCATAAACTAATTGCAAGAAAACTATTTAAAGTGTCAAATGGATGGCTGATTTATTGAAAATGGCAGCATATTAAACATTGAATCAGGTGACAAAAACAGAAATTGCTGAAAAATCTCAGCAGGTCTGGCAGCATCGGTGGAGAGAAATCAAAGTTAATATTTTGGGTCCAGTGACCCTTCCTTAGAACAGATCAGGTGATCATGAATCTATTCAAAATCCCAGTATCAAATCAACATTTTAAACCCAGTTCGGAAAAATGTTGAACTCAGCTAGAAAAACTAACATGCAAATGAAGAGAGCCAATTCCATGTTTTTCAGATGTATTTGTTACTTTCTCTGGCACCACCATCACCACAAAAATAAATCTGTACAAATGTTTGCAAATAAACAGTTACAATCTTTAAAAAATCATTATTTTTTCAGTTAGAGTCATGCATGTGCAATTTCACCTTGCATTTTATGAAATAAATGCAAGCCAATGACAGACTTTTTGTAAGTCTTATTTTATATTGATGTCAAGCTTGGTGCTAGTGTTTGAAACAGCGTGAGAATGAAATGCCTCATTAGTGGAGCAAATTTGGCAATTATTGCACGTAGATTTGAAGGGGTTTTTGTCAATCTGGATCAGTGCAGGTTTAATTTGGACTGTGACTATGGCAAGCATGGCACTTTGTCTAAGTTATAGAGTTCTGTGGGCTGTGGATGAAGAAACAAAACTAAAATTGTTCCATGCAGTTTGAAAGTGTGATTGAATTCCATTGTTCAGCAATGAATTTGCTTTGTTTCTGTCTCTGGTGAACAGGTTGGGGAACAGGTTTGGAGAGAGGAGATTGTTGAGAATACTTTATGGAGAAATTGCATTCTGCAAATATATATATTTCCTTCAGTGGCATTATCAGTTTTTCAGAGAGTGAGCCTTCTTCACTCTTAACCTTTGTCTTAAAGGTCTCACACTGTGAAAAATTGTAGGTCAATCTCTGTGTCAAACAAAAGATACAAGAAGAACCTGCTCTTATTCCTTCATATCTGACATCCTCTTCAAAATGTGATCACTTGAGTTGTGGTCATCTCAGCAGCCAATTTATGCACCACAATGTCATTAAAGCTAGCAATGTTCAGTTTGCTATAGTATTGATTGAGGGATAATTAGTTGCTCAGACACTTGGAAGATCTGTGAAGAGAGCAGTGGAATCTTTTACATCCAAAGAAGTGGCTTTAATGTATCATCTTCAACAAAGTAACACTTACTCATTGGTCAAAGTAGTCCAGATACTTAATTTTGTACTCCAGAAGTCTGCACAGAGGCCTGAAGCCACAACTTTCTGACGCAGAGAGACCAGTGTTGCTATTATGGTTAGTATTGTTATAAGAAGATCTAGAATTCCCTTATTTGAACATCTCTACATCTTTCTTTTTTTTAAGTTTCTACAATTCCTTGATGAATTATTTTGTCAGTTGTATTTGGTTATGTGGCTCAGTGTCAAAATTATTTGATAATGTACTTGGAAAGTGCACTTGGGTGTTTAACAATGTTAAAGACACCATGTGATGTAACAGCATGAAGACTGTCAAAAACCTGAGAGGTGGGATTGAAAACATTTTGGATTTCCAGGCCTCCTAGCCAAAGTGAATGTAAAAGCCTAAAGAAAAACAACTGAACACCCCCCCCACAGTTGTGCTTAACTTTTATTCTCATATTGCATTTCAGTTACAAAGTGCAACGTATTGAGTTATGGGTCTGTTGGGGTCAACCTCTTATGTTTTGAAATCAACCTCAATATCATGCGTGGCAACCTTACTTTCCTTTTAAAATGGTTGAAAACGATCAAAATTAGCAGGCCAGACCCACCACTTCATGCACAATATTCAGAATACATGACAGTCGTACACAGCACACTCAGTGTAGAAAGACATCAGACAAGACTCTTGAACAATTTGGAACAGCACCAAATTAATTATCATCTCTTGCCACACAATACAGCACCATCTGTACAAGCAAGAGAGATTAGAGAGTTTTTGGAAGAGGAGCATTCATTTCCTGTCATACCTTTATGCTGGCATGAAAAAAAATTACGAAGAATACTGAATTATTATCAGTGATTCTTTAAAAGGTGCTTCCCATTTTTCAGAATAAAATTAGCAATTTAGTCACAACAATGAAAAAGATCAAGAGATTGTCAAAAACCCCTGCTTGGTGAGAGCTTGGGGAGTAAATACAGTGCAAACTGTTTGCTGAAAGGGCTGAAAGATGTGATGGCTTGATCGAAAGATTTTTGCTTCAAAAAATCTATTAAATCTGTAATTTAAGAATTGTTTGCTAGCTCACACATTTTGTCGGCTTTTTAAAAAAGTTATTCCATATTGTAAAAAGGCTTCTTTGGTAATAGTTTGTGCCTTGGGAACAAACCTTTTAAATCCGACAAGCAGTGGTGTTCTCTAGAACAACAGAAGGCACCAAGTCCAATGTTGCAGTACTAGCCACGAAAGTGTGAGAGCCACATTTTAAACCCTAACTTTCAGCAATCTCAGGCAAATTGGCCCTAAATCAAAGCGAACGATGTTTTTTATATCGATGTCTTTGTCTGTGCTCCCCAACCATAGAAAATAGGCACTGCCTGGACTTGTCACTTTGAGGTTTGAGAGTTTGCTTCTCGAGGACTTGTTTGATCATTTAGTACTGTCTCCTTTTTGATTCTTGGATATCTTTAGTTGGATAAATAATTGCTGCTACTTTGTGAAACAACATTCCCTTCATTTTCTTCTCCCTGGGAGGTAATTGAGTAGTCTTTTCACTTGCAACAATTTATTACTCAACATAGAAATTTCTTTGGAAATTTGTATGAAGTGATTTGGCGGAATCACTGGGGAGAAGGCAGGTGATTTGGAGTGTTTGACACCCACCCAACAGGTTCCCCAGAGCTGCATATCAGACTGAGGGATACAATCATTTCTCTGTATACTTCACAGGACAGAAATTCTGTTCTCTCCTCAATTCCAACTTCCAGACAAGTTCCAACACAGGGACAGTTCAGTTCACTTTAAGATAATGTAAAATTCTATGCCACTGGAAACGCGCATAACAACACCAATACATTTGTCGAATTAATCATTTTTTTACATCAAACAAGTGACAGAAATCTAATTTGGAATAGAAAATGGGTTCTTTCCTTTTCTGATTGAAAGGAATTGGCAGTGCCTCTCCAAGTGATTGGTTTCCTTAATGTAGACAGAGAGGGGAGAAAGAAGTGTATCATTAAAGAAAGTGATGAAGTTAGAGAGCTATGGAGATAGGCCTGTAGAGCAGGGTTAGCTGGATAGCTCTTTCAGGAGGTAGTACCAACATGATGGGTTGAATGGCCTCCTTCTATACTCTAAAATTCTATGATTGATGACGTGATTAGCAAGAACAAACCTAAGACCTACACAAATAGGACAGGTCCCGTCCATCGATGTTCTCTGCAAGGCTGGCCAATAACACCATAGAGGACCATGCAGCAAATGTGGAAAACTGCTGCAGTGAAACTCCTGCCTCAGTGTGAATTCTAGCAGAAGATTCCATTAGTGTCAGCAAGCACAGATTCTATTATTCAGAGAGATATCAATGGATTTTTTTATTCTATAGCTGAAATCATAGGTGCCTGCTCTAAATGGCAATAGATTACCATTCACAGAAGTGTAACACCGGATCAGGAGAAATGGGAACCTTATCCTCCTTTATGGAGAAGGAGGAAAGCGAAATATCCCAGGATTTATCATACTCTATACAACAAAAAGCGTTCAGAACATAGAAGCATAAAACAAAAAAAAACCAAAAGAACTGTGGAAACTGTTCTGAAGAAAGGTCACCTACCGAAACGTTAACTCTGATTTCTCTCCACAGATGCTGCCAGACCTGCTGAGCTTTTCCAGCAATTTCTGTTTTTGTTTAAAAACATAAGGACTAGGAGCAGAAGTTTTTCAATTCAGCTACTTGACCCTATTTCATCATTCAATATGATCATGACTGATCTCATCTCTGCCCCAATTCCACTTTTCTGCCTGCTCCAAAACCCTTCAACCCATTACTAGTTAAAAATCGGTCTATCTCCTCAAGTTTACACAGTGTCCCAACATTCACCATTTGCTGGGATAGTGAATTCCACTGAATCACCTTTAAGAGAAATAATTTCTCCTCATTTCTGTTTCAGATCTGCTACCTGTTTCCCTAAAAATATGATTTTTCAACCTAGATTGTTCCGTAAGAGGAAGTATTCTTTCTACATCCACTTTGTCAATCCCCTTCAGCATCTATATACCTTAATTAGATCTCCTCTCATTCTCCTAAACTCCAGAGAGTATAGGCCTAAACTAACAATCTCTCTACATGAGACAAACTGCTCAGTTCTCTGGAATCAATTTAGCAAGGCCAATCCACTTAACCTACATATCTTTGGACCGTGGGAGGAAATGGAAACACCTGACTGAACCCACATAGACACAGGGAGAAAATGTAAACTCTATGCAGTCACCTGAGGCTTGAATCAAACCCAGGTCCCATCTACAAGTTCACTGATGACACCACCATAGTGGGACAGGTTTCTAACAACAATGAGTCAAAATACAGAATGGAGATAGAGGACTTGGTGCAAATAAAACAATCTGTCTCTCAACATTGGCAAAACTAGAACCAATCATCCACTTCAGAAAGAAAGGAGGAGAACATACCCTCATCTACATCAATGGAACTGGGGTTGAAACAGCGAAGAGCATCAAGTTCCTCAGAGTGACGATAACCGACGACCTGTCCTGGACTTCCCACGTAAATGCAACAGTCAAGAAGGCACAACAACGCCTCTTGAAATAAGTCTATTTAAAACTTCAAGCCAATAAAATGTTTGTTCAAAACACATTATTATTCAAAAAATAAAGACCTGCAGATGCTGGAAATCTGAAAGAAGAACACATGTTGGAGAAACTCCATAGGTCAGCTTTCCTGCTCCTCTGATGCTGCTTGGCCTGCTGTGTTCATCCAGCTCTACACCTTGTTATCTCTTCCACCCATGGACTTCATTTACTCAGCTCGCTGCCACGGAAAGGCTGCCAATATCATCAAAGACGCATCACACTCCAGTGATGATCTCCTACACCCTCTTCCGTCAGGCAGAAGGTACAGAAACCTGAACACATGCATCAGCAGGTTCAGGAACAGCTTCTTTCGGCCACTATCATACTGTTGAATGGACTCTAGCCTCAAATAATGTAACCTGTATGCTTCTAAGTCTTCTTGATCTGTACATCCTTTTCTTGCTGTGATCTACCTGTACCACTCATGAACAAAGCTTTTTCACTGTATTTTGGCACATGTGACAATAAAATCAATCAATCAATCAGGTTCCTGATGCTGTAAGACAGCAGCGCGAACGAGTGAGCCACCATGCCACCTCATTTAATGCTAATAAATGCAACTTTACAAAAAAATCAATGTTAGCTCATACAACCTCATTACATACATTGACATAGTACATAGTAACATGGAGGATTTAGTTCAATGTCAATGATTATTCTATAGATTTTGCATCACCACCAAATACAAATTAACTTGTGATCATAACAAATACTGACTGTAAGTAATAGTAATGGTGCCTCCTTAATGGTGACAAACATTTCATATTGTGAGTTTGAATACATCCCAAATCAGTAAATACTTGGAAAGAGATAACAAGGTGTAGAGCTGGATGAACACAGCAGGCCAAGCAGCATCAG
>NC_063363.1:13918137-13934777 GCF_021869965.1 Rhincodon typus
CTTCTTCAGAAAAGGGTCTAGGCCCGAAACGTCAGCCTTCCTGCTTCGCTGATGCTGCTTGGCCTGCTGTGTTCATCCAGCTCTACACCTTGTTATCTCAGATTCTCCAGCATCTGCAGTTCCTACTATCTCTGAACACTTGGAAAGAAATAGCTTTGTAAGAAAATTTGAAGTGTTTGTAACTTTCTTTCAGCTGCCATTTAATGTTTAGCCAAACATGTGGTACTGTCAATTACTTCACAAGCTGTGTACAATGTTGTATTCTGGAAATATCACAGTAAGTGGGAAGTAAAGAGTGGAAAACCACTGAAGCATTGAGCAAAAATCCGCATATTCTGAAATACTGGTCCAAAATCCTGGACATAGCAAATAACTTTCAAAAGTTTTTTTAAAAAGTCAGCTGGGCTATGCTCTGGTAAAGCTCCACAGATAGAGATAACTGCTTGGAACCATCGTCCAGCCCAAAAATCCAGTTCACACCTCAACTCTAAAAGAACAATTAACAAGGCCTAAGAAACCAACTTAACCCAGACATTATGGAGCTTTTACAGTTACCAAGACATTCAACTCCAATTAATATTCATTCACAGAAATATCAGACATTCCACTTGATCGAAATACATTTACACCTAGTCTTGACCATCAGGAAGCCAATTCATCTCAAAAGGAAGCAACAGTAACACAATTGGAAAATGCAGCTTTGGCACAGAGATAAGAGAGGTGCAATTTAGGATAATTGCAGGCCCCGATCTCACCTAAAATAAAGGGAAGAGAGGAAGAAGAATGATCCACCTCAAGAGCTATTCCCTGCAGCCACCACCAGGAGAAAAAATCCAGACAGCTACCACGCCGAGAACGATCCCTGCAGCCATCTGCAACCCCGGCAACCGACCACGACCTGCAGACCTGACAACCAGTGACCTCTGAAAACCACCAATCTGATCAACACCACAAGGCCTCAGACATATCCTGACACGAACACCCATTCGCAAAACCAACCATAAAGTAAGAAAACCAAAGTACTCACCAGATACATCCACAACACGTCTTACCTCATCAGTGGACTCAACCCAGAATGAAGGCCTACACTATCTTAAGTCTTCAGCGAAGCACCAGTTACGGCAAGCAGGAATAGCCAGCGTATTTCAAAATGCGTTCTATACCCAGTGGTAAGCCTATTTCCTTGAGACCCCAAAGCATCCAATTTAGCTAGCAGGGAGGGGAACGTGGGTTGGTGTCAGTACATAGAACCCCAAGGTCAAGCAGTCTGATTAAAGTGCCTGTGTTTAAAACTACTGTTTAGTTTCAAATCTCATTAACCTGTGTTAAGTTATTAGTATATTTAAGTTGTATCAGAGATAGTAGGAACTGTAGATGGTGGAGAATCTGAGATAACAAGGTGTAGAGCTGGATGAACACAGCAGGCTTTCCTGCTCCTATGATGCTGTTTGGCCTGCTGTGTTCATCCAGCTCTACACCTTGTTATCTCAGTATATTTAAGTTCTGTCTTCTGAATAGTTGATCTGAATTTCCCTGTTTGGTACATTGGCCTCTTATTTCTTGTGATATACACACCTTTGTATTTAATAAATGCAGAGATTCTATTGCCCTGAAACACCTATCTCCTGCCTTCTTCACTTCACATTCCTAAATTAAGTCCAGTGTCAGAACCAGGGATCTGGGGGTGATCCGAACCTCCTAAAAATCAGCAGATTGCTGATCGCAAACCAGAATAATGGAAAGAAAGGACTAATTGAAATATAAATAGTAGCTTAAAATCTAATCTGTCTTCTGATCTGGCAGCAGTTATGATATAATTAGTTGGTGCAGTGCATAGTAAGAGGGAAACTATGTGAGTATATTTCAGGATCTGACAGAGTTTGACACAAAATTGCTAAACTGACATTAATACCAATCTGATTTTTCCTTGATAGGATTTTGGATTGATGTGACATTTACAGCATACCTTAAACATAAAACAATTGGAATTCAGTGCAAAATTCAGAACATTGTAAAGTGTAAGGGATATCTGACAAGCCATTTCTGCAACAGCACTATTGCGTTATTATAGAATGTTGCATGAATAGTTTAACAACTGGATAATTCTGCAGAAATATGATTACTTACATCTCAAGAATTGCACCTACAAATATACTGACTGTCAGCATTTATATTGGTCGATATAGGGCAATGTAAAGATATAAAGGAGCTGGTCATGTGTAAAATAGCGATTTGTATAAGAACAAACCGGACAGATATTCTCTTAAACATTGTATAGGGAGTCAGGACACAATTAAGGGCTGCAATAAAGTTGAAAGATTAATCAACTTCTATTCTAAAGGCTGAAATAACATTGGATGTCAAATATCCCAATTTTATTTGCAGTGAAGAAGAAAGAAATGCCCAAATATATTGTCAGAATTACATACCAATCATGCACACAAGAAATGTGACCTTCAAAGCACTAACAATTCAATTTCATCTTTATGAAGAATCATAAAATTACATCACATCCAATCACTTGCACTGATGTTAATTCTTCATGTGAAAATCAATCTGAAATTTTACCATTTTAATGAAAACAATGACAGCTTTTTCTTGGTCTTTATGCATCTTCATATGCAACAGCATATTCAAGACCTCAGGGGCACTGTTTCAAGATAAAGAGCAGAAGGCTTAGAGGGGATTTGAGGAGAATCCTCTCCCCCTACAAAGTGTGATGGGTATCTGAAACTTACCGCTTGAAAGGGTGGTCGAGGCAGGAAACATCAAGACATTCAGGACGTATTTCTAGGAGCACTTGAAATGTCATAGTATACAAAGCTATGCTCCATCTATTAGAAAATGGGATTAGAACAGATAAATGTTTGATGGCCAATGCAGACATGATGGGTTGAAGGACCGTTTTCTGTGCTGTAAAATTCAATGACTCTACAACTGCTATGTACCATTCATACGGCCTCAACATCCTTTGCAGAGCAACATTGCACACATTACTCCCACTTGGCCGAGCTGGTGTTTATGTAGATCCATCAATCCATATTAATTGGTAAAGAAATTGGTCTCCACCACAGCAAATTTGGGTGTAAATTTCCATTGCTGATGAAAATGGGGCCCATGTTGATCATTCAATAATTTTCCAATATGTACCAATTCTCAGTATAATTATAAAACATAGTTTCTAGGATTTATACTATTACCTTGTCCATCTTTCTCAGGTCCTTAAATGTATTCTATCAGGCCTCAACACTTTACTGTCCTTTGGCTTAACTAACTTCTCTGGTACGATATGTGAATTTATAATATTTTAGCAATGTTCTCTTTTGTAAGTGCTGAAGAAATGTTCTATTCAATTCTCTTTCTCATGTTGCCTTTTTTTTATTAACTCATAATTCTCTTAAGAATTCATCATCACATTCCACAAATCTGTTGCTACTGTAAGTATTTACATAGAACGTAGAACACAGAACACAGAACATTACAGCGCAGTACAGGCCCTTCGGCCCTCGATGTTGCGCCAACCTGTGAAACCAATCTGAAGCCCATCTAACCTAAACTATTCCATTATTATCCATATGTTTATCCAATGACCATTTAAATGCCCTTAAAGTTGGCGAGTCTACTACTGTTGCAGGCAGGGCATTCCACACTCTTACTACTCTCTAAGTAAAGAACCTACCTCTGACATCTGTCCTATATCTATCACCCCTCAATTTAAAGCTATGTCCCCTCATGCTAGCCATCACCATCTGAGGAAAAAGACTCTCGCTATCCACCCTATCTAATCCTCTGATCATCTTGTATGCTGATCTTGTATGTCTCTATTAAGTCACCTCTTAACCTTCTTCTCTCTAACGAAAACAGCCTCAAGTCCGTCAGCCTTTCCTCATAAGACCTTCCTTCCATACCAGGCAACATCCTGGTAAATCTCCTCTGCACCCTTTCCAATGCTTCCACATCCTTCCTATAATGCGGCGACCAGAACTGTACGCAATACTTCAAGTGCGGCCGCACCAGAGTTTTGTACAGCTGCAACATGACCTCATGGCTCCGAAACTCAATCCCTCTACCAATAAAACCTAACACACCGTACGCCTTCTTAACAACCCTATCAACCTGGGTGGCAACTTTCAGTGATCTATGTACATGGACACCGAGATCTCTCTGCTCATCCACACTACCAAGAATCTTACCATTAGCCCAGTACTCTATATTCCTGTTACTCCTTCCAAAGTGAATCACCTCACACTTTTCCGCATTAAACTCCATTTGCCACCTCTCAGCCCAGCTCTGCAACTTATCTATGTCCCTCTGTAACCTGCAACATCCTTCCGCACTATCCACAACTCCACCAACTTTGGTGTCATCCGCAAATTTACTAACCCATCCTTCTACGCCCTCATCCAGGTCATTTATAAAAATGACAAACAGCTTTGTAGCACATTTTATTGTTATTAATCTTTTCACAGGTCCTCATATTGTCTCATTGTTTTCCTTATCCCTCTCTTAATCTTTTTATCGAGCTATTCTCACATGCTTGTCAATTTATATTGTACCTATACCATCTTCTTCAATTTGATGTTCATTATTATATTATTTATACCCAGCATTTCAAGCTTGCATTGGTCTCCTATTTGAGACAAACGATAACAAGTTTATTCTGTAACATTGCAAAATCTTAACATTCTTGATCTACCATCCTGTATGTCAGTATTTTCTTACATTTCACCACAGCTAACTACCTCTAATCTTGCCAATGTAAATTAAATGGTCTGGATTTACTCCTGGTTCTTTTTTATTTATAAGTCAAAATCTTGTCACATAATAGTCACTAATCCCAAAATGGTCTCTCACATTTAACTCACCTAACTGATTTTACTTGGTCCTGGCAGCATCCTCCTCTTAAAGGTTTATAAATACATTGAGGAAGGAGTCTTGCACATATTGTCAAATAAATATTGTCATGCCACACTGAAAATCAAGCTCTGTAACTTCTGGAGTCATCACAAAAGATAAACACGTTATCAATGTATGCAAAGGTGCCTGATTTTCCTGTCAGATAGATCCAGGCAAACAAAAAAAGGCTTGGTTTCTGTAGTTAACAAGAACTTACTACATATAACTGGATACTAAACACAGGTAACCAATTACAACTGCAGACATATGTTAAATTCTAACCATTACTTGAAAGCACCTCCACACGCATACAGTTACAGACAAAAAAAAGCATTGATGGTATGGATGGAGGGAAAAATGCTATGGAAACTGTTCAGGCTCTAATTTATAGGGTTTACGGAGATGATCTTTTTGCTTGCCAGGATTTACAGGTCTTCAATCTCTCTTTTCCAGATTCTCTTTGCTTCCACATGTAATTAGTACGCTAACCACAAAGTCTCTTCATCACTGGTTAAAAGCCATGGCTTACAGCAACTGATGAGGGAAAATAAACTGGCTTACTTCAGGCTTTAGATATTTTCCTGGATAGCAAGGCATAGTATTTGCCCCTTTCAGCTGTCTGAAATCTTCTGCCAGTATCACACACACACACATACACACACACAAGCTGTTCAGCTACACTGGAACAAATCAGAAATCTGTTGTGAGGCTGATGGCCTTTGTGATTCCCAACTGGTTGGAAGTGCATGAACCAATCAGCAACCAGTTGCTGGCCAAATATCACTTTATATGTACCCCTTGGTGCCAGCCCATTCACAAACAGCCTTCCCCCACTGTTTGAACAAAGCATCAATAGAAGCATGACTTATGTTGAGTTTCAGTAACGTTTTTTTCCAAGTTCAGCAATTGCATACACAATCCTTGCTTTTAAAAGAATCTTTTACCCATTTCAATCCACAAAAAGTACAGAAAAATGAAAAGATACTGTCTTTATAAACCCCCTCCTAACTCACCACCTACATTACTGGTTCCATCCCCGCCTCCTTAACCTGCCCATCTCCTCTTCACCTATCTGCTCCTTTATCCACCTTCCATCTGCCACCCCCTCTCTCTCTATTTATTTCAGAGTCCCCTTCCCCCTCCCCCATTTCTGAAGAAGGGTCCAGACCCGAAAGGTCAGCTTTCCTGCTCCTCTGATGCTGCTTGGCCTGCTGTGTTCATCCAGCTCTACACCTTGTTATCTCATTTACAGATCTCATGCCTGTGTTGTACCCAAAAGCATTACTTGTATAGTACTCACACCAGAAAGCCTAAAACTAACTCATAATTATCTTCTCAAGAACTCCACATCATATTCCACAAATCTGTTGCTACTGAAGTATTTGTAGAACATTTTATTGTTATTAATTTTTTCACAGCTCCTCATATTGTCTCATTGTTTACCTTATCTTTGTCAATCTTTTTTTCAAGCTATTCTCACATGCTTGTCAATTTATAATGTACCTATGCCATCTTCTTCAATTTGAGCTTGATTCTAATATTATTTATATCCGGCATTTCAAGCTTGCATTGGTCTCCTATTTGAGAGAAATGGTAAAAATTTTATTCTGTAACATTGCAAAATCTTCACATTCTTGATCTACCATCCTGTATGTCAGTATTCCCTTACATTTCACCACAGCTAACTACCTCTAATCTTGCCAACGTAAATTGAATGGTCCGGAAAACCTAAAACCTCAAAGGGTTTAATTTGACTTCAGCTCCCAGTCTGATAAATCTGAATTTCTGGAGCTATTGTACCAGAACTTAAACATTCTTAGTTTTAAATAACTACTTCTTGGTTTTATTCAAACAATTCTGGTCTGAGACTATCACTAACTCCTTCTTGTCAGGTAATCAAGTATTACTCGAACAATCTTCTCTATTTCTTACACATTTACACATGAAAATTTCTGCAGAATTGCCCAAACTTTAAAGTAAACCTTGAAAGGTCTCTTTATCTAAGCAACGGATCTTTTTCCTAACCTTAGAAAAAAGTCCAGAAATTTGTAACAGAAACCTTAAGACATAATTATTTTTCTTGCCCTGTTGTAAACCCTCCACAGGTAAATTAAAAGCCCATTAGTTCTGAAAATAAGCCATCATAAACTATTTTTAAATCATTATGACTACAGAAATATTCAAGCTAATTATTTATTTCTTTAAACCAACAGGAAAACCTGTATGTCAGTGTTTCAAAAATCTAAAAATCCAAACTGCACACAAATGATGTTGAAATATATATGTAAATCAGACAGTCTACATCACAATATGTTCATGATGATGATCTTTATCATGATGATGTAAATTATTATGCTACTCTGACATAAGCAGAGCAGAGATGGGGGTGGGATGCTGATTGTTAACAACGTTAAAGAATGCACGCTTCAGAAAATACTGCAGTTTTGCAAATGCTGCATCACCATGAAATCAGAAATTCCCACCAACAAAGAAAAATCCTAACAAAGGAAAATCAATTGAAAAAGAAAGGGTCCCAGCAATCAAAGATGATGATTAGCAAAGCAAGCCACCATCTTCAGGTAAAGACAAAGCTTCAAGGTTATCATCCTCGATGTAAAAGGGTTCAACGTGGAATTTAAAATAGATACACTGTGATTGTTTAAAATAGCCTGACAAGTTGCCATGATTAAAATCAATGGATGTTCAACTTGTAAGCATCAAACTGCAAGGTCTAGGGGGCAGACAAAAATTGCCATCCCTCCTTTTCTATCTACTCTGTCCCTCCAAAAAATATGGACACCTGATATGTTTACTTCACATTCAGCCTGATTTACAGCAAGTTTCTTGCAATATTGTTACCTTTCCATCAAATAATTTTTCTTCCAAATCCCTGTTTTCATCCCCCAAACTGAACATTGCCGTTAAAGTATGTTGCTTACATTATTTCAATGCAAATCCAATCTTTCTTGTGATCACTTTGTCCAAATCAGCATTTGATCTTTCTTGGATCATGACTTGTTTATTTTTTCTTCCTTGTCTGCTCTGTTCAGTGTTTCTGCAGTCTATCTTTCAGGCTTTGGCTTAGAAGGAAATACATCAATTTGTTCATTCTCTACAATCTAAAATAATCACTATAATTTTCCCTGAGTTTAAATTACTTCTTAACTTCATAAATTGGACAGTTCTTTTGTCCCTTTGCAGTTCAGAAGCAGCCCAACCTTGTGAAATAATCCCAGTAATGAGACACTTCTGTGATGTGGAGAGATTGGAGAAGCTGGATTGCTGTCCTGACAGAAGAGAGCATTGAGGGATTTGACAGAGATGTTCAATATCATGACAGGGCCAAACAGAGCAGTGTGAAACTGTTCCCATTGGTGAAAAGGCCAAATATGAAATAACACAGATTTTAGAAGATTGGCAAATAAAGTTAAATGTGGCACGCGGAAAGTCCACAGCAATTGGCTATGATCTGGAATACACTGTCTTACATGTTGTCGGTGGCAGATTTAAAGTGGCTCTTGAAAGGGAATTGGTTCCCTAAATGACGGAATAAAAATCAGCGGGAACAAGGGAATTAGTGGGGAATAGGACAAACTAAGTTGATCTTAAAGAGAGCCATTATGATTGAATGAGCTGAAAGGTCTCTTCAATGCTGTAACTATTCTGATTCTAACTCCCTCCAGGACCTTGACCAACAGACTATAAGTTGGAAATCATCTTCCTGATACCAGCCCAATTGCTTAGCATTTACTTGGTTAAAAGCAAATTGTGGAAACATTCCTTGATGTTTGTCAAATTCAGCACTGCACAGAAAAAAACAAAGTGAGAATGGAACAAAGAACAGTTAGAACTGTTCACGACTCAGCAACAGAATACATGCAGCTTTCATTTTCACATCAAAGTGTTTAATTCTTTCTTTCATCTTTACTTTTGTGGGTTCTGCAAACAGTTCCACAGGTGACTTTCAACACCTAATGACCTGCGACATCTAATGCAGTTACTCAGGGGATGTAAAAAGTCGGATCTGACAGGCAAAATATGAGACAAGAAAAGTGAAAGAACAAGAATAGAAAAGTCACAATGATGTTAACTTTTCTTTCTCCAGCAATGATAATTACATAATGAACCTGAGTTCATTATGTTATTAGTTATCAGTGAAGCGTAAATAACTCTCAGATTCATGATGAAAAGGAACTGTCAACAAGGTCATTCCTTCCCCTGCCGCCCTGTTGTTTTCAACGTGATCAGGACAGTAGGCAGATACAACCACCTCCACAAAAAACCAACCTCGCCTGCTGTGTGTATCAGGTGGTCAGAAATAAGATGACAGCTAACAGTAGGAAACTAGATCTTTCATGCACACAGCGATCTCAGTGTCTCTGCATGCTGCCCTCAAGGTCGCTGTGACGGGGAAAAGATCCCCTCTGCTTACAATGTGCTTTTGAAAAGGACACTTCTACGCGGGTTATTCCTGGGGTGCGTACTGAGACAAAAAGCAGACAGTGCTGGAGGCCGTTTTCTCTGAGAAAGACGTTGTTTGGTCTGCCTGAACCTTATTGTCTTCCTGTGCAAGCAACTGTCTCGAACTGGGTGTTACAAACTGATACATTCCAAGCCCCAGGACTGCATGTTGAGCCGTGCATGAAAGTTGGGGCACTCGCCATAAAGGTTCATTGAAGAAAGGTCAAGGTCTTTAGGTCATCTCACCATTGTACAGCAAGAGGCTGGAGCCCTTGTTCAGCTCCTCAGTTTGTACAGATAAGAGAATGGATGAAATAAAGTGTCATGTAATTTGTAAATAAAGTAAGGCATTTCTGAATGCTAACAAACTCACCATGTTGTAAATAATTTATAGGTAATGCACTTCATGTGCTGTTGCTTTCGGGCCATCTTAAAATTTGTTCGTATAGATTTTATGAAGAAGCATAATTCTTGAAAACAACAGACTGAAATATACAGTGAAAGCAAGATTCATAAATGATGCAAGTCTTAAAAAATATGATTAATTTGAACTAAATAGAATAAATAAACACAAAGCAACTGCACACCACCAAATAAGTACAATTTCTAACTTGATGTCTGGTACAGAATTGGAAGGGGTTTAGGCAAACCAGTGGGAATTGTAATTTTGTTATTGTTGTTACAGAGAAGGGAGAAGAAGAATATTAAACTCCATTCATGATTGATGATGAACATGTTAATTTATATCAAAAGCAGAAGTTGCTGGAAAAGCTCAGCAGCTCTGGCAGCATCTTAGGAAGGATCACCGGACCCAAAACGTTAACTCTGACTTCTCTTCACAGATGCTGCCAGACCTCCTGAGCTTTTCCAGCAACTTCTGTTTTTGTTCTTGATTTACAGCATCTGCAGTGCTTTTGGTTTTTTATTTACCATTAATTTGTATGATCTACTTAAAAGTAGGATATGAAGTCAGACGGTGTGAGGAGACTACAGAAAATTTGGGAGCGTTGCCAGCCCAGAATAATTACCAGAGGAAATGTCTTTAATTGAAGAAACCACTGCTACTGATGCTTCATGTCACAGCATATCCTACCCTCCTACCAGCCCTATGCCTGCTGATGTGGATTGGCTTCTGGCCAAGAAACATCTATATTTTAAATTTCGCAACTTTGTTTTCAAAAGCGTCCACAGCCTTGCTCCTCCCTAGATCTTTAATCTCCAATTTGAAATTCCTTCGGGAAATCTGCACTCTTCTAATTCTGTATTCTGTACATTCCCGACTATAATTATTCCACCATTGGAATCCATACGTTCAGTCGCTTTAACTGCAGGCTCTGGAACGCCCTTCCCAAACCTCTCCGCTTCACTTTGCTACTTTAGGACACTCCATAAAATATACATCATTAAACAAGTTTTGGTCATCTGACCTAATACCTCTTTACATTTTTTTGTGTGTCACACCTTTCATAAAGCTCCTGTGAAGCACATTGGAACATTTCATTGCATTAAAAAGTGCAATTGTTGTTGAAACCTCAAGCATAGAAATGGCTGATGATCTAGTTGTAATGTTGATGAACGCTGTGGATATGTTAAATCCTGTGGAATCAAACGAACAACAGATTCACAATAGAGATAACAAGGTGTAGAGCTGATGAACACAGCAGGCCAAGCAGCATCAGAGGAGCAGGAAGGCTGACGTTTCGGGTCTAGACCCTTCTTCAGATTTGGGGGAGGGGAAGGGGATTCTGAAATAAATAGGGAGAGAGGGGGAAGCGGATAGAAGATGGATAAAGGAGAAGATAGGTGGAGAGGAGACAGACAGGTCAAAGAGGTGGTGTTAGAGCCAGTAAAGGTGAGTGTAGGTGGGGAGTTAAGGAGGGGATAGGTCAGTCCAGGGAGGACGGACAGGTCAAGGAGGCGGGATGAGGCTAGTAGGTAGGAGATGGGGGTGGGGATCCAAGTGGAAACCAAGCGAGGCTTGGGGACCGCTTTGTGGAACACCTACTCTTGGTTCACAACAGACGACTGCACCTCCCAGTCGCGAACCATTTCAACTCCCCCTCCCACTCCTTGGACAACATGTCCATCCTGGGCCTCCTGCAGTGCCACAATGATGCCACCCGAAGGTTGCAGGAACAGCATCTCATATTTAGCTTGGGAACCCTGCAGCTCAATGGTATCAATGTGGACTTGAAAAGTTTCAAAATCTCCCCTCCCCTGACCGCATCCCAAAACCAGCCCAGCTCGTCCCCGCCTCCCTAACCTATCCACCTATCCACTCCTCCCACCTCAAGACCCACCCCCATCTCCTACCTACTCACCTCATCCCACCCCCTTCACCTGTCTGTCCTCCCTGGACTGACCTATCCCCTCCCTAACTCCCCATCTACACTCACGTTTACTGCCTCCAACCTCACTTCTTTGACCTGTCTGTCTCCTCGCTACCTATCTTCTCCTTTATCCATCTTCTATCCGCCTACCCCTCTCTCCCTATTTATTTCAGAATCCCCTTCCCCTCCCCCATTTCTGAAGAAGGGTCTAGACACGAAATGTCAGCCTTCCTGCTCCTCTGATGCTGCTTGACCTGCTGTGTTCACCCAGTTCTACTCCTTGTTATCTCAGATTCTCCAGCATCAGCAGTTCCTACTATCTCAGATTCACGATAGATGTGTTTTTGGTTTCAGTAGTATGGCCATGAGAGGAAGAGGGACTACTGAGAGAACCAACTTGAAGAAAGCTAAAAAAAAACCATAAGAAATGTAAAGATAAATAAGCTTGTGACAAATGAAATTGCAAGATAAAAACCAGTTCAAGAATAAACATTTCAGTGGGAAGTAGAAAGAACTGGAGACCAAGCCAAGTAAACAGAAGTGGTGGCATTGTAGAAAGAAATATCCTTGGGACAAGAATCAGTATCTAACATTCAGACAAATGTACAATAAGCGTGCATCAATCTATATGTTATCATCTTAGGAAAAAAAATTCTCTTTGAAGAGGTAAGTGAGGAACTCATTGTAGATATTTGGACATAGATGGAACAGCAGATGATAAGAATAAACCAGTTTAAAAAATTTTGGTCATGGTAATATGGACAAGTAAGTGTTACATTTCATCTGGGTTGTGGAACTACATACGACAGGGTATTGGAAAGCCAGATGACCTCTCAACCTCAGATTAAGGAAAGACTAGCTAAATTTAACAATGGATCTGTGATGTAGCCATTGTAAATTCAAGTAGACTGAAGAGGAACTTACCCAAAGTTCCATTTGACAGAGAAAAACCTCACATTGTTGCCACATGAATAATGCTACAGGCAGGGTAAAAGAGAACTCCTGAAATATCTGTTCATTCCCAAATGTTCACAATCAGTAGGCTTTTGAGAGGAAGATGTGTGTTCTTTTTAACTCTTGAGTGTATAGACAATCTGAACAGCAAGCTTTAATTATCTTTCAAGCTTTACATTGTTTATTTATGCCTACACCCCAAAATCTACTGCTCGTGTGCTCACTCACATATTCACACTCAAATGCACTTAAGGGAAGTACAGTAGAAGACAATATTGCACTTTTTATTGTTTTTAAGCAGAATGACTAGTTAATAATTCATGTAAATTGTTTTGGTCTGGAAAATACACGTTGTATAGCTGATGAAGTGCAATTTAAATAAATGCACCAGCCAAAGTCATGTATCAATGTCATTTCAGGATTCACTCAAGGAGATGAGTTTTCAGCAGATTGCAAAATCAGTTTCTTGTTGTCTTTTTATCAGGACAGTTTCCTGCATTGGTGGACTGAAAAACAGCAGTTTTGGAGACTTCCATGGTGCCATAGCTTCTATTTCTTATGGAATTAGTATTACTGTCTGTTCTGCTGCTGCTATGTCTTACTTTCTGAAGCTAGCAATTAAAGATTTCAAAGGTTGATGTATAGCTGCCTTACACATGACATAGCATAATTTCTGTTCCTTTTCTGGTTATGGTGGTGGTCTTAGATTGATTAACTTAGTTTTATTGTTAAAAGACATTCATTTTGAAGGGCTCTAGGTAACCACTATCCTGCTTTCAATATAAAACATTACATTTAGGAAGAGACAGCAAGAACTGCAGATGCTGGAGTCAGAGATAACACGGTGTGGAGCTGGAGGAACACAGCAGGTCAGGCAGCATCAGAGGAGCAGGAAAGCTGACATTTCAGTTTCGGAATATCTTTTGATGCTCTTGGGATGAGTGAAGTTGCCACTTCTTAGTCTGAAATGTTCTTGCCCCTGTGAGACAGCAATGTATTTTTGAACACAGAAGCTAAGTGATCTGACCTTCAGCAGCCATCTTTGTAGTTCAATTACTTTTCTTTTAAAAATTGGCCAACTTCAAAGGATCCACATTGAATAAACTTTGTATCTCAGAAGTTAGTAATATGATATATTTTCACTGGGCATAATGACAAACATATATGAAATAAAATTATTTCAAAGAACTGATATGCTATGTTATTATGTCATTGCAAAATCAAGAAAAATGAGTCACCGACCTTGCACTCAGTGGCCCAACAGGGATTTGACAACGTCTTCATGAAGAAATTCTAGAACAGTTTGCATTAATTCCACAAAGCCAGAGATCTTCTTACAAACATAAAATTTAGATGACTACCCAAAAATACATTTATTCTCTGCACAAAGTATAACCAATTCATACCACACACAAAATGTTGAAATTTAATACGGTGAATTAGCAACTATGTAATATTCCAGCTTTCAATTCATCTTTTAAAAATTATACATATCATCAGTTATTAATAGATCTCTCATAGCATTACCCTCAGGAATTGGGAGAAAGTAGTTTTCCCTTAGATTGTGTTATGATGCTGGAAGTTGAGGTGTGGGGATGTGCCATTTCAAATTCTTCGAGAGCTCTGTCCAATGGTGGCAATGTACCTGCTACCTACCCTGGATGCTGGGGTGAATATGTTTAAGTAATTACAGGTACAATCCTTTCCTTTTCCTATATAGGCTGCAGCATTGCCCACACTCTCTCAAAAACACAAATGTGACCTATTCATGTACCTATTCTATAAGTAAGAAACAGTCAAACCTACTAACTATCACTAATTTATATCAAAATTCCATCATTCAATCATACAAGTTTATAAATACCTATGAGGTAATGCTTGTTCTTTATTTACTTGTCACATTCCAATCGAGGTGTTTAACCTTGACCAGATATGTCCATCACTTTCTTGTCCCTGCCTGTGCGTATATCCATATATCCCCAATTCACTACAAGGATCCTATTAACCTTCTTTTTAAACATAACACAACTCAACAGTTTTAGGATCCTATCTTTTCACCATCCTTAAGTGGTGGAATATTTTTCATTTGCCAGGAAGACTTCTGCTCCCATACGATTCAACTATGTACCACCACAAGTTCCCACTCAAACCATACACACCATCCCGACTTGGAAATACATTCCATTCCTTCACTGTCATTGAAGCAAAATCCTGGAACTCCACTTTGAACAGCACTATGGGTGTATTACATCAGAAAGATCGCATCAATTCTAAGAAGTGGTTCACCACCACCTTCTCAAGGACAATTAAGACTGACTTTGCCAGCGATGCTCACATCCTGTGAAAAAAATAACAGAAAGACCTTCTCACAGCTAGTAACATCTGCAGGACTGATCATGTGGCAGATAGCTTTATAATTGCAATGCGCTATTGAAAACAATGTGACAGAATGGTGATATCCAGATAAGGAGGGAATAGCATACGTAACAAATTTAATTGAATGGAAATTATATTGCAATTGGGCAGCCTTTAATTTGACATAGGGGAGATATGTGAAGTGTTGGCAATCTTAGCAAGTAGATTATGTATAACCAGATGTTCTGGGACTTTGGCTGTTATTAACGCCACTTTAAGGCATAAGAATGAAAAAAATATGAATTCAACTTATTACCAGAATGAAATCCAATGAGCATAATATTTCAGGTATGTTCACACCAATAAGCTAAACTTAGTTACAATGATGTTTCCGATTTACAATCGAAGATTCTCAAGACACATCCAAAAAATCATCAGCCTTATTGATAATGATTTCATATTGACAGAAATTTTAAGTGATGAGGCCACAGTGTTAACGGACATGTGCCTGTCTTGGATATGCTTCAAGCATTAACATGTATCATCTTGCAATGAAGTGTATTACACTGAATAGACTGACACTTTTGCAGAAATGTTATTTGCATATCATTACATGAAGTGGTTTTTAGTCAGATGCTAGGCTGGAATCTGTCAAATTGGGATATGTTGCATATATCCAAAACTGAGATATTTTCCTGCTTCCCTTTACATTAAAGTATTTTTTTCTTGTAAGTTATTGGATGTGCTGTTCATTATATTACGTCTCTCTGGAGCAAGTGGAACTTGAACCCAGATCTTTAGGCACAGGGGTATGGACACAACCATTACACCACAAGAGGCCTAGCCTATTCATTACGAGACTTAGCTTTCTGTGATGAGGCAAAAGTACAAATAACATACGATTGCAAACATTTAGAGTCATAGTCATAGAGCTGCATTGCATGAAAACAGACCCTTTGGTCCAACTTGTCCATGGCAACCAGATATCCTAAACTAATCTCGTCCCATTTGCCAGCATTAGGCCCATAGACCTCTAAACCTTTCCTGTTCATATACCAATCCAGATGCCTTTTAAATGTTGTAATTGTAACAGCCTCCACCACTTCCTCTGGCAGCTCATTCCATACAAACAACATGCTCTGCATGAAAAAGTTTTCTCTTAGGTGGCTTTTAAATCTTTCCTCTTTCACCTCAAACCTCTAGTTTTGGACTCCCGCTCTCCAGGGAAAAAAAACTTTGGCTATTCATCCTACCCATGCCCCTCTTGATTTTATAAACCTCTACAAGGTCATCCCTCGGCCTCCAATGCTCCAGTGAAATTAGACCCAGTCTATTCAGCCTCTCCCTCTAGATCAAACCCTCCAACCCTGGCAGCATTCTTGTAAATCTTTTCTGAACTCTTTCAAGTTGCACAACATCCTTCCTATAGCAAGTAGACCAGAATTGAAGACATGTTCCAAAAGTGGCCCAGCCAATGTCCTGTACAGCCACAAAATGACCTCCCAACTCCTATATTCAATGCACTGACCAACAAAAGCAAGCATACCAAATACCTTCTTCACTATCCTGTCTATCTGGGGCTCCACTTTCAAGGAATTATGAATCTGCACTCCAAGACAACAAGGTGCAGAGCTGGATGAACAC
>NC_063363.1:13944777-13992117 GCF_021869965.1 Rhincodon typus
TTTCTGATGAAGGGTCTAGGCCTGAAACATCAGCCTTTCTGCTCCTGTGATGCTGCTTGGCCTGCTGTGTTCATCCAGCTCTTCACCTTGTTGTCTCGCCTTCTCTTAATGCTCAGTTCTATTAATGTTCACACAGCACAAACTGCCCTGTTTTATAAACTGTGGGACATTATTTTAATTAGTTGCACAAGAACATAGAATGCACACAGCAATCAACAGAATAGGCAGAGGAAAAGTTTTTGAGAACTACAAGTGAACGTGTTTGCAGTGTTTACGTAATAAATTAACAGTTAGCAGACAAAATAATCTACTAAAGAACTGTGAAAATAGGAATATTAGGTTAAAAGGAAGACAAAGTCCATTCCCAGGCATCCACAGTAGTAGATTTATTGACTAATCATGGCAAACAATTAGTCTTCAGCAAACTCAGGGACCAGTTGAGGAGACCCCATTGGTGAAAGGCTATGGGAAACATAGATCCAAAATTTCCTCTTCTTCCCACTTGTCACTTCACAATCTCTGTTTTAACACTGTCTTCAGCTTTTTGCCTGGTTTAACTACAAGACTTTTACAAAGCTTGTACATGTGGCTTCTCTGCTTTTCTCACTGTCGAAATTTTTCTTCAGTTTTTACAGCGGTAGCTTTGTTCTATATCTTCTCTGCAACTGGCCACACAGTTTTGTGTCCTATCTAACTGTTGGTACTGCTTCCAGGTCAAGGTAAACAGGTCATATTAATGATTGCTTCTTGTTATCCAAGAAAATCACAACTGATCAATTGACAATTGATGAAAACCATTGAATATAATTTTTAAACATTTTCAGAAACAACTATAGCTTTTGCAGACATTTGAAAGAAAAGACAAACTTTTCTTACCATAAAGCTACCAGGCAAAAGGGTTTTACACATTGTATTAGTAAAACTCAGAAATATTCCTGTTCATAAGCTCATTAAATGTCAGTTATGACTTGCATTTTTTTCAAATAATCTGATTGTCCAGCTGCAGGCAGTTGCACTTGTTCATCATTAATAACCATAATGAGGCTTAAAGCAAAAAAAACTTGACTTCTGCTAATCTATGCTAACATATTTTCAAAGGAGTAGGAAGATCAATACCAATGCTAATTTGTTACTGTTCCCCTAACCACCCATGCAGCTATTCTTAACTCATGACTACTTTTTGTCTCTATTATCAAGTGTATTCAAACAAAAGTAAATTATTTCCTTCCATAGGTAATATTTTCTTACAGTGACAGACTGATGTCCCCATCAAATCAGCAATGTTGTTTAGTTTTTAACTCGAAGTTTATCATGTACATCTGCATATGCTGGCTACCCAAGGTAACGTACCAATTTACTGCCTGGCACATTCCCCAGTGTTGTGGTATAGAAACATGAATAAGGTGCAATATGAAATAATTGTGTTTTGCCAAACTGTTTTACCAAGGATGGATTATATTACTTAGCTCATTGTGCAAAAATTTCAAATCTGATGATTTTTACATACAGTGTTCATAAATTTTCACATTCAATGAAAATTGCAAGAGAAAGCTGAAAGAAACTCCAGATTGCAACTATGCACAAACACGTTGTTTAGAACTACCTGTAATTCTTTTCCAAACCATTTATTACATGTTCTGCGCAATGATTTGAAATAAAAGTAAACTTCAACTGTTCTGATATTTAAAAGAAAAAGAAATAAGCTAACAATCTGGCTTTCCAGGATTATGTCAGGCTTGTAAGAATATAAACTGTGTATTGCAGCAAGAACATGCTGAGAATGTACATGCTTGTTTTTAAATGCATGTCACTCATGTACCTCTGAACCATTTTCATTGGTTTCACACTTATACTAAATTGCAGTCAATTCACTTGTTCTGTAGCCATTATTTTCCACTGACACTCTTTTAATTGCTTTAGATGGCTGGGGAGGTGATAGCCATTGTGGAACGATTGATGGACTGTTAATCAGAGACCCAGCTAATCTTCTGGGGACCTAAGCTCAACTCCTGCCATGGCAAATAGTGGAATTTGAATTCAATTAATATCTGAAATTAAGTGAATAATTATGACCATGAATCTATTGTCGATTGTTGGAAAAACCATCTGGCTCACTAATGTACTTTAGGGAAGGAAACTGCCATCCTTACCTGGTCTGGCCTACATGTGACTCCAGACCCACAGCAATATGGTTGATTCCTAACTGCTCTCTGAGCAATTAGGGATGGGCAATAAATGCTGCCGAGCCAGCACGACCCTCATACTGTAAGGATTAAAGGAAAAAATTATCTGGGATATTGTTTAGAGAGTTGTTTGTTGATGCTTTTTTTTATTCATTCACACGATGAGGGCGTTGCTAGCTAGGCCAACATTTATTGCTCATCCCGAATTGCCCAGAGGGCAGTTAAGAATCAATTACATTGCTGTGGGTCTGGACTCATATGTAGGACAGATCAGGTAATGATGGCAGTTTCCTTCCCTAAAGGACAGTAGTGAACCAGGTTTTTCCTGACAATTGACACATGGTCATCATTAGGCACTTAATTCCAGATTTTTTTAAATTGAATTCAAATTCCACCAATTTAAACCGGGAACGTTCCTGGATCTCTGGATTAACAGGCCCAGCAATAATACCACTAGGCTATTGCCTCCCCTTATTTTGAACAGTCAATCAGTCCATCAAACCTCTGAAATCGCTATACCCAAATTCTGCTCTCTTGCATACTCCCAATCTTAACCACACCACTACTGATAAATGGCTTTCAGATGTTAATGCCCTAAGCTCTGAAATTTCCTCTCTAAGTATGTTCCTTTTGTTACCTCTTGCCCCATAGCCTTCTGATTACATTTTTCGTCATCTGTTGTAAGATCTCCTAATGTAGCTCAGACTCAAATTACATTAGATAATATTCTATTTGAAGCAAATTGGGACATCTACTATTTTAAAGAAGCTTTATAATTGCATGTTCTTGTTCTTGTATTACCTATGGTTTGTTGATAGAACTGGCAGCAATAATACAGAAAGGGACAAAAATGTATTATCTGATGACAATGATCACATGGTGATTTGGTGAGACTCTTGTGAATATCCAGAGTAAAATTAGGCTGTCCATAGAACATAGAACATAGAACATAGAACATTACAGCGCAGTACAGGCCCTTCGGCCCTCGATGTTGCGCCGACCTGTGAAACCAATCTGAAGCCCATCTAACCTAAACTATTCCATTATCATCCATATGTTTATCCAATGACCATTTAAATGCCCTTAAAGTGGGCGAGTCTACTATTTTTGCAGGCAGGGCATTCCACGCCCTTACTACTCTCTGAGTAAAGAACCTACCTCTGACATCTGTCTTATCTGTCTTATCTGACATCTGTTGTCCACCTAATAATTGTTTGACAATTGATAGTTATTTAAAGCTTCAATTTCACTTATAACTTTGGAACCGTGGCTGCTCCATTGTTAGGTACAGTGTAGGGTCACAGAAATGAAGATCAATCAAATTTCCTCTCCTCACATACACTTCCTCCTATTGCTGTGTTCCGCTGAAAGATGTAATTTGTCAATCAAGTTGGTAGAGCCCCTCAGATGTGAACAGTTGTTGACCTGCACAACATTTGATTCTGCATCACTGCACCAGACTACTCTCCAGCTGGTCCTCATTCACGATTTGGTCAGTGTATAATTATCAAGATGCCCACTTTGATATTTATAGCAGAGCTTTGAAGAATTGCAGAAAGTGTCAGGTTCAATCTTAACAAAGCACATCATTCAAAAAAATGAAATCCTTGCAAAAACACTGTTCAGATTTGATCCCCTGTGAAAAGTAGCTGAACTGTGAAGAAAGAGAAAGACTTTTGTTTTAAAGATGTGGGGTGATGCCATTAAGTGGAGGGGGAAATCTCCACTCAAATGAATAAAACACTAAATGGAAGAGATCAGCTAAACTCAGATTATTACTTCAAAGTAAAACAAGAAAGCAAAAGTTGAGCTTATCAATACAAATGGCAGAAACACATTTAGACCTAGAAGACTTAAAAGACTTCCCATGTTGCAAGATACATTAGGCAGATAAAGCATATGATTAAAGCATATTTAGAATGGATAGCAAATTGTTTGTAGGGCTGTAAATGTTTGATGCAATCTATCATGTAACACATAAAAAGTTGAATGACCAGATTTATGGAAAATATAAGTTATAGTTTGCTTAGCTGTAATTCTAACAGACAGCAAACTATAAGAGCTCCTGAAGACAACTCCACATATCAGGGATCTACCTAAATTATCCAATAGAAACATGGTCCTCATTGGATTGTAGCCCAGAATCTAATGAAATTAAATGTTACAGTAAGCAAGCATCAAGAGAGTTCCTGGATTCCAAGCACAGCTAGAAGCAAAGTTTAAGAATGTGGTGAATGAGAAGATTTTAAGGGTTAATTTTAAGAATTAAAGAAAACCATCACAGATTTCTTGATCATATCTAACTTATTTGCTGAGAACTTTTGAATTGGATTACAGAGAGGGTTGATGAGAGAAATTCACTCAATGGTGTGTACACAAACTTGCATTATGCATTTGATACAGTACTGCATTGCAGACTTATGAGCAAAGTTATATCTGAGGGAATAAAAGGGATCATAGCAACTTGGAGTCAGATTTTGCTGAGTGACAGGAAACAGAGGGCAGTGATTAGTGGATCTTTTTAGGTTGGAGGAAGATTTATAATGGAGTTCCCCCAGAGTCAGTACTGGAATCCTTGCTTTTCCCAATATGTTTTTATGACGTAGACTTTGATGTACATTGCATTATTTCAAAGTTTGTGAATGATCCAATATTTGGAAGCATTGTGAAATGTGAAGAGATTAATATAGAGGTAGAAAAGAAATCAGACAAGTTGGCAGAATCGATGGACAGTTGGCAGATGGAATTCAGTGTGGAAAAACATTAAGTGATTTTTGTTGGAAAACAACAAGGGGTAATATAAAACAAAAACAGCACAATCCTAAACAGAATGCACAAACCGAAGGACTTGCCTTAGTCATCACATGTAGCAAGGCATGTTAAGAGAATTATTCATTAAGCATATAGTATCTTAAGTTTTAGTAATAGAGGCACAGAGTACAAGAACAAGAACACCTCATTATGGTCTCAATTACAACAATTCTCTAAGTTTAACTTAGTGCTTCGTCTTCCAATTCAAAATAGCAATAATGTTAATGTACTAGGTATAACGTGCTGTAATCGAGAAAGTTTCAAAAAGTGGAATGTAGCAAGGAAGGAGAGTCTGAGGATAGTGGTTTTATTCTCTAAACATTCTTCCAATGCCAACACAATAGTTGCAACTAATACAGCATTCTTTACCATTGATCAAGCTAGTTCTTTGACAAGGAAATGTTTTCACTGCCCATGAAATCGATTATATATTACACTGTGGAATTTGACATAGGAAAAAGGTTAAAAATATCACTTTTTCCCAAAAAGACAGACAATTTTAGCATTGGTACTCAAAGGGTAGGTGCTGGGCCCAATGCCAAGAACCAGCTGGTTTAACTATTGAGAAGTTTCAGCCATTTGGGAGCTGACCTCATGCGTGTGGAGCTGACAAACCATGCATCCCAATCCCAGTGCTCAGAGGCAACTGGTCCAATGAACAGGAGCAGGAAATGGGCCATTTCTGATGCAAAACCATTTGTAGGTGTTGAAGCAGGATGGTATTCTCAGAGACAGGGTCCATATATGATATTGGAGTCTATTCACTCCCACTGGTCACAATATTAATTAAGATTAAATATTTCCTGAAGCCATTTGTTGAGTGGCCTGCACCAGTCCCTTTCAGGACTATCAGTCTGTCCGCTCAATGGCAGCATAAGCAGGCAGAGTGTAAAATATAAGTTCCATCAATTTGGACAATAAAATCAAAATCAGTATTCCATGTACATTATGGATAAATATTTGAGAAAATGGAAGGATTAGATTTTCACACAGCTATTTGGTTATGTGTAAACAGAGTCTGTATTGACACAATGGAAGACACAATGTTTTGATAGCCCCACTCTATAAAGCCTTCCACACTAGGAAACATTCATAAAGTGTGCTTATAAAATGATACTTTGTTTTATGTCTGATCTCTATTAAAATATCAGCAAGCAAAAATGGCTTTCCCCTCAGAGGTACTGGGTTATCAGACAGTCAAGCTCAAAGGCGGCCCATTTTATTTATGCTCTTTTTGCAGACTCCAACAGAGCAGCTGTTTCACAAAAGAAAAAGATTTTTTTATTAATAGTAAATCCACAATGATTTGATCCTTGCCCACCACTGTGCTTTTATGCCACTGATAAAAATTGCCGTAAATAAATATACAAACAACTTTATTTTATAACAGAAAATATTAGCCATAAACATTCACGGTCACTCCTCTGCATTGATTTGATGTGCATGAGTGCTTTGTCTGGCATACAAACATATGCAGTTTGAAAACTGGACACCTCTTGGATTTCTGCTTCACTGCCTCAGCTCCAGATCCTCCTATTGTTCTCCCTTACACCCACTCACCACAGTGCCAAGCTGCCTGTGCTTGTTCAATGAACACTAGCTGCTCATACCAAACATCTATACGATGTTCAATTGCCAAAATGTTTCAAGATTCTCACTGCCATATGCTCAAGCAACTGCTGTTTGGTATGCACTCTTGTGTGAATTGGTCTCCTTGTCCATATTTATCCAAGTACATTTTATGACACGAAAAGATTCACATTGATTGGACAGTCTCAGGTTTTGGACTCCATTAAATTAATGATTACAAGGAGGAGATGTTTTAGTACTTTCATGGGATGCGCATGTCGCTGGCAAGCCCAGCATTTGTTGCCCTTCAGGATGTGGTGTTGAGTCACCTTCAGGAACCACAGTAATCCATCCAAAGTAAATAGTCCCACAATCTTTGTTTTTTTGTATTCATTCACGGGATGAGGGTGTCGCTGGCGAGGCAGAATTTATTGCCCATCACTAATTGCCCAGAGGGCAGTTAAGAGTCAACCACATTGCTGTGGGTCTGGAGTCACATGTAGGCCAGACCAGGTAAGGATGGCAGTTTCCTTCCATGAAGGACATTAGTGAACCAGATGGGTTTTTCCAACAATCGACAATGGGTTCACAGTCATCATTAGACTCTTAATTCTAGATATTTTTATTGAATTCAAATTCCACCATCTGCCATGGCAGGATTCAAACCCAACTGCCCAGAACATTATCTGAATCTCTGGATTAACAGTCCAATGATAATACCACTAGGCCATCATCTCCCCTAATGCTGCCCGCAAGAGAGTTCCAGATTTTGGTCTAGTGACAGGTGAAGGAAGACTAATATAAATTTTTGACAGGGAAAGAAGACTGATATAAATCTATGACAGGAAGTTGAGTGACTTGGAGAAGAATCTTCAGATGATGGTATTCCCGCATGCCTACTGCCCTTGTCCATTTAGGCAGTGGAGTTCATGAGTTTGGAAGGTGCTGCTGAAGGATCCTTGGTGAGTTGCTGCAGCACATCTTGTGAATGGTATACTCTGCTGTCATAACACTTGGTGCTGAGGGGGAATTAAATGCTTCAGATTGAGGTGCTTATCAAGCACTGGATGGTGCCCTGAACATTATTGGAGCTGCATTTATCTTGGCAAGTGAATAGTATTCCATCAAACTCCTCAATTGTGTCTTGGAGTTGGTGGGCAGTCTTTGGTGAGTTATATGCTGCAGAATTCTGAGCCTTTTGAAGACTCGGCATTTACACAGCTGATCTATTTAAGATTCTGGCCAGTGGTAGCTCCTAGGATGCTGATTTGTGGGACAGCAATATAGTAATCCTATTGAATATAAAGAGGCAATAGTTAGAGAATTTCTTTTAAGAGGTAGTTATTTGTGTCTTCTCAGCCCAAGCCTGAATGATGTCAGGTATTCCTGTTTGGGGTCAATGACTGCTTCAATATCTGAGGAGTTGCAAATGGTGCTGAACATTGTGCAATCATGAGTGAACATCCCCACTTCTGACTATATGATGAAGGGAAAGTAATTGATGAAGCAATTGAAGATTGTTTGACCTAGGACACTACTCTGAGGAATCTTGAGGAGATGTCCTATGGTTGTATTGATCAGTGAACAACTCTAACCATTCCCTTGGTTGTAATTAGGACAACAAAGCATTGAGAACCGTACAAATAAAGTTGTGTGATCCTTCTACTAGATAATGCTTAAACAGTCTTTCCAAAATAAACTCAACCTAAATACGAAAAGTTTGCGTGGACTCTCAGGTGTGCGAGCAACATCATCTATGGTGATTTATGTGGCAGACTCAAAAGATGAATGCGGCAAGGCCCATGGCAACATTACAATCATCTTGCTCCATCTTTAATGCTATCCTGGGGGATGAGATGTTACAAAGGACTGAGGAGGAATCCCAGAGAGCATGCAGGTTAGTGGTGTGGGAGGGGAGAGTGGGTGAGTGAAGATGGTGCAGGCAGCATTGAGAGTGTTAGGATGTGAACATTAGTGGGAGGTGCTCAAGGTAAAACCAATTGAGGTCGCAGGGAAAAGAAAATGACACTTATCCTGTCGGAGAAAGTCACTACTGCTGGTCATTCTTCCTCACCTTAGAGACAGGATTGAACTGGACAACGCCCTCAAAATAGGGTGACAGAGTCTGGTTGTGCAGTCACTTCTAGCAGTGACTCCTCTTTTCCAGCATCTTGAGAGTACATCCTTCAATGATGAAGGCAACTTGGGAATGTCAATGCTTGTCAGGGTGCACTGCAGTGTGGCAAAGGGGTGTCGGACATCCGCTAGATGTCCACTGAGTTTTGTAAAGGACATATAGTAAGAAGGGGCAGAAATTTGAAACTGGAGATACCATAGAGGTGGGGTAGGTAATTAATACAACAAGTTTGGTAAGAAACGGCATGAAAACTAGTTAAGCCTCATGGCAACAAACCCTCCAATAAAGGTTAATGCCCTGGGCTTATGCAATAGAATGCAAGATTCAGCCTTGAATTTTTGCTTCCTCCTGGATACTCTGCTATTTTGAATATTGTCTTTTGGAGTTTGAGATCTCAGTCATCTCCCACTCAGCCTTACATTGCCTCCCATTTTAAATGCGCTTCTGTTTGTGCATCTTTCTTGTATTTTATGGTCACCATACCTGTCTATTTTCAGTTGTTTTCCTTCTTTTAATGCCATGTCATCAGCTCCTTGAGATAAAACAACTTGTCGCAAAAAAATGCATTGACCATAGTGCATTTTTACATACAACAAAACACCTCACAAGAACTTCACAAGGTCAGGAAAATAGGTTTTAAGAAATATTTTAAATGAGGAGAGAGCAGGAAAGAAGCAGTGAGGTTCAAGGAGCGGATTCCAAAATTGAGGGCCCAGGCAACTGAAGGCACAATCTCTGTTGGTAGAGTGATTAACATCAGCAATGTTCAAGATATCACAATTAGAATCTTATTGAGATTGTTGGTTTGCCCTTCTCCTGTATTTTAATAATTCCTAAGCAATTACTTGGTCTCCAGTTCTGAGAAAGAACTTACACATCAAGTAGCAAACTCTTTTCACCCTTCAAATAAGGGGCGGCACGGTGACTCAGTAGTTAGCATTGTTGCCTCACAGTGCCAGGGACCCGGATTTGATTCCACCCTCGGGTGACTGTCTGCATGGAGTTTGCATGTTCTCCCTGTGTCTGTGTGGTTTCTTCTCATAGTACAAAGATGTGCAGTTTAGGTGGATTGACCATGGTAAATTGCCCATAATGTCCAGGGATTGCAAGCTAGGTGGATTAGCCATTAGAAATGCAGGACTACAGGGAAATGGTTTGGGGGTGGGTTTGGGTGGAATGCTGTTTGAAGGGTCGGTGTGTACTCAATGGGCCAAATGATCTAATTCAACATTGTGGAGATTCTATGATTCGATGAAATGCTGATGAACTGATTGTCCATTTTCAGTTTTCCATTATTATCTTTGCTTATAATACAACTTCCCTTTTACAATAAGGACAACAAGGTACCCAATTACTTTCTCCTCTCTGTTCTTTAGGATTAGTTAACACAAAGCTGCAACACCCCTTCACTATTCATTTAGAATAATGCACTGAATACTTACTGGATTAACAAGTGTTTCTTACATTTCCTATTATACAATTAGAATTGCATATGTTGAGAGCTGGTGCTTCTTAGTGCTCATAATGATAGCAGTTGTGCTTTTCTCGTAATCTAATTGTAACTAAAGCAGTAGATTTCAAGCAAAGAGAGGCAGGATTTGAATAATCAAAGACCTAGTGTTGGAAAAATATTGATCTGAATACAAATGCATGGAATCCGAAATTTGTCACTATCTAGAGATACAGTTAGATGTGTCATACAAATACTGACTAACTCTGCCAGATTTCCACTTGAGCCCCTACAAACTGAGGATCTAGGGGCAAATACAGGATAGAATAGGCTCATGACTGTATTTTCAACTCATATTTTGTAAGGTTTCCGTCTCAAACTGTGACATGGAATAAAGAACATTTTGAAAATTATTCTACTTACTTTGTTGCTGAAGTTTTTGTTAAGATGTTCATTTGGATGTTTGCAATGATGGAAATGCATTACATATATTGCCCAGTCCTGGATGCCATGAGAAGATAGTGGTGGGTGTCATCTTATTAACCAGATCTCTAAAAGATAATTAGATTACGTCACAACTCTTCCTCTTCTTTTACTGTGACTCACACAAACTTGCTACATTTAAACTTACAAAGGAACCAAAAAAAGAGAAGTGAACGCAAAATAAATGAAGCATTATACTAGAATACAGACCCTCTGTATACCTATAATGTCTAAGAACACAAAGCAGCACAATAAGGATGGAAAGCAAATATCTGAACATGGCATGCCATTCCAGTGATCTCCAATCTGAATTCCAATTATTCCAGCAAGAATGAATCCTTACTTTATCGACTAACATATCATGGATAATGCAGGTTATCAAATTACTTATAGCTTTGGGCTATGAGGAAATAAATACTTAAATTCTCTAGCATTTTCAGTGATGAATGCAAAGCTGCAGACTTTCCAAGTCCTAAAAAATGAACATAAAGTCAGAATCAAATTCAGGACTCACCAGCTTGAGTGCATGGTGATAGCCAGGTAAAAATATTGATCAATTCAAACCAGATAACAACGCAAAGGTACTGAATGTGACTTCAGCATATAGCTGAAAGATTGATGGATATGGTCATTTCCTCAGCACTGATCAAATCTTTCCAAAAGGCATTTCTGGACAAACCTAAAGAATATACTGTTGACACATTGTTAGAAAAAGCATGCAAGTTCAAAGTTATCATACCAGGACAGGAGTATCTATAGATGTTCTGCAGCAACTAGTGCACCCATCAATGAGGTCAGTAAAAGGTCTAAGTCTTGCATGAGTTGTTGATTGTATTATCAACCAAAACATTGTCCTGCACTATGTGACACATACAAGTTATGGCTCACAAGAAGATATTAAATTAAAATGTGTAAGAAGCCCTAGTGCTCAGAAAAGCTCCATGTACAACAAATGCTCTACAACATCATGCGAAGTCAGGTCACCAAGCTGCCAAATTTCCATTCATGGCAGGCAGGCATGTCAATAATGTACAAGAAGTAACTGCAACATGATAGCTTGCAGAGTCCAGTCATACAATGCATGCAGCCATCGTGACGCACAGCAAAGTTGCCATCAGAAAAGCTGAAGTTGTCACCTCTCTCCAAGAGTTATACTCAAAGAGAAATAGACAACATGGGCTCTATGCCACGACTGCAAATGCAAGTATCATCCTTTTATACACTTTACATGAGATTTACATGTGGAAAACAGGACAACATGGCACAGTCTAGACATAATAATCTAACTACTTACAAAGACGCAATATCCCATGCATTAGCAATATTTGGTCCTGAGGATGAACAATGGAAACATCTTACACAGTTCGTAATGTGAAACTTTCTATCATTAGTTCACCAGCATCACAGATATATTTATTCTAACACTAAAGACTCTAGACTGCAGCAAAAAGTCTATTAAAGACCTGATTAGTTTTTACCTTGATAGGTTTAATTCTATTGTTAACTTTAAAGGTAATGCAATCTTACATCTGAAGGATGATGTCCAACTCAGCATCCAACTTTTTTCATAAGTACAGAATTTACAACTGCATGAGTTCAAACTGGAATTGGATTCCTTCACACAAAACGACATCATTTGCGAGCTGAGCAACATGGATGGGTACAACTCCAATGCATATGCTTTGAAGAAAGATGGCACTCTACATACATACATTTACAAGCAGATGGAACAATGCACAAATAGGTAAGGTGAGAGAGGCAGCCCTTGACATCAAGTCAACCTTCAACCAAGTGTGGCATCAAGGAGCCCTACAAAAACTGGAATCAATGGGTATTGGGGGCACACTCTCTGCTGGTTGGAGTCATACCTGGCACACAGGAAGATGGTCATGGTTGTGGGAGGTCAGTCATCTCAGTTCCAGGATATTTCTGCAGGAGTTCCTCAGGGAAGTGTCCTAGGTCCAACCATTTTCAGCTGCTTCATCAATGACCTTCCCTCCATCATAAGGTTAGAAGACGAGATGTTCACCAGCGATTGCACAATGATTAGCGTCATTTGCAACTCCTCAGATACTAGAGCAGTCCATGTTCAAATGGAAGAGGATCTGGACGATATCCAAGTATAGTGGTAAGTATCATTCATGCCACACAAATTTCAGGCAATGATCATCTCCAATTAGAGACAATCTAACCACTGCCCCTTGATAGTCAATGGTGTTACCATCACTGAATCCCAACGGCGTTACCATTGACCAGAAATTCAACTGGACCTGTCACAGAAACGATGGCTACACGAGCATGTCAGAGGCTAGGAATACTGAAGCAAATAACTGACTCTCCAAAGCCTAATCACTATCTACAAGGTGCAATCAGGAGTGTATTGGAATACTGCCCACTTGCCTGGATACGTGCAGTCCCAACAAAACTCAAGAAGCTTGACACCATTCAGGACAAAGCAGCTTGCTTGATTGGCACCACACCTGCAAATATCCACTCCTTTGACCACCAATGCTCAGTAGCAGCAGTGTATACCATCTACAAGACACAATTGCAAAAATTCTCCAAAGATCCTCAGACAGCAGCTTCCAAACTCACAACCACTTCCATCTAGAAGGACAAGGGCAGCATATACATGGGAATATGAGCACCTGCAAGATCCCCTCCAATGTGAACTGTAGGGGTTCAAGAAAGCAGCTCACCACCACCTTCTCAAGGGTTACTAGGGGAACGCAATAAATGCTGGCCAGCCAGTAATGCCCACATCACATGAGTGAATCAAGAAAAATCTTCATCTAAAAATCCTACACCTGAAGAGTTTAATCCCACGTTTTGGTGTAAAGCATTTTTGCAAGCCTTATGCCAAGGATAATATTGGTCCATACATCTTTCCCAGTGTGCAGGAGCTGACAACTTTTAGAACATTCAGTCAAAACTATTTCTTCAGATTGCCATTTGGATTGTCTATTAACCAGATATATGTCAAAATCACAGATCATATCCATAGTAAGTCTATTAATCTACAGTGAAACTGTATCACAGATGACATTGAAGATTTTGGCAAAACTAAACATGAGCATTACACACACCTTCATCAACTCATGAAAACAGCAAGAAAATGAGCCTTAGTTTTCAACAGCAAAAGATATCAAATCAACATGAGCCAAGTCAACTTCTTCACATCAATTTACTCTTCAAACAGTATCAGACCTGATACTACCAATATAGAAAATGAACAAATGATGCCTGCACTTCAAGACAAAAGCAACATAGAAAGGTATCACAGTTTCCTCAACTTTTTAGCCTTGAATATCCCAAATGTTGCAACCAAAATGTTGCCTCTTTGAGATTTGTTCCACAAACATACACCATGTGATGGGAAGATCAGCAAAATAGCTTTCAACCTCTCAAAATGACTTTATCTTCAAGCAAATGTATTCTTCAGCATTATGATCCCTCCAAGCTTACTCCATAAGAAATAGATGCATCTGAGAAAGGCTTTGATAAATGCCTATTACAGGATGAGTAACCTATTGAGTTTGGTTCTGAGTCCTTACAACAGCTCAGGGAAACTTTCACCTTGGTTTTTGGAATTCAAAGATTTCACATGCAGTTATCCAGTAAGTATTTACTCATTTATACTGTCTACAAACTGTTGGAAATGTTATGTCAAAAATCTCTCATAAGTCCACCTCAACAACTATAATGTCCAGTTTAAAGATCTAAGGATATAATTCTGAAGTTCAATAAAAGCCAGGCTCACAGATGACTATTCCTGATAGTCTCAGCTGCTTTCCAAATCATGCTAAGAAAGAATTTTCTACAGGATTACAAGTGGATTCTTGGCAAATCAATGTTTGAAGACAGTCTCCATACGAATCTCATTCACTTTGGTCACAGCTAAGCAGAGCAAATTCAACAAGTTACATCTGATGATGTTTAGCGCCATATCTCTAGAAAATCAACATTAGTAGATGGCCTAAACACATTCAACGAGCACAGTCTCTCTCATCATTCATTCTGAGATAAACCAGGACTCAATAGGAATTTAATATTGAAAGGCAAGCAAGTTGCTATCCCAAAAGATCACATTGAGAAATGCCTGATCACATACTCACAGCCCACATTGATGCATAAAAAATACAAACAGATTGGCACATAAATCCATCTGTTGGCCCACATCAATAAGGACATTGATCAACTGTTCAAGTTGTGTGAAACATGTCAATTCCAACAACTCAACAGTTGAGAGAACCTACCATTTCACACACAACTCTTTCTGCAAAGTTGCAATTGATATTTTCAATGTCCAAAGATGGTTTGAATTTCCATTTCTAAAGCAATGCAAAGATACTACTATTATAAAGGTAGTTCACACATTACCAACTACATTTAGTATGCTTGGTGTTCCTCCACAAATTGGGTTTAATAAAAGTTTCAGCCTTCCAGAAAGAAAGTGGTACATTCTTCTCCTCATGATCATAAATTTGATGGCCTTACAGAACACGCCATTTATATGTTGAAGCCCATGATCATTAAATACAAAGCTATTAGCCGAGATTTTTGAATATTTGAATAATTTTGGTTAAAACCATGTGATTACTTATCATAGTAATGGATTAACCTCACTGGCAGCTCTCATGTTTGCAAGGGAGATCTGCACAGTTCTTGCATTATACATACTTACCACTTAAACACATGTCTTTGATACATTATTGAGAGAGAGAATAGTACAAGAACATGATCAGTGAACATGCAAACAGTTATGCTAACCTGAAGCAGGGCAAAGCTTTGTAAAATACATAGGTCCTTGAAAAGATGCTATGATGTTGTGTACAGCCAAGGACATGTACTATTATCACGGACAACGGTCAAATTCTACAGACAACATTTCCAAGTTGCAAATGACCAACCCTCTATCATACCAATGATGACTCTGATATCTAAAGCATCACAGCCAACAACAAGCAGACATCTATAATGCATGATACACATCTGATACACATCAACACATAGCACTGTGCTGAATGAAACTACACAGCTGGATTTGGATCTTTATATAAGGACAAGATACAGCTGCATTTCACATGTTTTAATCCCAAATGCTCCAGAAGTGTGCAATAACATCTCTGAACAAGTTAATTAGAGAATATCAATCTTAATGTATAAAGATAATGTACCCATGTATATCCTTGCATAGATTTGTCAAACCCAGTTTCCTCATCTTCAAAGGGAAAAAGGGGGATGTTGTACTGTTGCACTGATCTCAGAAACACACGCTAGCCTTAAGACAGTGAACTGACATCACAACATGTGATGGTCTAAGATGAATTTTCTGTTCATTCAGTCAGCAGTGAAGCAAGTAATCAGTCTGCTAATCAGTCTCAATCAGCCAGCCAATTTTGTATGTCATATAACACTAATCTAAGTAAGCATGTATCCAGACTATATACATAAGTCTGAGTTAATATATCAGTGTACATAGTTGTTCATTAACGTCCAGCTATCTGACTCATTACAAATCTGATTCTGTGATATATGCTGTGTGTGTTAACCTACAGAAAACCAAAAAGCACAACAGCAAGTCTCCCTTTTGACTCACTATAGCCCTTGCACCAATGATAATCCCAGAAAGTTGTTGAAGGAAACTTCCAAAACATGTAAACAATAACGACACAGGAATAGTGACATATGACCAAATCAGAATGCATTTGTGTATTAGACGGGAGCATACTTATAAAAGGCCTATCTGCTGTAATGATAACACAAACATTTGTGCCTTAAAGATTGCAATGAAAACTTATAAACACTCAGTTGCAAGCTGGAAGCTCAAAATTAATTTGTATTTAAGCTGCTTTGCACTTCAAAAATTGGTGCCAATCCTGAAAAGATGTAATATTGAAAGAGAGCAATTGCCTTTCCCCTTACGTCAATATCATGGCAAGCTTTCGGCTGGAACCACAGTAGGTGTCAGGCATCTGCCTCTTATTGGCTGACAGACCAAATCAGCATACTTTCTTCCTGGCAGGATTGTAATTTGCTTGGGAGAAATTCAGCGCCTGCCAGATACCAGAACGTGCCTCAGTTTCCTAATGCAGGAGCAATACCTATGCTCTCCAGCAATGTAAAGAGACTTGAAGGATGGCAGCAGAATCACATCACCAGCTTGTGAACTCCCAAAGCCCAAAAGAAAATACTGAAGAAATAGTTTCTCATCAACAGTTTCTTATTCCTATGGTAGAAAAAAGTTTAGTTGTTTGGGGGGTAAATTACCGATATGCATAGTCACTCTAAAAGCCAGCAGGTGGGCCCACATATCTCAAACTCAGGACTCAGTGTAACCGGTGCTGAATTACAGAAAAGCAACATCCCTTTTCTGGCATAAGCAGATAGCGCTTCTAAAAATTCAGGAGAATAAATCATCTCCAACCCAAATTATCTCAAAATTGCTCTATTTTCCATTGTTGCTGTAGACACCAGGCTATTTTGATCAGTTATTTGAGCTGTCATGAGTGGAAGCAAAATGCACAGTGCAGGTAGGGAACAAGCCTTAATTTGTATTGACTTCCTGTAGGAGAGTGCGATTTAAAGGTTGCCTTCTTAACCTGTCCATTGATGCCTGTCTTGTGTTGTGAGGTCTTTAATTTGACTCAACACTGATCTTTCTTTTGACTTTTGCAATTTTTCCTTAGCGTTTTGTCTCTATTAGAGAAGTAGCAACATAAAAGAAAGCTGGAGCTGTAGAATGATGAAAAGACATTGAATCAAATAGCCTCTAACAGAGATAAATCCATTGCATACAGATTAATAAAACACAACCAGCTGCTCAACGAGTGATTAGCCGACACCTTTCCACAGGATAAATGTTAGCCTGTAGATTGTATTAACTCTTCGAGTTGGAGTTCCTCTTAATGTCATGAAATTCCATCAATTATTATGAAGTAATGACTCTTCACCTGTGCAACCAACTTTCAATGCAACATTCTCACACCAAGTCTCAATATTAAAGTTTATATAAAAATATGTATTCAGATGTCCTTGTGCTGCTGCAAGGAATCACATTTCTGTTGAAGAATACATTGAGAAGGAATTTTTGTAACACTGAAAGTAGAGTTAAGACAGAAATCCAACTCACCAATACTCAAGTTACTCATTATGATTACTAGTACAGGAACGTCTAAGATTCACATACTTTGCTTAAGTTTTATCCAATGCCAATAACTTCCTAAAGCATTAAGAATGCAGTGCTTCATGAGATTTAAATTTTCAAAGTTCAGCACCAGATCATATTTTGTAAAGATAGGCATATTTTATTTGCAAGGAAACAAATTAATTCATAGCATCCTTCAGTTTCTCACAAACAAATTCCATTTCATATAACATTCATAGTGGTGATGTGTCACCAACAAATTTTCAATTGTTTATGAAATAAAAGTCGACCTCAGTTACTGTGGTGACAGAAATGTTAAAATCGGAAACAGCTCCCTCAGTCTAGGGTGAGGAAAATATTTTGCTGTTAGCGCCTGTGTATTGTGGAGTAAAGAATGAGCCACAAAGCAGAAATCTATAATATTCTGAAGCATGTTCTTGAGAGACTGACCTCAGCTGTAAAGACAGAGTGAAATAATTCCAAATATTCTTTTCCATTTCTTTCTGCTACTAATCTTCACATCTGCCCTAATTTCTTTAAACTGGAAGCTCTTTTATGGAGGAAGCTTCTGCGGATATTAGCCTCCATTTGCTCTCTCAGCCATCTGGCCATTATTCATGTTGGAGACCTGACAGCAAATATTAGAAAGGTGCTCAATCATGGGGACATCACACCTGAGACCAATACCAATGCTGTCCTCACCTGACCTCCACATAAGCATAAATCCAGTCACTGCTACTTTACAATCACCGACAGGAACCTAATCTGACTTATGTCAGTGCCCAGACCATCTGCACCTCCGTGTCAAAATTCTTTTCCTTGTGTTGAAATTGTTCATTGCCTATCTCTCACTCTCACTCTGTCTATCCTGTAATCTTCACAAACCTGCACACATTTGTGATCTGTGCTCTTCTCCGATTTAGCCTCTTGGCAGCTCTGCCTTCAGCATCCAAAGTCATAAACTATTGGAATCCCTCTCCAGATATTTTGCTACATCCCACTCCTTTAAAACTTACTTCTTTTGCCAAACACTCAGTCCTCCACCGAACATTTCCTTGTGTGGTTCGCTGTGAAATTTTGTTGGTTAACTAGTTGTGGAGTACACTCTTTGGGCTTTTTAGCAACCTTAAAGACATCATTTCATCTTTCAGATGATGTGTTAACCCAAGGCTCCAACTTCCCACACAGATAGGGTACCATGACAAAAGGCACCATGTCACTGTTTTGAAGAAATACTTGGAAATTACCTTTGGTGTCATGGTCAATATCTATTTCTCACTTAACAACACAAAAACAGATTACCTGGTCATTACCACAGTGCCACTTGTGGAAGTTCACTGTGCTCAAACTGGGTGTCACATTTTTATTCTTAAAGCACTACAAAATAAACTACACTAACTGTGAAAGTGTGAAAGATTGTGAAAGCTGCTCTTTAAATGGAGGTCCTCCATCTATGCAGTGTTATGACCTCAAGGATGAAAATTAACTTTTAAAAGAAATTCCAGCTTCTTATTACCAATGGAAATATTCACGCTGTAACATATTGTGTTTTTAACAAGATACCCTTTACTCTATGAGAGATAAACAAAGCAAATACTATTAACTTAACACTACATTTTGTAAACACTTATTATTTAAGCCTGAATATCTGAATAGAACTTTGTTCTACTTTCACTTTCACCCAAGAGTTCCCTGATAATCATGTGGATCTTGAGGGTTTGTACACTTTTCTTAGCATCAAACAGAGGTGTGCCACAGCTCCAAGGAATTCAATTTGATTCCCCTCAGGTTTCTTTATGGTTAAGGTGTGACATTGCTTTCACTCGCAACTGGCCAGCCTATATCAAACATTCATTAAGTACTTCACTATTGTGAAGAATGGAATTCTCTGTTTTTTTTTCTGGTTTTCTGACACCTTTTTCTGGTCTATCTCTGACTATTCCTTTCCTCTACTTCTTTGTTTCCATTTCTAGGGATGGGTTCTCCATTAATACCATTATGATCTCACTGACTCCTCCAGTTACCTTGACTATGCTTCCTCACATTCTGTTTCCTGTCAGGACATCATTCCATTCTCCCAGATATTTTCCATCTCTGTCACGTCTGCTCTGATGATGCTATCCTCCACAGGGGTGCTTCTGACATAGATTCCTTCTTCCTAAACCAAAGATTTCTCTATCTATGTGATTTACAGGGCCCTCAGCTGCATCTGATCCATTTCCCATATTTCTTTCCTCACCCATTCCCCTCCCTCCCAGAACAATGATAGGATTCCCCTTGCCTTCAGTTTATATTCCACCAGACTCTGCATTCAAAGGATCACTATCTGCTGTTTCCATCACCTCCAGCAAGATACAACCACCAAATCTATCTTCCCCTCCTCTCTCTTGTCAGTATTCTGCGGGGACTGTTCACACCATGATACCTCCTCTGTCACTCCCAACACTTCCTTACTCTCCATGGCACTTGCCCATGCAAACTCAGAAGGTGTAACACTTGCCTCTTAACTCCTCCTCCCTCATTGTCCAAAGGTCCGAGCATATCTTTCAACGGAAACATTGATTTACTTGTATTTATTTCAATCTAGACTACAGTATTTGTTGCTGACAATGCATCCTCCCTGACATTGCCATGGCCAAATGCAGACTGGATGATCAACTTGCAGGACACCTCCGCTCTGCCCACAGAAATGCATGTGATCTTCCTACAGCTTGCCATTTCCATACAACATCTTGCTGCCATGTTAACATTTACCCCCAAATCTGCAATGACCAATGCATGCTGGAGGAACAGCCTCACATTTTCCATTTGGCTACTTTACAGCCTTCAGGGTTCAATGCAAACTTCAGACAATGAGTGCAATCCTCCATTTTGATTATAACACCATCCCTATCTCATCACCTCCCCAATGTCTTGCTTGCATGGTTTTGTTCTCAGCGCAGCTGTCCTATTTTCTGCTATTAACATCTACCCTATATCTCTATCGAGAAGTATTCATAACACTCCCTTTAGTTTTCTTTCAGGGGAACTTCAGTTCCTTCCCCATTTCTCTACCACACAAAACCACCACTTTTCCACTCCAAGCAGTCATATTGGACTTAAAATGTATTCTCTGTTTCTCTCACAGATGTTGCCCAGATCTCCTGAGTTTCTATTTCGATTTCAGATCATCAACATTCACAATATATTCTTATTATTAATCAGAAAACATTTTTGGTTTCAGACCAAGTGCCAGACCAATTGTTTCTATAATTTCTATCCAAAAATTTCATTTGCTAAACTAAAATATATACTTTCAAATTATGCAAATCATGAAGTTATGTGATTTCCAAACTTGATATAAGTTTTATTGATGTTTTGGTTAAACTGTGTTGAATATTCCCTTCCTAAAGTTAGAGCACTGTGCCCAATTTCTGTGCTCCAGGCACCATTTTCACTTTGACATTTTGGTTGTGGAGTATTGTTATTACTATAGTATGTGATGAATTCTGCCAGTGTATACCCGCTTTTGAAGCACTATCCAAATCACAGACAATGTTTACAATAAGATGAAGCTGATAGACACACAGTCAAAAGAGCTCCTGTGACTCTGTGCAAATCTAAATCTCTATAGCTGCTTAAAGATTTTTAACTATAATAATGTTGAATCAGGCATTTTTACAGCAGTGCTAAAGAATGGTAAGATTGGGACCAGAAACACACACACACACACACACACACACACACACACACAAACACACCTCTAGGGAGGCTAGAAACAGACAGCGGCACAGACAGAAGATGGAGAAGCAATTAATTAGAAACAGTTAGTATGCATACAAAGAGCAGAAACTTCTGATTAATGTTAATTTTCAGGAGTCAGGGCCATTTCTGGGCCCTGGAAGCCTACATGGTCTAAAGCTTGCACAATAGCATGAGTTGCCTGGTGTTGTAGATGGTGGGGGTGGGGGTTGAGAGAGCTTCCTAATTGATCATTTAAAGTCATACAGTCATACAGCAAGGAAACACGTCCTTTGGCCTAACTCATTCATGCTCACCAGGTTTCCTAAACTAGACTAGTTCCATTTGCCTGCCTTTGGCCCTTTAAACCTTTCCTATCCATGTACCTGTCCAAATGTCTTTTGAACGATTTAACTGTACCTGCCTCTACCATTTCCTCTAGCAGCTCACTCCATTTACGCACAAGCCTCTGCATGAAAGAGTTACCCCTCAAATCCCTTTTAAACCTTTCCCATCTTACTTTCAACGTAGGCCCTCTAGATTTGGAAAAGACCTTGGCTATTCACCTTATCATGATTTCATAAACCTTTATAAGTCACCTCTCAGGCTCATATGCTCTAAGTAAAAAGTCCCAGTCTACGTTTGCCATCCAGTTAAGGATGAAGTAGCTGGACACTCTCGGTGCTGAGGATCTGATACTCTTAATAGCCAGCAGTGACACTGGTTAAGGTGAGGATTGCTCAGGCAGAAAGGACAGTGCCTCAAAATGGAAACAGGAATAAAACGCCAAGGTAAAAAACATCTAATGCTGGTAATGCCACTGCATTGCAATGGAAGCAGCTCCAGAGGATTTGTTCCAGCTGTAGATGCATTCCTTTAGCCTCACAGAGGTGCCAGCAGGACTAGGAGCTGCTTACCTGTGTACTCAGCATGCTCTGACTCCAGGAAAATTCCGGGCCCTTCTGAGTCATCACTCAGCTGGCCATCATTTGCTAGACACTGCTGCCATGTTTGTTCAACTCTGGCAAGATTCCCGAGAGTCAAAATCACATCAGGATACCACAGAATCTTCTGCTCCTGCAGAGTTTTCAGCTTGAAGGGGGAAGAGCACTCAATTTGGTATCTCAGTGGAGTTACATTCTGAACAGGAAGGTCCGTGAGCAACCTCACCACTATCCTGCCAATTGAGGTCCTTAAGTGGCCGATTGAGTACCACTTGAGGGCTTCATCCCAGAGCCAGTGGATTAATGCAGTTGCTGGTCGGTTTGTACGTATGTATGCAGCCGCAGTCACGCAGATGGTTTGTCAACTCATAGTTTTAGTGTGGGTACGGATCTCTTCCATCAAAGGTAATCAGTGCGTGCTTGATTGAGAGACTGGATTTTGGTCAGGGGGCCCTGCCCTTTATCTCCCCATAAGCCCCACTTGAGAAACCACCCCATCTCTGAGCTTTATCATTCGCAATCCTGCAACACGCCAGGGGGTTCCCATCTGGCAGCAGCCACTGTTGCCCTGTGGGACTGCTGAAGCACAAGAGCTGTTGATGTTTAATTGGCTCTTACTGAGATGCGGGGAGCTTCTGTCATTGGGGTCTTGACACTAATGGAAAGGCAATGCCTGATTGGCATATTGTTGGCAAGCCTTCCCTGGAAGAGGCAAAATTCCAGCTCTTTAGGTGTCTGAGAAGTCCTGCGATGCCTCGACAGGTGTCACTCCTCACCTCCAATCTGTTTCTGGTTTCCTTCTTAAACACCCACAGATCTGGAAAGATCCCACCCAGAGAAAGCAGCAGCAAGCAAATTAAATATAGAGAGATGCAATGATAGAGAAGGACTGTTAAACACATTTTTATAAAGAGCAATATGAATCTCACAGAAGTGCTACAGATACATTTGACTGACTGATTGTCCATCTATATCTGACCAACCTGTGTGGCTATGTGACAAAAATTGTACCACAGCAATAGCTGCTTGGGACTTCATATATATTCTATGCCCTGAAGTAATAAATATCAGCATCAAATGTTCTCAAAAAATGGAATAAATATAAAATACCTGCACATCGGGAGTGAAGTTGCACAAATTGTGTCTCCTAACCATTAAAATTTCTCTCATGCAGATCCTTTGAAGAATTTCATACATTTCACACAAATCTGCTCTTTTGAGATTCCCATCGATCCCCCCCAGCACCAACTCCCTCTGGAGTGGAACTGATCAAATAGCTAGAACAAGTTTCTTCAAGACTAGTGTCCAAACTATATTAACTAAATAATACATTTAAGTATCTAAGATTTTGGAGTAGATCTGTAGCTCGGGTTGTGGGTGTTGAGGTTGGTTGGCTCGACGAGCCGGTTTGTTGTTTTGCAGAAGTTTCGTTACCATGCTTGGTTACATCCTCAGTGCAGCCTCCGATGAAGCGTCGGTGTGTTTTCCCACCTGGTTTTTAAACTCTGTGGTCCGTTGAGATGGATTGCTACTTCCGGTTTTCCTTCGCAGTGGAATGTATATGGGGTCGAGTTCAATGTGTTTATTAATAGCATGCTTCGTGAAGTGCCATGCTTCCAGGAATTCTCGTGCTTGTCTCTGCCTAGCCTGTCCCAGGATCTTGGCGTTGTCCCAGTCGAAGTCGTGGTTCTCCTTGTCCATGTGGATTGAGATAAGTGAGTATTGATCGTGTCTTTTTGTAGCCAGTTGGTGTTCATGTACTCTTGTTGTTAGTTTCCTTCTTGTTTGTCCGATGTAGTGTTTCTCGCAGTCGCTGCAGAGACAAGCACGAGAATTCCTGGAACCATGGCACTCCACGAAGCATGCTATTAATAAACACATTGAACTCGAACCCATATACATTCCACTACTGAGGAAAACCGGAAGTGAGGTAATCCATCTCAACGGATCCCAGAGTTTAAAAACCAGGCGGGAAAGCACACTGACGCTTCATTGGAGGCTGCACTGAGGACATTACCCAGCATGGTAACGAAGCGTCTGCAAAACAACAAACCAGCTCAGCAAGCCAGCCAACCTCAACATTTAAATATATCCAAGGAAAGAGTCAAAGACTTGAGTGGAGGGGAAGGAATTGAAATAGAAGAAAGATTGGCTAAATGTTGTAACAATATTAAGCAATACATTTTGAAACCAAGAAGAGGGAATGAAAGTACAATTTAAGGATGCATATTTGAAGAGAACTGAAGGAATTGAAGAGGACATGTGACAAAATGAGTCATGGTCCTGAAACTCCGGGTTCAATTCCCATTCCTGAACTTGATGGCAATGGAACATGCGTACAGTATCAACCTATAAATCCTTTTGCTTCACCTGGTGGCAGACCATACTAATGAAAGAGTCTCTGAGTCATCTATCCTGCAGAAGGCATCAGCAAATCTCTGCACAAACTTTGCTAAGCATAGTCATGAGTAAACCAAATGGATGTCCTTGGTTGCCTCTTTGGGCAAGGTGCCTGAAGAGGGAAAGGAACTGAGGTGCCTTGATGTAAAGCTACCGTGCATCTAAATGTGACAGGTGTAAAGTGGATTCCTTGGCCTTTACCTAGAGATACAGAGCACAGAAACAAGGAACTAACATTGGACGTGCACGAATTCTGATGTTAAGCTGCAGCTAGGAGTGTTATGTGTGCATAGTTTCAGGCACAGATCAAAGCAATGACTTAAACCAATAGGGAATTTGCAGTTAAATGCAACAGGAATTAAGGTTTATAATTTAAAAAGAAACACTTAGGAAGTCAAAGTGATTTTGTTCTGCTGGAGATGAAACTGACAAATCGTAATGAATGTGATTTGTTGATACTGTATAGGTGTGTTTCTATTGGAATTAATGCAGAACCCACACATACCTGTAAAATGCAAACAAGCTATGGAAAGGGAGAAATAATAAAGGATATGGTGACCAATCAGGAATGTGAATAGATTATAGTCTTATGTTGGGAAAGATTCAACTGTCCTCTTCAATGTCAAATATTTTACAATCATACATTATCAAAAGAGAATATAAAGTTATTTGGCCAACCTGATCCATTCTAGTGGTTGCTCAAGGCTGCTCCCACCTGTCTTCATCCAACCATATTCGCACGCTCTTTCCAAATAACATGAGATTGTCATCTTCCTGCAATAATTGGGATTGATGTATCATAGAAATCAGCATCCCTACAGTGTGGAAGCAGGCCATTCGGCCCATCGAATCCACACTGACCCTAGGTATCTAACAAGGATATCACAATTGAGGGGCAATGAATTTGAGGTTTGGAAACCTTACAATTATTTTGTGTGTTCATCCAGTAAATAGTTGAAACATTCCAACAAGGTTGGTCAAAATTTCAATCACTGCATTATGCTGAGTAAATCACTCTGAGCCAACAATACTTCATGTGGTGTCTGAATTCCTGCATTAAATGTAAGGAATTTAAACGTCCCATTACAGATCTCTCTTTCTCTTTGGGTATGATGCCTGAAGAGAGAAAGGAACTGGAGTGGAACTGATCAAATAGCTAGAACAAGTTTCTTCAAGACTAGTGTCCAAACGATATTAACTAAATAATTCATTTAAGTATATCCAAGGAAAGAGTCAAAGACTTGAGTGGAGGGCAAGTAATTAAAACTGAAGAAAGATTGGCTAAATGTCGTAACAATATCATTTTGTTGCTCACTATTACAGCCCAGCTCCCTTCTCTTCCATCAATTCTAAATCTTCCCTTCCACATCATCAAAATAAGCACAAACCAATTCACTGGTGCTTGTAACAAATAATGAAACATTTTATCTTTTTGGACAGAACTGCACCTGATGAAATATGCCAGACAATGTAATTAAATTGATTGGAAATCAGTACATCAACTGTCCTGTCATTGATATATGACAGGATAGCAATTACCAAACTTCTATTAGTAACAGGATCACTTTTCACTGTAAAGAATTCAACAACAGTTATTCATTGACTTAGTGATTAAAACATTTTTGCACCATGATGCAAATCAAAAATGGTTATTAATGTGATGTGCAACTCTGCATGTGTTTAGTCTCGAACATAGACTGAAAACAAGCTGCACTGTAGAAATGACACTGAGCCATTCTCACTCAATATCACAATTGCAAGCCTATTCACTTCTACGTGCAATCTAAAAGCAAAGAAAGCATATATTCAAACAAGTTTGACATCTGTATTTAAAATTACTATTATGACTCTGTTACTGATCAGTGGCTTCAATAATGCCAGCATTAGCTCCTTTTCCTTTCATTTACATTTCAAGATTGATCAAATAGTTAGCTAAGTCTGAAAATTACTGGGTTACAACAGTTCTTTTATTGATACACAGGCCAAGAAATACACTTAGTGACTTTCACCTTTACAGCCAATCAGAAATTGCACCAACTAATGGCCTGGAGAGGTATTTGCAGCAGAACTTCCCAGGGCATTTCACTTGTATACCCATTGGAGGATGGAATGACAGAATTTCTGTGTAGAATAGGGTAAAGTATGGATAAAGGTAATTTAAGAGCAAATAATGGAAGGGAATTTTTGTTAGCTAAGGGAATCAATGGGAAATTAACCTCAGGTGGGTAAATGGAATCAAGGTACAAATCAGTCATGATCTAATTAAACAGTGAATTACTTTTAAGGAGCAGAGTGGTCTGGTCCTGTTTCTGTGCTTTTACATAACAAACTCGCAGTACCTCAAAACCTCCCAGTCGTCAAAACAGGAGCCGTTTCCAACAGTAGGTCCACCAAACCTGTCAGAACTCCAGAGAGAGTAACATTTTGAACCTGACATAAGCAAACATACTGCTGGGAATATTGACTAACATTCAAAATACATTGTGAAACTTACGAAGCAATAAAGAAACCTGGCAAGAGAATGTGGACAACTGTCTTCAAAAGAGAATCATGTTCGTTGTGTTCATCTTAAACTACCCACCAATCCAAGCTTTGCAGTTACATTTTACAACACTACAGGCCGAGATAAAAATTGAAACAACACAAAGACGGATAAAATCCAAGAGGTTGTATACATTTGTAAGTTCAGCAGTAGCCCCTAATTGTAGGTGGAAATCAATACTGGCACTGCAATTACAGAAAAAAAAGGTTTTATCCTGTACAAACTACACCATCTACTGGTTGAACTGAAGGCAAACAGAAATTTGAACTCCAGTTAACTAGCCAAGAAAAAAAATGCTCGATTACGTTGTTCCTTGGCATTCAGCCACATTTTGTTGTTCAAAATATTTTAGTATTGCCAACGTACTACCAACTTCTGCAAAATAACTGAAAGCTTTTAAAAAAACAAATTACTCAGCTTACTATAAAACTGCTGTGATGGTGTCAGGCACCAATAATTCATTTTGTCATTTGTTTGTTGGTACATATGACAGTTCTGTGGCATAAAGCATCAGAAGGCAGCAAAATTCCTTGCTGCAACAATGTCAGCATATAGCTATCAAGCACGTCAGCAAACAAGATCACAGATTTTGCTCTGGTGAAATATGATGGCATATCCCTTATGGGACTAGGAGAAGTAGCAGATGAAAGTACAAACTTATTGAAATGTAATATGATTGTCCTTACAGAGCCTGAATTCCTGCATGGCATGGAAAGCATTGGAATGTGGCGGTTAAATTCCAGATATTGTATCACATGTTCGCAGATGGCAACTTATCTTCTCCTCTTCCAAAATTTCCATTTCTTGTGACATTATTTGACTGCTGTTGTCATTAAAATTCAGACTGTCTCAGATGAAAGTACAGCGTCACAATTTGGGGGCAGTGGGGGCGGCATTTCCATTTCAATTCCTGGAATGGCTAACATCAATCTGTGCTGTAAATGAAAGTCTGTCAGGCAGAATAATGTCACACAGCAACGTATTTGCTGAAGGGGCGAAATCAAACAACCACACTCGCAAATGCCCTCATTTTGCCAGCCACTCCCAAATTCCCTGCCCATAGAGTTATCATGTCATTGAGGGCGCACAAGGAGACCATTCGGCCTCTCAAGTCCATACCAGCTGGATGGAGCAATCCATTTATTCCCATATTCTCCTAATCAATCCCCACTCTATTCCTGTATCTCTGCAAGTCTATTTCCCTCAAGACCCCCCACAATTTCCTTGGTAAAACATTGATCCTCTTATTATCCTTGTGGGCAGTGGGAATATAAACATAGGTGCCACATCAGAATATAGGCGTGAATAACCAATGTCTGAACTTTGAACTCACATTATGTTTTCCTGTCTGAAGTGTCAAAGTTGCGTTTCGAGCCATTTAATTGTCATTAATGCAGACTAGCGATTTTCATGCACTTTAAGTGATGAGCATGTCTGTAATTAGCAAAACCAAGACAAAAGGTTGAGGAACTTTAAACATGAACTGCGTTCAGTGCAAATTGTGTTGCACAAAATTTAATATTGATTTATGGAAACAGAATTGGCAGAGAAAGCTATGCCCTCCCACAAATCTGGACTTGTACCAAGATCAAATAATGAGTGTGCTAGATTTTAGCCAACTCAAGAAGGCTCTTCACATTAAGTACAAACACAGAAAATGCTGGAGAAACTCAACAGCTCTGGCAGCGTCTCTGGAGACAGAAACACAGTTATTGCTTCAACTCCCTTATGGCACTTCTTCAAAATTGATTAAGTGTTCAAATTAAGTGTTTCTTTTTAGATACAGGCACTACTAGATGAATTGCAAATGTTTTTAAGTATGGAAAAATAGCTAGTTTATGATAAAACTGCCTAGAGTACAGATGGAACTAATAAATGTTAATTAGTGATAAAATCCTGCTACTCAGAGGTGCTGGGCAAACAATTTTCAAAAATGTTCAATTTTTTTGTGATGAATCAGTTCTCAACTATGTAAAGCTGAAATAGCTTATGCATTTTATACATTTCAATCAAGTTTTTTTTATGCAAGTGAAGTAAAATAAGCAATTATATTCGATTAAGCTGCTCAATTTTGTTGCTCAATTTTAACTCAGTGAAAACAAATTTATTTACACAGCTAGAATAAAACATATGTTTGTGCCTATGCAAATGATTCAGCAGAAACTCAAACCGTAACTTACTTTTTGATATACATTGTAATTTCAAGTACAACATATGCCAAGTTTGCAACTGCAATCGATGTAGAAATGATGCATCAGGATGCTTAAGAACATGCAGTCATGGGGGCTTTATATTTTAAATTTTAACTATTTTAATCAGTATATTAACTAGTAATGTCATAAAAATGAATTCAAAGAAACCAAAAAATGCAGTGCATCTCTTAGCTAGGATATTAAAAACTCAAAATATTATGAGCCCAACTGACATTTCCACTGGACAAGTCAGATCCCAGTTTGAAATCTGGGATTTTTTTAAGGAGGTGGTCTTGCACTGAAACATAATCACGCAATTCTCTAGATACAGTTTAACAATAAAACATAGCCTTATTAAACAAAAGAAATTAAGATAAAACAGAACAACAAAACTATTTATAGATAATACAATTTGAAAGATATCAAACCACTTCGCAGAACAAAATTCCATCCATCGAAATGCCATCATTTTACTATAATCGAATCTGAAAGAGAATTTCCTTCTCCATCACACACATATGTTTGACTTAAATGTTGCTTTCAATGCCCAATCTTGAGAGGTTGGTAGCTATTTCATTAATTCCTCATACAACTGAGCTTAGAATTTCTCAGCTTCAAATAACTCATTCAAGTTTCTAACCAAACACTTCTGGTCTGGAATTTTCAAAATAAACTCATACACTGAGGTAACCAATTTCTTAACTGTTCTGAGCTAATTCCTTTCTCTGAGAGAAACTGTTCTTACATTTAACCTCAGCCAGGTCTTCTGAAGACTGAAAACCAAAAGCTTTCCAAATATGGGGTTTTCCTGAAGCTCAAAAATTGTTCTAAACCAAAAGCAATTCCTTTCAATATTGGCTCCTGCCAGTCATGAAGCTCTCAAATGCTAACATTTTCACCTTGTCACATTAAGAGAGCACTTAGTCACTTGCTTTCTGATTCAAAAATTGTTTCCAGAAAGATTGACAGGTTAATTATACATGAAAACCAAAATGCACATGCCACCAGTGAAAAGTCCAAAGTCTAAAATGGATGATATTAATATTTTAAAATCACACATTTTACATCACATTCTTGCGATCTAACACCAGAAATATGACAATATTTCCTGCTGCAACTAAATCATGAGCTTAATTTTACATTTAATTTGAGCCATTATAATTGCTGGAAGTTTGCATGTTACCCAGGTTGGGTGAGAACCTCTCTCATGAACAGAAATGAGTTTCAGCACAGAAATCAACAGTTGTAAACGTACAATTAAATTTGGATGCACGGTCACTATAAGTATATAACATACCTGAGCCCTAGTTTTCTTAATTGCTTTATAATTGGTATTTGCTTTAAATGAAAATACATTTGTCTCTGGAAACAACACAAGTTCCAGCAATTTGGGCCTTGTAGAAGCTGCAACAGGGCATAAGTGGTTTACTGTGTCATGCAAACCAAGGAACTTTCAGTTGCTAATTGCAATGTGACCTGAGCTAAACAAGGTTCAGTAAAAGAGGTGCAACAATTTGCCTCAGACAGACTAACAAACCATTGTCTTCATCTCTGCTTTGTTCCCTGCTTGTAAATCAGTCCCTGATCTCTGATGCTCCTGTGGTCGAACTGCTTGCTGCTGGAATCACCCATGAAAAGCAGATGGTTATATAATTCAACAGCATCAACAAAAAATGACAACAAATCCAGAAACTTTATATATCGCCTCTAGTACAGTATTTTTCCATATTCACTCACAGGAGGTGGGTATTTATTGTCCATCCTTAATTGCCCAGAGGTAGTTAAGAATCAGTGACATTTTTTGTAGATCTAGAGTCACACAGACCGGACCAGGCAAGGACAGCAGATCCCCTTCCCTACAGGACATTAGTGAACCAGATGGATTTTTACGACAATCGACAGTGCCATTAGACTAGCTTTTTATTCCAGATTATTTTCATTGAATTGAGTTCTTTTGTAATGAAGGATTATTTTTTAAATTTGAATTGTTTTGTTGAAATTTGAATTCAAATTTTATCAATTGCCAAGGTGGGAATCAAACACATGTCCCCAGAGAAAATAACCTGGTGTTCTGGAATACTAGTCCAATGATGTTATCACACTGCCCCTGCCTCCTACTCAATAAAAAAGTAAAAAATCACAAGGTGTTTTACAGGAGCAATATTAGACGAATTATGAGACCAAACCATCAGGAAGAGATATTCAGCCAGATTTAACAACAGCAGTGAGGCTGGGGCTGGGTGCAGTCACACCGATATTTGAGTTTTCAGATAACGTGTCAGTCTTCTGAGATTTTCACAATTTACAACAAGGGGGACACTGAAAAACCACTTACTTCCACTTAGCTGGCTCGATAGAGAGTTATTTTAATGGCAGAATAGGATCTTCATGTTGGAGAATGGGAAGAGCTAAAGGCATGGGCACATTAGTGAAGGTTGCAGGAACAGCATCTCATATTTCGCTTGGGAACCCTGCAGCCCAATGGTATCAACGTGGACTTCACAAGCTTCAAAATCTCCCCTCCCCCAACCGCATCTCAAAACCAGCCCAGCTCATACCCGCCTCCCTAACCTGTCCTCCCACCTATCCCCTCCTCCCACCTCAAGCCCCACCCCCATCTCCTACCTACTCGCCTCATCCCCACCCCTTGACATGTCCGTCCTCCCTGGACCGACCTATCCCCTCCCTAACTCCCCACCTACACTCACCTTTACTGGCTCCAACCCCGCCTCCTTGACCAGTCTGTCTCCTCTTCACCTATCTTCTCCTTTATCCATCTTCTATCCACCTCCCCCTTTCTCCCTATTTATTTCAGAATCCCCTTCCCCTCCCCCATTTCTGAAGAAGGATCTAGACCCGAAACGTCAGTTTTCCTGCTCCTCTGATGCTGCTCGGCCTGCTGTGTTCATCCAGCTCTACACCTTGTTATCTATGGCACATTAGTGAACACATGTTAGGAGACATAATGTGATAATGCTGTTGAATGAAGTCATTAAAAAGACAGGGTCGTTGAAACTGAGATGCTCAAATTGCCATTACTTGAGGAAAGTGAGTTAAATACCCAGTAAAAACCAGCTATTTCTATGCACCATAAGGCTGCCGGCCTTCTGTTCTTCTACCTGGACCAATTGGCAAGTTTATGGCAAGCCCAGACATGGCTGTTACCTGTCATCGAGCATTCCATTCCAGTGCCTGATCTCACCTTCAGGAAGGGCCTAGTGTCATTAATTGGCCACCAAATTCACCTCGGCCCAGTTAAGAGCTTTTCATATTAAAATAATATCACCTCGCTGATGCAGGGTCCTGGACTTGCTCTGGTCACCGTCTTCGTTATCCTGGTGTGAAAAATCTAGCTTAGTAGATCAGAGAACCAAATACTTGGATAAAGAGGTAAGCTGTGGGGCATGTTAAAAGGAAAGAAGTGAAATAATGAGGTGGGGCGATGTTGGATGGAATTCCAGAGTTTAATGCACAGAGAACTGAAGACATAGCTACCAGTAGTGGGACAATTAAGACAATGAATGCTTAAGAGGCTATAATTAGGTAAGTACAGATATCTCAAGGGTTTTTAAGTCTAGCAAAGGTTATAGGGATATGAAGAGGGTAAGGATGAGATTTTTACAATTAAGATGTTACTTAACCATGCGCCAATGTGAATTAGTAAACACATGGGACAAATGGAACTTGGAGCAAAGTGGAACACAGGCAGCAGAGCTTTTGATGACCATAAAGTTTACACAGGGGACAATGTGGAAGATCATCCAGGATTGAATTGGCATAGTCAATAGTAGAGGTAACAAAGATATGAATGAGGATTTCAGAAACTGATGAGATAAGGATGAAGTTGGGTGAAGATACAGAGATGATATAGTGATACTATGAATATGTGATCAGAAACTAATGTTAGACTCTAACGTGACACAAAGTTTTCAATGGTTGAGTCTCAGAAAGGTGTTAGTTAGGTGAAAGATTAGAGCCAGCAGTATAAGGAACGGAGTTTTGTGTGAGGACTAAAAACAAGGGCTTCTATTTTTCCAATATTTAATGGGAAGAACTTTCTGTTCATCCAGTACTGGATGTCAGAAAAGCACCTCTGTTAATTACGCAATGGTGGGGGAGTCAGGACAGCTGGTGACGCGGGGGTATTTCAGAATACATATGTACAACTATGCTGTGTTCTGAAATGATGTTACTGACAGACAGCATGTAAGTGAGAAATAAGATGAAGTCAATGATAGAACACCCAAGGTAAGGTTGTGGGAGCAGGAAGAAAAATGATTGAAAATGATGTACTGACTATTAGATAAATAAGATTGAAACTAAGTGAGAGTAGTCCCACTAAACTGGACAACAGTGAAGAGGCATTAAAAAATGATAATTTGGACCAATTGTGCCAAAGGCTACAGATATGAATGCTGTACCTAAGCTAGAGCTGCTGCTTAAGGGTAGAGTGCAATGCTGGAAGGTCATCAATTAACCATGGGGTTACTGAAAGTTGCAGCAGGCTCAACAAATTAAACTGTTTACTCCTGCCTCTATTTATTACATTTTTGTGTTTCTCAGGTGAGGAGAGAAGAAAACGTGGAAAAGATCTGAACCACTGGCCCAGTTATTTTCACATTCACTAGTGGTAACAATTCTCCCATTCCAATTTACACTCTCCCATTTACACCCTCTCTAGACCTTTCTTTATATTATTACTTGTCCCTTAACCTGGTACTCTTTGCTGCTACCTTTTCTGGTTTATTGCAATCCTGTCCCAATTCAACACCCTCTTTGGTCTACAATTGAAACGTAAAACAACAAGGTCCTTATGCTTCCAATGGCCCTGAATTCAAAGGCAAATATCATTCTATGAAGATCAGAGAAAGAAGATATCTTTAAAATCACTGCAAATGAATCATTTCCTTTGCATATGAGCTTTCTTAAATGGAATTTTCCAAAATTACATTGAGCAGCAGTGGATTTTTAAAATTTGGTCTTTGGATTTATAATGTAGTTTGCCTTCGATTTTTATTCCTTTATTCATTTACTGAGCATATGACTGGCCCAGGATGCTTAGGATGTTCGAGTTCTGACTTCCATAGAAAATCTTCTTCTCCCAGCTCAAGGAAGACATTCCAATGAGAAGAGAACAAAGGAAGCATTTCAAAGACTCCATGAAGACTTCCCTCAAGTTGTGAACACATGCAAGGCCTTCATTCAAAAGAAATTGACTCGGAGGAAATTCCAGTATGAAGGGACATGATTTTTTAAGAATAACCCTTCCACAAGAGGAAGTAAGAAGGAACTGGAGAAAGGAATGCCAATAATCTCAAGACAAGGATCAATTCCACCTCCCAGAAAAAACCTGCTGAATGTATGGTTGGAGATGTGACTCTAGAATTGGGGTCCATCAGCTACATGAATACCCACAGAACACATGAGCTGTGACTCGTTAACAAATGATTGCTGATAACAAGTCATTTACTGGTCAATCACTGTGCCTTCCATACTATCACACACATGCCCTCCTTCTTTTCTCCCCATGCAGCTTAACCTGTTTCTGAACTTGATTAAATCACTATTTTTTTCCTGTTCTGATGCAAGGTCATCAGCCTGAAATTGATGCTACCTGAGCAGCTGATTATTCCCAAAACTTTCTGTTTTTATTTCAGTTTGTCAGGAGCTGTATTTTTTTTTTCTGTACTAGATTATATTGTTTTGGGTCAAATTGCAGTGAAAAAGTAAAACAAAATGCAATTGATTCAGCAATGTGTGAAACACACAGAATTTCTTTGAGGTATAACTGATACTGAAACTTCATTATCTGTACAACGTTAAGGTAATACCACTGATTATAGTGCACAATGTTCAAATGTATATATGCACACAAGAAAACACAAAGATTTGCTTATTGCTGCCTTATACATTATGATTGACAGTTTTTGGAGATCTACAGAATCTGCTTAAATGAAATTGCCACTGCTTTACAATGTTATTAAGCAGGGCACCTAAACACTGCTTTTAAACTCTTATATTTCAGATAACCTCTGGAAGGAATGTATCCTTTCAGGCCAAATTTTGGCCAAGATTAGAACTTAATGTGCAATTAAATTTTGCCATAGGAGACTTGTTAAGATAGGGTCCCCCAGGTATAATTACAGAAAGTGATTGCCTGGTTTTGAATTTTCCAAATATGAAGTTTCACTTTTTATTGCAACAGCACTAACAACACAGTATGTAGGCATTTTGTGGTCTGTCTACCGTTCACTGATGACCTTCAATTCCATATATTTCTCATCATTTTCTTTCATTACCCTCCTGACTATTAGATGGTGGCAGTAATGTAACGATCAGTGTCATTCTCTCCTTCACATGTGAGTTAACATGAGAGCATTGCAAATAAATGAGGTTATCACAATATCCACAACACATCTCATTGCCATGCTGTATAGCCTCTGCCTCTAGTTGTTTCTTCAGCTTTTCAAGCTGGCGGCTGAGACTGAGAGAAAATAATGCTGGGCCCTGCCATTGGACTTATCAAGAAGCAATGAAGAAAAAGTACAAATATCTTTTATTCTGGAAATTTGATACCAAAAGGAGTTGGTTTTGATATCCGGTCTCCTGAGGCTTGATTCATCTTGCAGAGGATTGTGTTTGATCTTTATTTAAAAATGTTCAAGCTTCACATGATGCTGCCATTACTCAGTATAACATAGTCAAGAAAACCAAACTCGTCTTGCCCATCAAAGCAATGGCGTCTTTTAACTTGCAAACACATCAGAATGGTTTCACACCTTTACACTGCAATATTATTGGATTTCATTTTGGGCAATTTAACCTCATTTCAAATCCAACCCCACCACATCACCAGCAACTCTCACCAAATGATGACAGTCAACCTTTTTTCTTCAGAGTGTAAATTAATAATGTCGTATGGCAAGAAAGCAAGTTGGCACAGACCAGAAAAAGGAGGCATTTTCAAAACCTTCTTTGATCTGGTACTTCTTTATGCTGAGGAGAAGATTCACGCAACCATTCTTTGAATACTCTCTAATTTCTGATTAATTGAACATTATCTGAATGAAGCGTGTTTGAAGAACTCACCCATTGGCATTAGACAGGCAGACTGCATACAAGTCAATTACTTTGATCACCACATTGTTTTACTGTGTTTAACTGTGTCATTTTATCCAGGCAGCAGTTAGTTTGGTGTCTGTCTGCTGCTGCGTGCAATTCTTTGTAAGACAAATGACATTTAATACAGCTCTAAAATAAGTCAACTGGAATCTCGAAATGAAGATAGATTCTGAAAGGTCATCTGTAACTATAAGCAAAACAACTTGGTTTCCAGTGAGAGCAGCTAATTAACAAGTCTTACCCGTAAGCTGAATTGTGTTTTTTTTTGCATAAAATGTTTGTGATCTTCGTAGCTCAACTAACGAGTGAAGAGGACTGAAGACTGGGCTAACATACAATTTCAGAAGTGCACTTCATGCATCAATAATGAATGGGAAGTGGAGCTTTGTCAGCTTTCAGGTTTTTATGGCTCAGGCGTCAAGGATTCAATACCACCTGTAACCAAAATTCAAGACGAGACTGAGAAAAAAGATGATGACACAAGGTATATATGAAAGCACGGCAAATTTTTGAACAAAATGGTGATATATTCACTATGGAGAAAGAGAACTATTGTTATGAAGGAAAGCAAACTACTGCACTCAAATTAAATTGTAGGAAGCCACTCACAAGCATTTTGATTTTAATGTTACCACAGTATTTCTTTTATTTACTCTGCTGTGGATCCTCATGGCTCTTTTAGAAGACATTTTCCAAAGAAAAATGTCAGTGCCAGCTGAGTGTCAAAATTTCTATCACATAAAGTCTTCTGGGTTCACAGACCTTTACTTTGTAGTACAGTGTGTTGAGTAAACACCATTGCTAATCTGTATAAGACAGTCCCAAATCTAGCAAACTATCTGGCCTGTTTCAGTCTTGTCTGGATATTAAAGCTGATGATATGTTTTGATTATAATTTTGCTTCATTAATCTTTGAACATCAATCTAGTTTGTATCTTAACATTGGTGCAACTGAAAGTCCTGACGAAGGATTTCATCCCAAAACGTTGCCTTACCTGCCCCTCTGATGCTATCTGACCTGCTGGGCTTTTCCAGCCTCACACCCATAGATTTTGGCTTCCAACATCTGCATTTCTTATTGTCTCCAAACAACTGAAAGCTTAATGGGGAGCATTAAGAGCTCTTGCTACAAAATACTAACCATGAGAGGGTTACCTAAATAGTGCAAAGCTGCAGCAAAGTCAATGTTCTATTTGAAAGAACACTTCACTGACTGCACTGAATTTGATCCATAGACAGTGACTGTAGGTCGCAACTCAACTGGAACAGCAAGGAGATAATTAAAAAGTGTCTTGCACTGTGCTCGCATTGTGTCAAGGCATATCTCCAAAGCATTCATTACCAAAATGTAAATTTACTGAATGTATATTCAACATTAAGCTATTTAGAATGTCTACAAATTAAAAGGAATTACATTTAGATCATTATTGTCCAATGTCAATATATTATACACTCACGTACATAGTATGAGTAAAAAGCACATGAAGAAGGTAGGCAGCATCTGAAAAGAGAAAAGATTAGATTGAGGTTCAATGATAATCTGAAATGTGTTTATTAACGGGAAAGAAGAATCAGGTGCTGTGATATGATTGCAACAATATTCAGGCTGTAATCAGGCACCTTTTTCAACAGTAACCCCTTTTTGTTAAAACTGAGGAAAATGTTGTATTCTCCAAAAGCATCAGGCTGAATATGCCTGCATACTAGTATTTACCTTATTTCTCTGTTTTGAGAAGTGAAGGAAAGAAAGTCATACCAAAAGGCACCAAGTGCTGACCAAACATTGGCCACACATCTGAGGAAGGAGGCCCACGTACATGTTGTCTCTGAAACACTGAATTGTGATGCTACAAATAAAAACAAAGTCAGCAAAATTCTTGGGATTCAATTAATACAAAATATTAAGGGCAAGAGTGACTACTGGGAAATCTCAAAAGTATAAAAGGTTCCAAATGATTAAACTAGGGTTGAAATATTCAACATTTATTGTTGAGGTTAATGTTAGATATTCAGGCTCTTTTTTCTTATCATATCATGTCTCTCTAAATACGTTATATTTCTTTGTGCTCTGTCATTATAGCCTCATTGGAATATAGGATCAGGAGGAGGCTATTCAGCTCTTTGAGACTGTCCCAACAATTAAGATTGCGGCTGATCATGTTTACAATGTAATTTTCCACATCATCACCAGATCCCTTAACGTCACCAGTCTCCAGAAACTTATCAATTTCAGTTTGAATCTATTCAATGGTTGATCTCCCATAGACACCTAAGATAGGGAATTCCAAAGATACACCACCATCTGCTTTTCATTTCAGTTATAAGTAGCCCATCCCTTATCTTGAAATTATGCCACCTCGTTCTAAAATCACCATCCAGGAGATAGATCGTGTCTATACTCACCCTATCACGTGCTGTGAGAGTTCTGTTAAGTGTCAATGGGACCACTTCTCATTCGATAAAGCACTAGAAAATTAAGAACCAGTGTCCTCATCTCATAAGACAATTGCACCATCTAAAAGATTAATCTGATCAGTCTCCATTGCACTCCCTCAATGGCAATTATATCTTTATATATACACAAGGTGACCAAAACTGCACACAATACTCCAGGTTAGGTCTCATCAAGGCTCTAAACAAATACAGCAAGACACCTTTACTTATGTCAGCCCTGTGGCTCCATCACGGTCAGTCCAAGGGGTAGGGTTAATACAAGGGGAAACGTACAGTGATCAGACAGCAGTCTGAGCACTTCTCCTCTGGGGCTACCCAGTTCGGTCATTCAAAGATGTGTGCCACTCCCAACTCGTCAGGTTCATCCAGAGAAACAAGGTGGAAAGGAGAGTAGAGGGGGGCAAGAGGTTCTGCTGACATGGGAAGGAGACACTGGAACCTATTTGTGGTGATTGGGGGTTGCAGGCTGTGGAGGGGGGCATGGGAGAAAGGTGATGACAATTGTGAAGCAGGATAACTGTATTTGTATGGGGGAGTTGCAGTAAGACATGGATGGGAATGGGGTAATGCAGGAGAGGGAGTTGTCAATGGTCAAGAGCAGCCTGACTCTAAAGGGTGGACAGAGTATGACTGTCTCAAATGCCAGGAGCAGTGGAGAATCGTGGGCAATTGTAAGCCCATGTAGATAGGTTGGGTAGGGACCTGAGAAGGTGTGAATTCTGGGGGATTTGTGGAAAGGGCTTTCAGGACGGGGATCTGGATGTTCAAGCCTCAGTGAGGCTGGGATGGAAGCTGGAAACCAGTGCCTGAAGAGCACTTGCTGTTGCCTCTGCGGCCCCCACACCCCCCTCCACCCCACCCCCCTCCTCCCCCCATTTTGCTGGAAATTGAAGATATTTAGAGTCATAGATAGAGTCATACAGATGTACAGCACAGAAACAGACCCTTCAGTCCAACTCGTACATGCTGACCAGATATCCTATATAAATATAGTCCCATTTGTCAGCATTTGGCCCACATCCTACTAAACCCTTCCGATTCATATACCCATCCAGATGCCTTTTAAATGTTGTAATTGTACCAGCCTCCACCACTTCCTCTGGCAGCTCATTCCACACATGCACCACCCTCTGTGTGAAAAGGTTACTCCTTAGGTCCCTTTTAAATCTTTCCCCTCTCACCTTAAACCTATGCCCTATAGTTTTGGACTCCCCCACCCTGGGGAGAAGACCTTTCTATTCACCCTATCCATGGCTCTCATGATTTTATAAACCTCTATAAAGGTCACCCCTCAGCCTCCAATGCTCCAGGGAAAAATAGCCCCAGCCTATTCAGCCTCTCCCTGTAGCTTAAACCCTCCAACCCTGACAACATCCCTGTAAATCTTTTCTGAACCCTTTCAAGTTTCACAACATCCTTCCTATAGGAGGGAAACCAGAATTGCGTGCAATACTCCAAAAGTGGCCGAAACAATATCCCATACAGCCACAATATGGGAAATGTAATGGAAAAGAAAATAGCTGTGACTATACCCAGAGTGGGCAGGGTATGTGTCACCACCTGTAAGGAAGAGAGCTGCAAGGGCTGCCAAAGTGAGGCCTTTTACAGGACAATAACATTGCACACAAACCCATCTGGTACACAAATCTGTGGGGCACCTTAATCCCTCGCGATTCTGCTGCGTTGGCTCCTTCTGTGCTGGCCTCACACCCCGAGACACTGTTGACCACTTAACTCAATACCACCACTTTTGCACTCAGAGGTCAGAGAACGAATAGGGATGTTTGACCAACAGCAGCAATAGTACCAGCAGAACCCATTTCCTTATATACACATTGTTCTTCTTGTTTCATTTGCTGCAACAGGCTCTCAACAGAGATATCAATCCATGGTCCATCCTGTACAGTCATGAAGTTAGATGTCACACTGGCACAGTTGCATTCTGGTCTACAAAGAGACACAAACAAACATTTGTATTGAGAAAACAATTACATTTAACGAAATGTGACATTTCATATGCAGTGTGTTGTCACCCATGTCATCAAAGTGACCTCAATATATTTATTTCTTTAGCTTCCTTCTGCTACAGCTCAGTGCAATTCCAGGTTCTGCCACAGGGGTGAAGGAAGTCCATTGCCCTTGGAGGTTTCTTTGGGTGGCCCTAAGGGTGTGTTTGTGTCTGGACGGCCCAAACGTGCTGAGACATCTCCTTGCTAGAGACAAGTGGACACTCTGCATCTTGAACATCCAAGTGTTGGAGGGAATCAGGCAGGATGGATAGAGGGCCCAGTTGCCTCTGTGCTGTCCTGAGAAGAGACTTCTATAGAGGCTTGTTTGGTTCTTCCTCCAGCTGCAATAGAGTTAGAGCTAAGAACGGGGTTAGGATTAACCCTAACCTTCTGGCACTGCCCTATCTCATTACGAGGAAAGGACACCAGTGTGCTTTTGTCCTGACAGGTAACAGTTAGGGTGATAAACAGATGGTTTTCTTCATATCCTGAAGACTCACAGTGATTGGTGTAGATCTCCATGGCAGTTACCAAAGTGTCAATGGAAACAACCAGATGATCACATGCTTGAGGCAGTTGGGTCTCCAAAATGTAGCTGCAGTCTTGCACCGTATAGGCTATGAGAGACATTGCCTCCCACATCTGTCTGTTGCTCCTGTTCCTCCCTGTGCATGTGGACAAATTCCAACACCATCGGGCCCTCTCCTGGGTTGAGCAGGTCTCTAGCTGTCCATTAAGTTCCAGCAACCTTGGGCGTTTCTTTCTTCCTCAGCCAGCTGCGGAGCTGTTGCAATGAAGTGTTCATTAGCTTACGTTCCCAAACTTTCTAATTGTGACATTCCGACTGAGGAGTCAGTATCAGAGCAGGTGAGAGTACACCTGCTTCTGAGACTTTAGAATTCTTTTCCTCACAAGTCAAGGATCTGGCTTCTGGTGATGCAGGCCATTTCTCTGCAACGGCAATAGACATCTCGCAAGATCTACAGGGCATAAGGGAGAGAAGGAATTTTGCCAGCAGTTAGAAGGTGTGCAAGAGATGACTTGGTGGCATGGTTTATGAAAGAGTTGTAATAGAATGAAAATTAGTACTTACTCAGTTAGCAGGACATGAATGTCTCGGTGTTTCCACAGGAACGGAGGATAGGTGGTGAAATGTCTGAAGTGAGTGAGTAGGCGATGCAGAGGATGTGAAGTGTTTCATAGTGTGGGAGGGTGGATGGAGGAACAAGAGCGAGTGAGGAAAGATGTTGCAGGCAATGGTGAATGTGACAGAACTTAAGTCTTGGTGGGACGTGGATGCAGTTGCAGAGATAGACTCTGTGTGAGGTAGTAGAACAGAGAGTGTGGCACTTCATCATAGAATCCCTACAGTGTGGAAACAGGCCCTTCGGCCCAACAAGTCCACACTGACCCTTGGAGCAGACCACCCAGACCCATCCCCCTATAACCCACCTAATCTACACATCCCTGAACACTACGGGCAATTTAGCACAGCCAATCCACCTAGCCTGCACATCTTTGGACTGTGGGAGGAAACCGGAGCACCCAAAGGAAACCCACGCAGACACGGGGAGAATGTGCAAACTCCACACAGACAGTTGCCCGAGGGTGGAATTGAACCCGGGCCCTTGGCACTGTGAGGTAGCAATGCTAACCACTGAGTGACTTATTCAGGCAGATTGGAGAAAGCACTGCTGGCCCTTCCTCCGGACTGTGAAGACCTCACTGATTCTAAGACTATGTTGCCAGGGTCTGGTGCTACTCTGCCAGTCCTTCAGCAAAAAAGCACTCATCCTCTGCACCACCCGTTCCACCAGGTCCTCCAAGTCCCTTTTAGAAAATCATGCAGCCAGTTACCCCAATCTATGAGCAGGGCAGCAGCAAACCGTGTGCACATGACATTTTACATATGGTGTTGGCACCAATTTTGCTCATGTTTCAGTGTGTATTTGGTGAGTGGCAAGTTGCTGCAGTCATGGCACATGGTAGAATGGGACTAAGGGGTGCCAAAGGGGCAGGGTAGGTGATTAATAAGGCGTGTTTAATCAGATACAACAAGACCTATCCTTAGATCTTGAGGCAAGAAACCCTCTTTGAAACTGGCAAAACTGGCAAAGCCAAAAAACATGCAAGTTTCAGCCCAAAGTAACTGTGAGTTTCTCTGCTATTTCCCTGTCCTCCAAATAAACACAATGACTATTACTAGTTAAAAGGAACTAGGGAAACTAATGGGTCTCAAGGCCATTAAATCCTCTTGATCGGACAGGTTGAATCCTAGGATCTTAAGCAAGTGGCAACAGAGCAAGTGGATACGATGGCAGTAATCATCCGAGAATCATTAGATTCTGGAAAAGTCCCAGAAGAAAGTATTAATGTTACACTTGTACTCAAAAAGGGAAGGAGGTGAAAAACAAGCCAGTTAGCTTAACATCTGTGATTGGGAAAGTATTTGTGTCTATAATAAAAGATGTAATAACGGATCATTTAAAAACAGAATATAATCAAGCAGAGTCAGTATGTTTTTATTAAGAGGAAATCATGCCTGACGAATTTAGTTCAGTACTTCAAGAAGGGAACAAGCAAGATAGATAGAAGGGAATGTGTAAATGTAATATATTTGGATTTTTCAAAGGGCGTTCAAAAAGGTACCCCTGCACATAAGTTTACTTAATAGCATAAGAACCGATGGTATTGGTGTTAATGTATTAACATGGATAGTTGGGATAAAGGGATCATTTTCAGGATGGTAGCCTTCAACTAAAAGAGTGCAAGAAGATTGGGAATACACTAGTCTGAAGTTTGCAGATGTGTGTGAAGGCAAGTAGCAAGGATGACACAAGGAGTCTACAGAGCATTATAGACAGGTTAAGTGAACAGAAAAAAAAGACTTGGAAGATGGAATATAATATGAGAAAATGTGAGGTTACACACTTTGGCAGCAAGAATAGAAGTCTTGAAAACTGCAGCACAGAGTGATTTGTGGGACCTAGCGCATGCAGCAAAAAAGCTAGTAATAGAGTTCAGTGAGTAAGAGGGAAGGTAAATGGAAAGTTGGCCTTTATTTGAAAAGGAATGGAGGATAATAATCGGGAGCTAAACAGCTAAAACTATACAGCTCAAATCAGACCACGTCTAAAAGAAAAGACATACTGGCATTCAAGGCAGTCCAGAATAGGTTAATGAGGTTGCTCACAGGTATGAAGAAATTTTCATATGGAGAGGTTAAGTAGTTTGGGCTTGTATTTATTGGACTTTCGAAGAATGAGAAGAGACCTTATTCAAATATATATAATTCTTAGGGAGATTGTTAGGGTGGATGGGAGAGATTCTTTATCCCCTTGTGGGACAGTCCAGGACCAGATAACACAATCTCAGAGGAAGCAGTCACCCACTTTAAACAGCAACGATGGGGATTTGTTTTCCTCTCAAAGGGTGGTGAAGGCATGGAATTATTTACTGCTGAGGGATGTTGATGCTGGGATGAACAGATTTCAAGTCATTAAGTGAATCAAGTGGTATCAGGATAAGGCAAGGACATGGACTTGTGGAATATCAGATCAACCATGACTTTATTGAATGCTGGAGTATTGATGGGCTGAATGGCCTACTTTTCCGACTACATCGCATGGTCTTATTTCTTTGACACGTCAACCTTTCAATCTTTGGCCCAGAAATGAATGACATAAAGGTTTCAAATTATAATATCAACTCACTGGACAATAAAGAGAATAAAATTGGTCAATGACTGCTGTGTGAAACAACCTTGTAGCAAATAACTTTCCTTTTCTTCCATTATATTTAGTCATCGTTCCATAGAAGTTTAAATTATCATTAAAAAATGTTTTTGGAAACTCATTTCCAGGTCTCACTGTCATGTTTACCTGATTAAAATCATCTCAATATTTGCCAAGTCAATAAAAAACAGCCAATCTGCTACAAACCCATTTTGGAATTGCACATCTCAATGTTTTGTTGTGATCAATGATAATCTATGTTTTTATATAGCGAACAACAATGAAATGGGCAGAAGGTCACTAATGAGGCTGGGATATTTAAGCCTTGAGAGGTATAATTATTCATCAAAAATGTTGAAATGTTTTGAACTAGATTAGCCCAGTGACAAGACAACAACAATTTAGAGAAACCCCCACATAAAGGCTAGGCTTGATTGCAATCAAGCATTATAGATTTTTACATCCGTCCTTTGTGACATTGTGTGACATGGAATAAAAGGAGTTGTTTTACAATTTAATGTTGAAGACCAATAGATGAAATTGTTGAATTGTAATTGAACTTTTAGTTTTAACTTCGGAGATAGTAGGAACTGCAGATGCTGGAGAATCCGAGACAACAAAGTACAGAGCTGGATGAACACAGCAGGCCAAGCAGCATCATAGGAGTAGAAAGGCTGACATTTCAGGCCTAGACCCTTCATCAGAAATGGGGGAGGGGAAGGGGGTTCTGAAATAAATAGGGAGAGAGGGGGAGGCGGAATAGAAGATGGATAGAGGAGAGGATAGGTGGAGAGGAAACAAACAGGTCGAAGAGGCGGGGATGGAGCCAGGAAAGGTGAGTGTAGGTGGGGAGTTAGGGAAGGGATAGGTCAGTCCAGGGAGGACGGACGGGTCAAGGGGGTGGGATGAGGTTAGTAAGTAGGAGATGGGGATGTGGCTTGAGGTGGGAGGAGGGGATAGGTGGGAGGAAGAACAGGTTAGGGAGGCGGGGACGAGCTGGACTGGTTTTGGGATGCGGTAGAGGGAGGGGAGATTTTGAAGATTGTGAAATTCACATTGATACCATTGGGCTGCAGGGTTCCCAAGCAGAATATGAGTTGCTGTTCCTGCAACCTTCGGGTGGTATCGTTGTGACACTGCAGGAGGCCCAGGATGGACATGTCGTCTGAGGAATGGGAGGTGGAGTTGAAATGGTTCGCGACTGGGAGGTGCAGTTGTTTATTGCGAACCGAGCGTAGGTGTTCCGCAAAGCGGTCCCCGAGCCTCCGCTTGGTTTCCCCGATGTAGAGGAAGCCACAATGGGTACAGCGGATGCAGTATACCACATTGGCAGATGTGCAGGTGAACATCTGCTTGATGTGGAAAGTCTTTTTGGGGCCTGGGATGGGGGTGAGGGAGGAGGTATGGGGGCAGGTGTAGCACTTCCTGCGGTTGCAGGGAAAAGTGCCGGGTGTGGTGGGGCTGGAGGGGAGTGTGGAGCAGACAAGGGAGTCACGGAGAGAGTGGTCCCTCCGGAAAGCAGATAAGGGTGGGGAGGGAAAGATGTCTTTGGTGGTGGGGTCGGATTTAACTTCAATTTTTTTGCAATATGGAGGGGGGTCTTGCATAGTTTTATAAACAACCATCAACACCTTGTATCCCCATTATAGTTATACTGCATTAACAAAGAACATCCTTACGTTCTACAGCAACTTAAAGTATCTTCCTCTTTTCACCAACACTTCATGAAATGTAATTCACTATTACAAAACCAGAAGCATGTTGCTGAAGCTTAATATCTTCCATCCATCAGGATAAATGCCAGTATGGTATATTTCACAACAATTTGCAAGACCGGAGAAATAGGGTTCTGATTGTTTGGCAAGTTGACTCCGATTTCCTTTTGTTTTGCCATGGAGAAAGCAATGGGGAGTTATAGGGTTCAAAAGTCCTGGGTAAATCAAAAAAATGCACAAGCCTTCAACATTTTCCTTTCATTTTGCTCAGGACAAGTCCTTGCTTCTGAATATATCTCACTTTTTGCAAATGTAAATGGGCCACTTTTTTGAGCTTGGTTGATTACTTAAGTTGGATGACAGTGTCACTTTTTGTACACTCAGGATTGTTCAGCAGATTCTGCTAAGAGCAAATCACAAATAATGGAAAAAGTTTTCATTGTGGTTTTGCAACCATGAGCTGGTGGTCTGTAAGGCCAAGCAGCATCAGAGGAGCAGGAAAAGCTGACGTTTCGGGCCTAGACCCTTCTTCAGAAATGGGGGAGGGGAAGGGGGTTCTGAAATAAATAGGGAGAGAGGGGGAGGCGGATAGAAGATGGATAGAGGAGAAAATAGGTGGAGAGGAGATACCTATCTTCTCTATCACCTCTCCACCTATCTTCTCCTCTATCCATATTCTAACCGCCTCCCCCTCTCTCCCTATTTATTTCAGAACCCCCTTCCCCTCC
>NC_063363.1:13992517-14071688 GCF_021869965.1 Rhincodon typus
GAAACGTCAGCTTTCCTGCTCTTCTGATGCTGCTTGGCCTGCTGTGTTCATCCAGCTATACACCTTGTTATCTCAGATTCGCCAGCATCGGCAGTCCCCACTATCTCTAAACTCACTGACTTTTTTTTTTCCACTGAACTCTAACAAACAAACTAAGAGAGGCTAAAACAGTTCAAAATTATTTCCAGCTCTGATGATCTGAAACTGCCAAAACTAAACTGGCCTTCTCCTGGGAAGAAACTATTCTTCAGAATACATCCTGTTTGTGTCCCTGGCCATCTGTCTCAGTAGGTCATAAAAGCTTCACTTAGCAAACACTTAAGCAATTATCTCTCCAAGTAACTTGCAACTCATTTAACTTCATTTGCATGCTTTCTTTGGAAAGCTGTTTTGAACTCTCTGTTCAAAAATTACCTTCTGATGATTTTTGTAAGCCACTTTCATGGAATAAAAACCAAAAATCAATTTTAAGTCTACTTTAAAACCAAGTTCCAAAATAGTAATATATTATAAGCTTTCATTGCTACAGACCAGGAACTTTTCACATCCTTAAGTGGTGGTCTTCTTTTCATTTACAAATTTGCTCAATTCACAGAGACCAATAATCTGACCAGAGTTGCCATTGCCCTGCAGGGGAGCTTTGATATGCTCCATTTCAGCATCAAATTTGCAAGGTGTACAGATGCCTAGGGCCTATTTCCAAGATTGCTAATAAGGAATTCATAAACAGAAACAGAAATTACTGGAAAAGCTCAGCAGGTCTGGCAGCATCAGTGAAGTGTAATCTGAGCTAACGTTTCGGGTCCGGTGACCCTCAGAACTGCAAGTTCTTTCCGTTTTTAATAAGAATTTAAATATTGCTTTTACGTTATGCAGAATGGTATTCCCCTGATTATGTGCTTCAATAAAATTATAAAAGTGATAAAGAATCGGGAAGTCCTCACAAAAGATCCACTGAAAGAATGCTTCGTCTTTTGTTGCCACAGCACACTCTGTCCAAGCATCTGCTGATGTTTGTTCAAAACTTTGAATCAGTTCCTGTAGGGTCCAATGCACTTCATTAGGTTTCAGACTAACATCCAAGAGGAGATTTCCACTTTAGGAATATGATGTGCACTGGTCCGAATCTGAGATGATTCCAGATTGAAAGCTCAGTAATGTCCGTTTCTTCTGCCCATCTTATCATCAGTTTTGTGGCATCCCAATAGGATTTTAATGGAACTGCAAGATAGCTTACTTAAATTCCACAGCCAAACCACTGGGGTGTATCCGCTTAAAGCACGGCAGATATCAATTCTCTAATTGTATACTTGAATGGACAAGATCTTTTTAAAAAATACTGAAGCACATATTTCAGTACCTTTTCAGCAAAAACCCAAGTAACTAAGATGATGGCATTGACTAAACAGCAACAAACTTTAAGAGCAAGAATTCCTCATAGAACTCAAAAAAAAAGTTTTAAATTTAGCTGCAAAACCTTACAATGCTTTTATAGATGAATGTATCACTCACTGTAGTCATCGCCACATAAACCAAATGCTCTTGACTCACCTCATTTATCTGTTAAATGTGTTTAACTGGAAGTTCACAAATAGCCAAACAATTAAACATTGAAGATAAAGCCAGACAATCTAACCTTCATATTTGGTAATGGCAGCATATGTATCGTCATTGCCTTTGCTGGAGAAGCTAGTGTCCTCTTGGTCCATATGAAAGCACCAATGGACAAGAAGATTCCTCATGAAAACTCCCAGTCAAGTTAAAGATATTACATACGTTAATAGTTTAATGAAAACTTGGAGTGAATTCCAGATTAGCGCACATGGGAAACTTTTGCCACATTACTCCTGCTTTTATCTGTTAAAGCAGCAGTTCCTTTTCAAACTCGTGGTTTTGATATTAAGTGCACAGAATGAAGAAAGGAAGTCAGCAGGCAGGTTAATGCTTTAACTTTGGGAATGCATTCCCAGTATGCCACACAAGTGATTGCGTTAGAGATCAGCGAATCTTAGCATCTTGCTGTGAAGGGGTGGGTCACGGTATTAACAGATTAAAATTGTATTCGCACTGTCCAATTAAGAGTCTGATTGAGTGTATTAAGATTAAATGTCAGGAAACCCAAAAGAAAAAGGGAGGTAGGAGATTGTCAGCTCCACAAGTTAATTGCTTTTCTCAGCATTCCCTGCAAGCTAGAGAAGCAAGATGCTCCTCCTCAACCAATTATTTCTCAATACCTCAAGGAAGTTTTACTCTCCCAATCCAAACATGGGTTTCTCTTCTGCATCTAATAGCCTCAATCTCCACCCTGCTGCAATGGCTGACCTCTCACCTATGAACACACCATCAACATAGCCTCAATAGCCTCTTTCTGCTTCTGTCTCAATGGTTTTTCTCTCTCACTTTGTCAGAACTCATGGCCTTTTCCTTCACCAAGTTCCTTCATGGCCTCACTCCACCCAGCCCCCACTCCTCTCATTCACAGTCAATTTGGCTAACTGTCAAACAGGAACAGAATAAAAATCCAGTAATGATGTCTTGCTATCAACAGGAGGCAATGGCCTTGTGGTGCTATCACTGGTCTGTTAAGTTAAAGATCCAGGTAATGTTCTGGGGACCTGGGTTTGAATCCCACCATGGTAGATAATGGAATTTGAATTCAATAAAGATCTGGAATTAAGAGTCTAGTGATGACCATGAATCCATTGCCGAGAGGTGGAAAAACTGATTTGGTTCACTAATGTCCTTTAGGGAAGGAACTGCTATGCTTACCTGGTCTGGCCTACATGTGACTCTAGACCCACAGTTACATAGTTGACTCTTAACTGCCCTCTGGCAGTGAAGGGATGAACAATAATTGTTGGCTTAGCCAGCGATGCCCTCATCCTGTGAATGATTTTTTTTAAAAAATTCATTGAGACTGCACCATCCCAAGCCTTGCCAGATCTCTGCCTTCCTAAAATTCCTCCCTCTAATGTTAGAGTCATTATCTCCATAGAAAGAAACCAGAGCCAGGAAGACAATAGTGACTCACTTCATATCAAGGAATACCACTGGATTGCATTATTTCAAATATATTTCTCGCTGAGATCTCATAATTTCAAACATGGAGAGACCAAAGCAAAAAAAAAGGTATTGTATCACATAAATAAAAAAACAAAAGAACTGAGGATGCTGAAAGTCAAAAAAACAAAAATAGAAATTGCTGGAAAATCTCTGCAGCTCGTGTAGCATCTTTGAAGAGAAATCAAAGTTAACGTTTCGGGTCCAGTGTAAAAGATGGGTCACTGGACCCGAAACATTAACTCTGATTTCTCTCTTTGGATGCTGCCAGACCAGCTGAGATTTTCCAGCAGTCTCTCTTTTTGTATTGTTTCACATGCTGGTGGTTAAGAAGCTTCAATGAATGATATGAGTAATAATGAGCTTCAATGAGTAATATTTCCTTCTGTCTCTTAGATTTTTTTTTTCTTTTCTCTTCCACATTAAGTTACTACATATCTTCCTACTTCACAGCTCAGGCAGCAACAGAAAACGTGGTTCTCTGCAACTGAAATAAAAACGGAAAGTGTAGAGACAAGCTTGAGTCTTGTATATTATTCCAGAGAATTTGGAAGTTGGTCTTTCCTCTGCATTATCATTGACCATAGCATATCCTCTTAGCCTTCTCATTTTTGTATGATGTAATACATGATACAATTGACTGAGACATACTGTCCATATCCACTTTGTTCATTGCTATGGAAAGAGGCTGAACTTGTTCCTTCTGCCAAAGAGAGAAAGCAGAGAAAGATGGAGAACATGGGGCTCTCAGCTTCTTCCATGTGGAGCGATATATTGTGGAAATGGATGTTCAGCATCAGCGATCAAAACATCAAACTATACAGTGAGTTGACATGCATTTGTCTTTGCCATTCAATGGCAATGACCATAAGGAGGCATGTTTTTAATCCTGCTTGCACACATACACTCTCTACATGCAATGTTCCTGCCGTAAGAAGATTGTTCCTCTGTCTGATGATCCTTGAAAAGAGGAGCAGTCCTAATGAAACTCAATGCTCTTGGAAATGCAGTTCAAGCATAGTTATGTACATATAAAATGTATGAACCGTGAGCCGTGAGGTGTCTTTAAAAGAGTAGTATCAAGGGACAAACTCAAAGTCCCAAGTTTATTTTCTATTAGATACATTTTGAACAGAGAAAGTTACTCAAGATATCTTGAGGAATCTTCAACACAATTCAAGTCTAAGCTATCATCAACAACACAAACTTTGAATCAATACATCATCACTGGAGTGTTGCCAAAGAATCTTGACTTTGGTATCGTAAATCTCATCAATTTGAATTTGGAATTGAAACATGTATAAATAATTCACTGCAGCATGTCATGAGCTTTTTATTGACTGTTCACAGAAAAGTGAACATTTCTTTGATTAATTGTTTAAAGCTAAGCAAAAGTATCTACTAAGTGTTGAAAGAAAGCCGTTGTTCAAGACATGCAACCTGAAAGCATTAAAAATTATGAGGAGGGCAGTCTAGAACTTCAAAAGCACCCAGACAAGTTGGTGGGCTGGGTATACAGGTGACAGATGAAGGTCCAATCAGAGAAGTGTGAGGTGATATGTTTTGGTAGAAATAACACAGAAAGACAATACAAAATAAAGGCTACAACTGTAAAAATGAAGGTACAGACCAGCCTGGGAATACGTATTCATAACCTCATTCAAGGTGACATGATAGACGGAGAAAGCAGTTAATAAAGCATGGAATTTCCTGTATTTTGTTAATAAGGGCATTGATCACAGCAGCTAGAAGGTTGCATTGAACTTGCCCAGCACACTTTTACAGTATAATCACAGCTGAAGTAATTTGTTAATTTCTGGGTGCAACACCTTTGAAAGAACATGAAGGTATTAGAGACAGTTTTGAGGGGTTTACAAGAATCGTTCCAAGGATCAGAAATTTCAATTGTGAAGATAGATTGGAGACGTTTGGACAGTTTTCATTGAAGAAAAGAAATCTGAGAGGAGATATGATTGAAATATTCAAAACGCTCATGAAAGGATTGGGAATGAGACGGCATAGATTTAATGTAATTGGTAAAAGTCACAACAGCAATGGGAGGAATAACCCTTTAATTCGATGTGTGGTTCGGGTCTGGATTGCTCTGCCTGACAGTCTGATTGAGGAAAATTCAATCAAGATATTCATAAGGGAATTAGATGCTTTTTTGAAAAGGAGTAACATGCAGGGTTGTGGGTAGAAGACAGGAGGAGAAGAATGGCACTACAAGAGAAGAACATTTGGAGTGTAAGGATGTGCGTGGACACGATGGGCCGAAAAACCGCCTTCAGCACTGTAAAGATTCTGTGATTCCAACGTAAACTTTTTGATTTCTTTGTTTGTCCTGTTTACTTTCAGTTGTGATAGTTGCTATACTGAAGCATAGACAGATGTGAGTACAATTAGGCATCAGAGGTTAGAAAACGGTATGCACTGTGGCCATTATGTTATGTGGCAAGCTTGAAGGTCAGCACTTCTCACGCCACCCATGATTTTTGTATGTTTGCGTGATGAGGATAATGAAATGAGTTTCTTAATAAATAAAGTTGCTACCTAATGGAAACTGGCACTCCTGTGGTGATATGGTCATCTGATGTTTCACAGTGAAGGATGGCAGAAGTTGCTTTTTTGAGTAATTCAATGTCAAATCCACTGAAATAAAATGGAAAATGCTGGAAACACCGAACATGTCAGGCAGCACCCGCAGGGAGAGAGACTTCAGGTCAATGACCATTCATCAGAATTGGTCACAGAGTAAACTCTGCACTGGTCTGTTTCTCATCTGAAATTATGTCTTTTCAATGTGGAAGAGAGTAGAGAATTTAATGACAAAACCTTGTACTAATCAGCCTATTATGGACATTAATGAGGCATTTACCCCACTGCCTGGGAATAATGAGAGAACTGATCTTGCAAAGATACTAACTTGGTCAGTTAATATAAGATACTGTTGTAAAATCTAAGCTTCTAAGCTGCCTGTATCATAAGCACCAATATGATTGCCAATTATCTCATCTTGAACATTCAATAGCACATTTGAACATTTGCACAGTATATTGTGCTTTAATGACAATGCTGCACTTCAGAATTTTATTTATATTATTTTGTTTTTATTCCAAGAAATGACTTTACGATTGAAATGTGCTTAAGGGGTATATTTCAAAACCAGCTGCATTTTTCTATTTTAAAGACTTGAGACAAAGGATATTAAAGAGTGACAAGCCAGTCTGCAGGATGTCACAACTCACAGCAATTCATCTTCTCATCTCATATGGTTAAACAAATATTGATCTTCACTGTGATGGCAATGCTGTATTTACGTGAACACAGTATATGGTGTCTGTGGAAAATAGCAGCACAGAAACAGTTGCATTTACTCACCTGAATGTGTTCTGCTATTGATTAAGATTGCAGACAATCTGCAATGCCCAAAATCATAAATCTACCTTTGGTCCAATCTCTTAATAACTTTACCTAACCAAAATCGAATGATCTCAATTTTAAGCGATGGAACATCAGTTGCTGTTTGTGAAAGCGAGCTCCAAACATCTACCCTCCTTTCCATGAAAAAGGATTTATTCTAATACACTTCATAACAAGGAGGAGAAGGACTTTGACTGGCACTTGACACAAGAGAACAAATCTTTTACAGAGATAACAAGGTGTGGAGCTGAATGAACACAGCAGGCCAGGCAGCATCAGAGGAGCAGGAAAGCTGACGTTTCGGGTCTGGACCCTTCTTCAGAAATGGGAGAGGGGAAGAGGGCTCTGAAATAAATAGAGAGAGGGGGAGGCAGTGATAGAGGTTGCTAGTGGAACAGATAAGTGTAGAGAAGACGGACAGTTCAAGGAGGCGAGGATGAAGCTAGTAAAGGTGAGTGTAGGTAGGGAGTTGGGATGGGGGTTGGTCAATGAGGAAGGAGGGGCGGGTAGGTGGGAGGGAAGACGGACAGGTCAAGGAGGTGGGGATGAAGCTAGTAGGTGAGTGTGGGTAGGAATTGGGGGTTGGTCTGTGAGGTAGGACAAGCAGATAGGTGGGAGAGAAGATGGACAGGTCAAGGAGGCGGGGCCGAGAGGGGAGCTGGTCTTGGGATGAGGTCGGGGGTGGGGAGATTTTGAAGCTCGTAAAGTTTACATTGAGACCATTGGGTTGTAGAATTGGAATCTGAAATGCATAGCCAGAAAGGTGATGTAAATGAATCCAATGTGCTTTCTAAAGTGTTTGTTTATGGTTTTCTTCATGTTAGTCCTCATAACATAGATCAAAGAGAATAGGGTTTCTTATTGATTCAGATAACTGGAAGCTTATTAACACCTAACTATACACACTAATCTGACATCTCAGACTTGCAAATGCAATTGGGCTACAGAAATTTTCAGTCAACTTGTTCAGATGTATTATGGCACACCTCTGGAGCAGGCAGGACTTGAACAGTCCAGGTAGTATGCTTACTCAGTTTACTATTATATTACATAAATAATTGACTAGGCAAATCATAAGCTGACTACTTGACTGTCTTTGACTGCCGAGCAAATATACAGACAGTAAGATGGCCACTCTTATACTGGAGCTTCGTGTGCTGTTATCTTAAAGGAATAGAGCATTTCTGAAATCTGTGCAATAACATAACACTTTAAATAGGAAAAGAACAGGGGAGTGGGGCTATTTAGACAGCTCCAGCAAACAGCTATCATAGGCACAATAGGCTGAATGGCATTCTTCTGGGCTCTCTCATTCTATGATTCTGCCTCTCTATTTCTTGGGTTAAAACTAACAGTCAAAAGAGATAGGGAGGTTAGTCATTGATTCTTGTTTATTTTTCTGGTAATTCCTGCAAGACTTCACAGCATCCTGAGTTTCCCGATCATTTGCTGGTTATGTGTGTCTTAGCGTAGAACAAGCGTTTCACTCAATTTTCTTGAAACTGCAGCCATCAATAACATCTCTCACACACCCAGAATTGACCATTAACTTCACTGTTCTATCATCAATCTGCAGCATAGGTGTCACTTTTTTTTATCCTTTTTACACTCCAGAGATCACCTTTTCAGTCTCTTATATGGGACATGTTTCTTCCCCTCCGAATTATTACATTTTATGTCTGAATTGATGAGTTTGTTCACTTGCCAGGTCCTCCAGTTTAATGCTGTTTTTTAACCATTTTTTATGAGCAAAAAATGCATGAGATTCAATGAATTCTTCACAGAATCAGCATCATTTTCTTTTTTTTCTCTCAGCTGAATACTCTTTTCATTAAATCTTTGTCACCTTTTATTTTAATTCCTATTTGAAAGCTAATACAGGTACTTCACCATGATCTACAACTTATTTCCGCATTTCCTTTTCTTTCTAATAGACTAATCTTCAACCTATGAAGGAAATAGGAAATGTTAAGTTGCAAACTAGAGGTTAAAAACTACTGTTAAGGATAGCAGTATGTGATCATTATAACATGCCCATATGACAGTCCTTGTCTGCAATGTAGTCATTGTTTACACATTAAGTGTCAGCTTTGACTCAATCGTGCTTCTTCCCTCTAGTGTTGGAGGGTCTGCAAGTTCAAAACACACTCTAGGAACATGAGCACATAATCACCATAATGCAATGATTCCCAATTTTATTCTCATTGTGATCCCATTTCATAGAATCATAGCAGCCTTACAGTGAGGAAGCAGGCCATTTGGTTCATCGAGTCACACCAACCCTCCAGACAGAATCCCATCCTGCTACCTACCCCTGTAACCCTGCATTTCCCATGGCTGATCCACTGATCCTGCACATCCCTACAGCAGACTTTTTAAGAATGCACTTGGGCATATATTTACAAAGGTGTAAGATTGTTTACAACAAAGCATAGGTTTTATATCTTCCTTTCCCTCCCTTCTTTGTCTAAGTGTAATCCCAATGTCCGCAGTTGGAATGAGGGAGCCTACTCTGTGACTGACCTTGTTGGCCTGAAGTCCTGGCTGGGTATCCCTGAGGCCACTTAGGCTCAGAGGATCCGGGCTCACTTACAGTGTCCTGTCCAGTTACAGGGCTACACTCCTTAGCTTGGAAGCCTGCATCACAGGCAGAGTTTTACTAATACCTGCAAAATAGAAGGGATGGAATTGGTTGTGAAAAAGTTGTAAATGTTTGTTCAGCATAGAAATGACTTATCACTGGAATTAATCGAGAGCAGGTAGCACAGCACAATGACATCCATTCAGTTGGTTGCTCCTGGCCAACTAGAGCATTTTCTCCTCAGATGTAGTGAGGAGCCTAATGTCTGCCCGTGGTCTTGGTCTTCTCAACCTGGTTATGAAAATTTCTTCCGCGCAATGACACAATGTAAGAGATTGAAGTTAATGAAAGTGTTATGGAAGGGTGGGAGAGGTGTTGATCATAAAATAGGGACGGTAGAGTGATGATGCGTTCCTAAAGGTACAGAAAGGAACTGCAGAGTAAAGGAATGGTTAGTCCTTTGGGATGATGAGATGCATGAATGCCATTGAGTGGACATAGTGCATGCAATAGTGCGAGTTGTAGTCTACGATCATTGGTGGGAGGCATGTGCAATGGCAGAGATAGAGTGAATTGTGGTGGCCCTGTGTGTGTGAGCTAGAAGAGAGAAAATGAAGGCACTTACCCATGCAGAGTTCAGAACTGTCTTCCTGCACTACTGTGTATTATCTTTGTCCTTGGAGACCTTGCACTGCCCCTGGGCACCATTCCCATCCGAGCTGGCTGCGTCTGGTGGCATAACCCCTTTTGGCATTCTGGAGGAAACAGCTCTGCCTTCCTCTCAACCACATCATCCATACATATAATTGAGGTCTTTATCTGCAAAATAGGGTGCCCAACTCCCTTTCTACACATGTCCTCACTGACAGTTACAATAATCGCTTATCCTGAGAACCATTTCAGTGAATCTCTTCTGTACTCTCTTCAAAGCTTTCACGTCCTTCCTAAAATACGGTGACCCAAAATTTCAACTGGGATCCACTATATCATAAAGCTAAAAGATACAGGAGCAGAAGTAGGCCATTTGGCCCATCAAGTCTGCTCCACCATTCAGTGAGATCATATAATTTTGCTCCCTGTGGCGTGTGTAACCTCAGTTCAAGGACCAATTGGGAGTCATTTAACATGAATATTAACCTTTTCAGTACTATTACTTTATGTAAGTCTTTATTCAGGAACTTTCAGGTTTCTCTCCTTTCATAGTTGGCATCATTAACCTCAATTCCACTTTCTGCCTTTTTGCCTTACTCTTGACTTCCTCACTGATTAAATATTGTCAACTCACCCTTGAATCAACTTAACAACATAGCTTGTTGCAGTAAAAATTTCTGCATATTCACTACCCTGAGGGAGAAGAAATTCCTTCTTATCTCGATCTTAAGTGGGCGATCCCTTCCTCTGAAATTAAGCCCTCTGGTTCTAAAGTCTCGCGCTGAGAAAAAAATCTCAAAGCATCTCCTTATCAAGCCTCCAAAGAACTTTATGTGTTTCAAGAAGGTTGTGCCTGAACTTCAATGAGTACAGACCCAACTTACACAACTTCTCCTCCATAAAAAAATTCTCTCCATGCTCAGGATCAACCTAATTAACCTTCTCTGGACTGTGTCCAATGCCTATATATCTTTCCCTAAATATGGGAACCAAACTGTTCACAGTATTCCAGATGTACTCTAACTAGGTTTTATCTTTGAGATAGTAAGAACTGCCGATGCTGGAGTCAGAGATAACACAGTGTGGAGCTGGAGGAGCACGCAGGCCAGACAGCTTCAGTGGAGCAGGAAAGTTGATGTTTCAGGTCGGGAATTCTAGATTTTATCTTTGTAGGGTTTAACATAATCTCTTGCTATGGTAATTAGGAGCATAGATTGATTATTCCTGAATATTCCATTGAAAACAGAAACAATTCTTTGAACAATAAGATGCATCAAATTACAAAATGAAACCAATTTCTTCAATTAGGTTCAAAGTGTTTTGCAGAGTCATGGACTAATTCAGTGCATTACACAATTGAATATAAAAACATAGAAAATACGAGTAGGAGTTGGCCATTTGGTCCTTTGGGCCTGCTTTGCCATTTATTACAACCATGACTCATCTTTCAACTCAATATCCTATTCCTGCCTTTCCCCATATCTGTGATCCCTTTAGACCCAATTGCTGTATCCACCTTCTTCTTAAAATAATGCTTTGGCTTTGACTATTTTCTTTGGCAGCGAATTCCACAGACTCACCACTCTCATCTCAGTCCTAAGTGGCTTACATTGTATCCTTAGACTGTGACTTCCTGGTTCTGGACACACCCCCCTGTCATCAGGAACATCCTTCCTGCATTAACCCAGACTAGTCATTAGTGCACAACATGATCCTACTTCATATATGTATTAAATAGCGTTCTAATGTTAATCTTGTCCTTCAGGAAACAAAATATGCCACCCTTACATGATTAGGCCAACATATGACAATAGAGACATGATAATGGGGTTAACTTGTAACTGCCCTCCGAAAATGGTCAACCAAGTCACTCAGTTCATGAGTAATTAAATAAGGAACAAACATTGCCTTAGCAGTGATAGTCATATTTCACAAAAAAAGAACAAAGGCTCTGTTGTAGCCATTAACTGTCTCTTCAATATCATCCACATGAGAAAGTAAATGTCTGTCAATTCTGCTGGCTAGAGGGGTGGATGGTGTCCATTATTTGCAACTGGATACCATGGCAGCAAGATTAGTGGAAACACATCTAAAGGTGAAATTTAATGTTAACGGCATGTGTCTTGCCCACTGGTAGGAAAATACGTAAGGGCCTTGTGTGGGGTCTGTTGGGGAAGATCTGCCATACTTTAGTGTCCACCAGGCAATTTGTTGGCCAGCACCAGGGCTTTCATGGGATTTAGGGCATTGTGGCTAGAAATTCTGATGCCTGAGAGCTGCGAGCTGATCAGAGGTCAGATTCTGTCTACAGCCTGTCAGCGTCAACAGGATTGAAGGCTTGCCACTGGCAATTCTCCCACTAGAGTTGTTGAATGGACATAGACACACGTGGGCAGAAGTGAACTTGGGATTGCGGAATGGGCTGGGTGGATGGGTGTGGCTGATTGGGAATGGGAGCTGGAAGAGCCCCTTTCTCAAGGATGCTGTTAGTGGGTTAACACCTCTATGATGTTGGTTCCTTGATCAGACATGGGTGCCTTTCAATGGTGACCACTTTGGAAGCCCAGAATCCAAACCAAACTAGATGTGCTTTTAGAGTTCCCTGTGTCATGAATTGTATCCCCATCACTGGGTGAATAGCAGCTGCACAATGATGAGGCTCTTAATCATCTGCAATAGGATCTCTCCATGAGTCCTGTCGTGCTGGATAAAGGCAGGAAAGCCATGGGATTTTACCAGCACATTATCAAATGCTTCAGACCCAGCACTGGTGGATGGAGGGATGGTTAAACTCCACCCCAAATGTGCAAATAATGCAATAATTACAGATGCATACAATTAAGAAATTGTGGAACTGAATGGCTTGTGTGACTCAACAGTGAATCAGAGGTACTGTTAGCAGGACAAAGTTGTAGAAATGATAAGGTATAATTAAAATGCTGAAGGTTTAACTGGGAGTATGTGAGTGAACTGCAGACTGAAGTTGCAGTGAGGAGGACAGTTTTGTACACTGGCAAAGGGGTTTCCAAAGCACTACTGGTCATCATAAACCCTCAGCCTTTATCTTTACTCAAATCATGAGAGATCAAAAAGTGATCCACAGAGCCCAAAACATGGCTGGCATTCTAATTGTGTTACATCAATAATATCAAAGGGCAATCCTTGAGAAAAGCCTGAGAAAAATGATATGAATGCGTCTAGGGAAAAAATAAGAGGGAATCGAAAAAACAGAATCCAAAATCTGTTTGGTATTTCTGAGTATACTCTCTGACAACAGCATCTGAACAGACATCAGCCTTTCGTGTCTAAGTTGAACAAAGCTGAAAAACATTGTTGATGTTCAAGCCCATTTCTATCAGTTTTGCTCAAGCTTTACACTAGAAAAGTGATCTGACGAGGTTTTCACCTCATTTGACAATATTATAATATCGCAAACAAAAGTTTACGTCGAAAAATCTGAGCGGAAAATTAGACCTAGTCTAGTTTATGATGTTACTAAGTCTAAAACAAAGGTTGATTTGTTTATCCACAGTGCACAATGTAACCTCTTTAATACTCGGCAGTTGCATACTATTCAAATATTTGAGAAAGCAGATTGGAATAAATATTCAAAATATTGTTAGTATAAAAGAAATAAATGTAAAATGTTTTATTTTGTTTGCATAATTCTCTTCAGAATACACAAGTAGCTTAATGCTTTACTTTAGGAAATAATCCACTTCCCACCCTCAGCTCTCAACAGGTTCATTAAAAATGGTTATGTGCCATTTCTGACGTCTTTCATAATATGCAGGATTATAATTGACTGAACATTGCTTTTGAAGATATTATGTGAGGAATAACAACCTGGCAAACAGCAGGGTGTATGGGATAATCAGCACCCGAATGTGTAAATGAGGTTAGAATAATGCTGGCTATCAAAGACTTGCAGGCCACGTTGTGTTGTTAAGCGAGTGAGAGATTACAGTTTAGAATGAAAACAGATCAATTATGCCCTAACGGACATGCAGACGTTGACATCCAAGTATTTTAAATGTTACCATGTTGGTTAATTACTCTTGGTGAATAAATTCTTTAGAAAGTAGCTTTCAAGCAATTAATCAGATTTTTAACAAAGGATGAAACATCCCTTCACGTGGAGATTATGTAAAATACTGAAGTTGCTTTGATGTTTCCTGAAAGCTGGAGCCTTTTTATCCCCCTCTGCTTTTAGCAATTTGCAGTTGTGCATCCTACCTGGGTGACTCTGAAAGAAAATCTGACAATAACTGAAAGCACACTGAGGATGTCGTATGTCAGGCCCTGTAAAATACAGGTTTAACCTTTTAAGGAATGCAATAACCTTTCCACACCATATCTAAAAATAAATAAATTATAATCTTCCATTTTCTTCAGAGGGTAGTATAAATAGAAACATGCTCTATTGTACAGGAAGATCTTTTCCGTTTCAGTTGAACACAGAAAGTCCAATTTAACCCGATATTCTGTTTATAACCCTTCATCATTTTCCCTACTCAATAAACTCAATTTTTCCAAGTTTAGAAACAGACAGTGAACGTGGTAGAAGGTAGTTACTATTCTGTCCCTTTGGTAATTGCCGATATAATTCACTAAGTGTTCATAGTGAAGAGAATAGCTGCAAGGGCATGTTCAGCAAAGCTATACTGGTTCATTATTTTGTGTCAGTTCAAATTGAATGCACCTCAGTCACTGTTCCCTGAGCTCAAATCCACCAAATTGAAGAGGACCAGAGTTTACAGCAGATGATGACATTTATATTTCAAGTGTTAACAGTTTTGTCATATTTGCTTAAATGAGAAAACGTGGTGGGTATTGAATTGAGGAGGTTTTCAAAAGGCTGCATCCAATTTTTAAAAATTGTTCTTTTGAGCTGAGTGCCATTGGCTAGGCCACCATTTATTGCCCCCAAGAAGTTGATGATGAGCTACCTTCTTGTATCGACGCAAGTTGTAGGGACACCCACAATGCTGATAAGGAGGGAGTTCCAAGATTTTGACCCAGCAACAAATTGACAAATCATGAAACACTGAAATCACATATATATATCCGAAAGAATTCAAAAGCAATTATTTAAGAAATATCTTTCAATTTTTATTTGGGGAAGAAGTGGTGAAGTATGTCAGACATGCAAAGTCTGCTGTGTTTGAGCTCCTTCAAGCCTGTAACGGTCTTGCATGAATAAGATTCTCTCTCTATTCTGAAGAAAAGTCGGGTAAACAATACAGAGTTTATTTCATTACCGCAAACAAGTACAAATTATTTGGATATGTGCAAAGATGTACAGAGACTGCAAAGAGAATATCAGCCTTAGGTCTGTTTTCTACAAGCTTCTTTCTCACTCTGATCGAGTTCCAGCGATAACATCATGGTGGGTGATGCTTAATTAACTCAGTTATGTATTAACTCTTTCAGGCCTTTATACAACAAATTCAACTGCTTGTTATTTTATTTCATATCATGTTATTACAAGGTAGCGACATGATATCATTAATATCAAGTGTCAGCCAGGCTCAGTTAGTGCCACAATGATCTCTGAGTCAGAAGATTGTGGGTTTGGGCCCAAGCACTCAGAGAGTGTGCTGCATTGTCAGAGCAGCGGTTTTCTGGATGAAACATTAAACCAAGGTCCTTACTACCTTCTTAGGCAGGTGTAAAAGAAACTATGGCACTATTGTGAAGAAGGGTGGTCAGGTTCTTGGTGTCCTGACAATAGTTGTGCCTCAGTCAACTAACAGGTGATCAGCTCATTGTCACATTTCTAATAGTGGGAGCTTTCTCAGCATAAGTTGCTGCCTCTCTTATATTTAATTGTACAAACATTAGCTGTTAAGTGTTTTTGAACCCTTACTGCTCATCAAATGACCTTTAAAAATGAGTCTTCACATAATAATAAATATCAATGTCATTATTAGCACGTTTCACCAAAAAGAAAGCAGAACATTAAACATGAGTTCGCTGGTAACTGGCCCAAGTAATTTTTGATAAAACTACTATTAACATGAATGAAGTAATGGCACTTAGGAATGTATTGAACGTATAATAAAGTTACAAGTATTTAACAAACAAAATGACATTAGCCATTGAATATATATCTGAATATTTCATATCTATTATTCCTTTGTGATTCAAAATAGTAAGCACAAAATTAAGGCATTTCCATTTTTTAGGTTATGTTATAAAGAGTGAGCCATGTTTCTTGCTAAAGCGTAAACTGTTTCTGGTACGGACCTTTAACAAACCATCACATCCAGGACCAGAATTGGTGTTCTTTACATTAAGCAGATTAAAAGGCATCTCATCCTGTAAAACATGATTACTACTTTATCAAAGTAAATAGTTCAATAATTTATATACTCTTACTCCTACATTGTCCTTCAAAAGATTAAAAATAATTTATCAATATTAAAACCCAGCCTGTTACACATCTGCATCTTCTTATGAGGTGATGCCATTTTTTGAAAATTAAGCAAATTGGATCCAGGATCACCAAACCTTTGCATCCCAGACCTCTACACATTGCATTACAAAGTTAGCTGTGACTAACCTTTCTAATGTTCAGCTCATTAAATGGTTTTTAATGAAGATATACTTATTCATACCTGCCTGACTGACAAAACTTCATGTATCCCTTTGGTTCCACTGAAGTGATAACTTCTGTTCACAACACCATTAATTGAATCAAAACATTTGGAGGAAGCTTAACTGAATAACCTTCAAAAAACATTCCCTTCTCCTTAATTACACAGCTTACTTTCACATATTCAATATTGGCATTGTTATTTCAATAGCAAAAGTAACCTTCTTGCAGATAGTGATTGCTTGTTTGTGTTTTGACTTAATTGTTATCTGTTTATTTGCGAATCGCAGCATCATTTGGCTTGCTCTCATCTTACCAGTAAACAAGAGAGGAAAATCAAGGCCAAAATTCTCTGCTGGTTTTCACAAACAATTCCTTGACCATTCACACTGCTTTCTCAGTTTAGTATCAGTGTTCTTTTTTCTTATTTTTAAGAGGAAAGATGCATAGCCCGCTGCCAAAGAAATCACAGTTGATTTTTAATCCTTTTTGTACGGTACAGGAATTACAAACTTCTTATCTTGTAAGAAAACTCTAAAGTGTTTCATAACTAGCTATAAGGAAAACTGGGGCCAAGAGAGGCAGCGAGGTGTTAGGAGGAGAGAACGGTGGTTTATTTCAACAATCTTCAACGCAATTCAGCAGCAATGTATCATGACATCAAAATGTCCCAAAATGTTTTCCAACTAATTAAATATTTTAGAATAGTAGTCAATGGTATGCTGAGGAGAATCTGGCAGCAAGCATCCACAAACAAGGATGAGATAATGTCCAGGCAATCTGCACTTGTAGTCTTGTTGGCTTAGGGATATATATTTGCTAAGATGCCAGGTAGCATTCCCCTGTTTTTCAAATGCTGTCATGTGATATAAATCTACCCAAGGGGACAATTTGAAGTTGTATCCAAAAGATGACATTTCAGGCATTGCAGCATCTCATGAACACAATCCCCTCAATGCCAGCTGGGATAATGTGCTCAGCTCTCTAGAGTTGTATGTGAACCCAAAAACTCTCTCTCAGTATGCTATTGAAGCAGTTGGGCCGCAAAGGGAGGCACAGTGGCTCAGGGTTAGCACTGCTACCTCAGAGCACGAGGGACCTGGGTTCAATTCCACCCTTGAGCTCCAGCCAGTATGGAGTTTCCATGTTCTTCCCATGTCTGTGTGTGTTTCCTCCCACAGTCCAAAGATGTGCAGGTTGTGCGGATTAGCCATGGGAAATGTGGGGTTACAGGGTGAGTTTGGGTAGGATGCTCCAGAGTGTTAGTGTGGACTTGATGGGCCAAATGGCCAGCTTTAATGCTGTATGGATGCTATGAACTGACTTCACATGATTCTATCTTTTTTGGAAGAAAGTAATTCATTGAATCATTTGTGTTACATTACCATTGATTTTAGCCAAGCATCTAGGAGATTTGAAATGATGGGTAACTGTGATCAAGAAGTTTAATTTACTCCTTCAGGAGGTCCTATGCATAATGTGCCTGAATAAATATATTTGAAGCCATTGCCACATTTGTAACTATGAACTTGTTCAAACAGTGTGGCTTTATTGCACTGGGTTTTCTAGAAATTAATTAGAATCACCTTTTCTGCGCATCAAAATTCTGTCCGCTCCAGAGAATCTGCTAGAAAATGGATGCACAATTACTGAGTGGCAATAGTTTCAATTCAGCTGTAATGATCATAACAGTTGAATGACATATGGCAGTAGAACTCGGACATGAACAAGAACAAACTGGCAAAGATATCAGTGAGTGATCACCACCTTTGCATTCATGGGAGTGGATTGTGACTGTATGAAATTGGCTCAAAACAGAAGAGATCATTGCCAAGTCCCAATTTGACATCTCTCCCCAATTTTTATTGTCCATTAACCTCTCACACAAAGTCAAGGTCTGACTCAATGACTTTTGAAAGGATAAGCATTACCATTAAAAGGGGAAGCAAGGAACGGCCATCATTAAGTGCACAAGGAATAGTTTCATAAAAATTAGCTTCATGTGATTATTGAGTAACATACACTTGCCTTTTAAGCACTCAAGGGTATTGCCTGGCAAATTACTTTTATCGATCTATTTTACAGAGAATCGAATTATAGGAATTAAACTGCCTGTTATTGACCTGCAGCCAATGTATCCTATTGCATTGCTAATAATTTGATTTATGGCAATGTGGCTTTCCTTGCAGTACATCGTCAAGGTGAAAGGTGTTATTAATACTTGCCAGGAGAGGGCTTTTCATCCTTAGGCTAATTTTGCTTTCAACCTGAGCACCAAAAAAGGTATAGATAGATTCTAAACAATAGGTATGCAGTTTGTGACGTGTGTGTTTACACCCTGCTGGTTCAATACAATACAGGTAACCCATCAGCCCTGTGCTGCTTAATCACTGCAATGATTGTTTGCGTGATGTCAAGACTAACCAGATTGCTCTTTTTAGCCTCACAACTTTGAAAAAGCTTGTGCTTCTTAAAGGAATGGTGTATTGTGGATGCTGAACGTGCTGATGATATGCAGTAAACGACAATGGCTGCCATGGAAGAGAGCATGCACACAGATTTTCCAATAATGCACTCCTTATTAGAGAAATTTGACATTGTTCTGTACTCTGCAGCATTTAATTCCAATCATTCGCGATGATCTGTTTTCCAAGTTGTTCATTCAGTCATTGTTTGACAGCTAATTGTGACCTATAAAATCAATGATCCTGAAATGAAGTCACACACAACTCGAACCCACATCAATTGCAAACATTTATTTTTGCCTTTAAAACAATCAGCAATGTTCAACTGAAATAATTGGAAATAACTGACAAGGAATGAAGCTGATAGAAAAACACCAGAGCAAATCTTCAACCTAGAGGTGATCAAGGAAGAAACTCTTTAAGATAGACACCTCAAAATCATAGATATTATTCGAAGCCCCAGATTCAATGGCATGAGGCACATGATTGTTTAATCTAGATGATGCATTCCAATGATTATATGATGCCAGTAGTAAAATTTAGTTATCAATATCATTAGCAATTGTAGTGTAACTTTATTCCTAATATTATATGGTACATTAATCCTCTCCCTCCTCTTCGTCTGTCTATTCTCTCCAATCCACAACTTGGGAGGAGTATCTTTTAAGTCCCACAAAAGAGTGCAATGAGTTCTGCAGAAGCCTGATAAATGGTATCTCAACAGAGAAAACTGTTTCTATCGAATCATTACATTGTGGAAACAGGCTATTTGGCCCATCGAGTCCACACCAACCCTCTGACAAGCATCCCATCCAGACCTATCCCTGTAACCATACATTTTCCCTGGCTAACACACATACAGGACAATTTAGCGTGGCCAATCCACCTAACCTGCACATCTTTGGATTGTGGGAGCAAACCGGAGCAAACTCACGCAGACACAGGGAGAATGTGCAAACTCTATTTGGACAATCGCCCCAGGCTGGAATTGAACCTGAGCCCCTGGTGCTGTGAGCCACCAGTCACCTTATATAAAAATGATCCAGACTAGCCAATGAATGAAACATACACACCACAAGGCAGGCGTGTGATGAGAGCAGCGAGCACAATGATTTAGTTAGGGCTCCAAAGAAAAATCATATCAGACTCAAAACCTTAACTTTGTTTCACTCTCCAGTTATGTTGCTGAGTTTCTCCAGCATTTTCTGTTTTTTATTTACATCTCCAGCGTCCACAGTACTTTGCTTTCCTTTGATATAACTAGAGATAGGTCTTGAATAACAAATTTTGAAAATCCAATAGGTGCGCGTTGAATAGATTTAAACAAATCCAAACTCTTCTACTCAGACTTGCTGCTCTGTGTACATGGCTAACTGGATGGATTTATGAAGAAGAATTACTACCTTCTTCTTCACATGAATCAAAGTAATGGTATAATTGCCATCATAATTAAATACAAATACATAACTTTGGTACAAGTAGTTCCTTGTTTATTAATTCACTGCTTACCCCTATATATAATAGCTGATCCTTGAGTATCACTGACATTGGCAATCAAACTGCAAAACTTTTTATATTCAGCAGATACACTTAACTACCATCTGAAGTGGCCCAGCAAGCCATTCAGTTCTGTTATATCCTACAAAGTCTAAAGAATTACTTTATTAACATGAGGAGAAAAGAGAATAACTAATCTCTTCATTGCAGGTCAACACAAGAATATAACTTAAGTGAAAATTGCATAACAATTTATGTAAATTGGTGCACATTGCACGGAGTTCAGTACGAGCTTGTCTGTGCACTGGAATTAAAGCCAAGGTCGAGGTAGATAGACAGAACCTTGTCACATTGAACCCTCCCTCCTTACATCATTACCAGTAACACAGCATCCCACAGACCTTGTGATCTTTAAATATACTCTGTCTGTGGAAAATGCACATTGAACTTTAGGATGGTTTGAAATTGAAACATCTAGGGTCATTAATGTTATACTCAATACACATTTTGACAAAAACACTGTAGCTTTTCCTCATCCTAGGACTGATTGGCATAATATAAACTGTGATGTTAGTCCTTTCACATCAACTTTTCAATTATTTAACGTGGTTGCCTGCCCTTCTTAGTGGTATAACTTTCAGTTCAAGAAGTAGTTCCCTGTGCATATGTAGCAATGTCTCTGTAGTCTTACTGCCAAAGAGATCATGCCAATTTCTTCCAAAATATTTATTCAAATATTAATGTATATGACATTTTTTAGTTGAAAAGGTACTCTATGATTTTCAAGATGTGCATGTATTCTATTCTGTAACATGCACAAATCATTCTCTTCATTAGTCCAACATTGTTTTTTGAATAGTATTAACAAAGCGTGGAGCCAAATATCATTTCTTTTTTAGAATAATGAAAATCAACAAAGTTATCTATATATCCACGCTGATATAGAGCCATTTTGTTTCTTCTGTGTAAGATGGGAACTCAGTAGTGGAGACGCAATGGCCTCATAGCATTATCGCTGCACTGTTAATCCAGAGACCCAGATAACATTCTGGGGACCCAGGTTCGAATCCCACCATGGCAGATGGTGGAGTTTGAATTCAATAAGATATTTGGAATTAAAATCTAATGACGATTGTGAACCCATTGTTGTTTGTTAGGAAAAACCCATATGGTTCACTAATGCCCTTTAGGGAAGGAAACTGCCATCCTTACCTGGGCTGGCCTACATGTGATTCTTAGACCCACAGCAATGTAGTTGACTCTAAACTGCCCGCTGGGCAATTAGGGATGGGTAATAAATGCTGCTGGGTCAGCGACACCCTCATCTCGTGAATGCATAAAGGGGAAAAAGAAAATTGCACCAGCCACATTACAACTTTGTAGATGGCAACACATCTACATCAACAAAATGAAAGCTGCCAATAACAGTAACAACCTGAGAAAATAGTAACCTGGGGATTGAGAGGTCAAATCACACCTGGCCAATTGTGAACTTGCATTCCATGGGTTTGGTAATTATAGGCCACCACCAGAGTAAGATGATCCTGTAAATTGCTGGTTTATTGTCCAAAACCAATTGTTTCATTAAGATATTTGGAAGGAGGAAAACTGGCATCCCTCATGGGTATCCCAGCTAAAATGGGACTCCAGTGCTCATCTCTTACTGCCCAAATATTGTCTTGCCTTGCCAAGGGAAAATTTAAAGTCACCAATCGTCTCAAAAATATCTACCTTCTGATCCCTCTCATGAACCTCATTTAATGTCCGTCACAAAGAGTGGCTTGGTAACATCACTACTGGCTGAGCTGGCTAAGTCCAAAAGGAGCTAGCTGCTGGACTGAGTCTGCAGCAAGTGGTGAGGGAAACAATAGGAAAAAATCAGCTTGACCTCATCCTCACCAATCTACACACCTAGATGAATCCATCCATGACAGTATCAGTAGGAGTGACTACAATGGCACAGTCCTTACAGAGGTGAAGTACTATCTTCACATTGAGGATTTACGCCAATATGCTGTGTGGCAATGCCATCATGTTAAATGGGGCAGAATTCATACTAGCAACTCAAGAATGGGCCTCCATGAAGTGCTGTCGGCCATCAGCAGCGCAATTATATTTATCCACAATCTGTAACCTTACAGCACAGTATATGTAGCATTCTACTATTACCATCAAGCCAGAGGATCAGCTGAGGTTGAATGAATAGAGCAAGAGGACATGTAAGATGCAGCACCATGCATATTTAAAAGTTAGGTGTCAACTTGGTAAAACTACACCACAGCCCTATGAACAAATGAAGAAAAGAGATTTAAAGTGATTGGTGAAAGGAGTAACAGCTGAATAATCTTTTTATCTCCCAACAAAGGGTTAGGATCCAGCATTCACTGTCAGTGAGTGCACTGGAGGGAATTTTCAAAAGTGATTTGAATAATAGAAGAATAAAAAGAAAATAAATTCCACAGCTACACAAAGCAGGGGAGTGACACCATTTGAATCACTGGTTCAGAGGGTCAGCACAAACATGATAAGCCAAACAGCACCCTTTGATACTGTAACCATTCAATGATTATACCACATCCTGAAGTGAGAATAATACTGGCTAAATCCCATTTGTTCAGTCATTTACAGGACTATACCCAAAGATCAACATTGTACCATGTGTGGAAGGAGACAGGTTTCAAGGCACAACTGATCATCTACAGATTAGATCCTCAGATTTATGATAAGTCATACATAGAGAAGGTAATCCCAATCTTTGCTACATTGGTGCTTCACTCTGCATAGAATCAGCAGTCTTAGCAAAGGACAGAAAGACATTTAGACTAATACTTCACACCCTGGCATGCTGTGTTTCCAGCAATGGCAATAAAAGAGTAATAAATAGTGACTGGGTTGCTTCTGAGAAATAATTCTGTATGAGTTTGTTAGATACTGGGGCGGCAAGGTGGCTCAGTGGTTAGCACTGCTGCCTCACAGCACCAGGGACCTGGGTTTGATTCCACCCTCAGGTGACTGTCTGTGTGGAGTTTGCGTATTCTCCCAGTGTCTGTGTGGCTTTCCTCCGGGTGCTCCAGTTTCTTCCCATAGTCCAAAGATGTGCAGGGTAAGGTGGATTGGCCATGCTAAATTGCCCATAATGCCCAGGGATGCTTAGACATGGGAAATACAGGGGTTGGATAATGGGTCTGGGTGGGATGCTCTTCAGAGGGGTGGTGTAGACTTGTTGGGCTGAATGGCCTGTTTCCACACTGTAGGGATTCTATGATATTCATATTAATGAACCTGTTGTGTCTGCTGTCCCAGCTTGGAGACAAGGAACCTTCATCATAACTAATGGCTTGTGAATTAATGTATTTTTTTTCACTGTTTGAAGAACAGAGTACTGGCAGGTAGGCCCAGAAAATCTTTCAAGGAGCTTGACCTAACGAGAAATGTTCTGTATATTTGCCTCTCTCACAGGCCCATCAGCCATTGACAAGCTCATAAATGCCAAGTTGTGATAAAGTGGATAAAAAGAAACAAATTGTGTTAGCCAACACACATGTTCAGGAGAATCAAAGTGCGAAAGAGGAAGTTGAGTTGAGGTATGAGAGAAGTACAGCTTACATATTTCTGAGCTATTTCCATGACCTCAAGGATATTTATCACATCAATTCATGTCTGAGATCTTGGTGTAAAGACATTTTTGTGCTTTTTAAATTTGTGGATTGAAATGATTGAGAATGGTTTTAAAACTGGTGTTTTGAAGGATTTCAGGACATTTTGAAAAATAAGTAACCTGGCACTTATTGCAAGCACTGTGTAAACAGTTGTTTGAACAAGCAATAATTGAAGTGATTGCCGCTGAATTGCAGTCGAGAAACTTTATCTACAAATGCTGCTGGATGGCAGCAAGAAGTTAACTGGTCTATGGTCTAGTGACCAAAAGTGATAATTGACAAAAGACTTTTGACTACCACAAGCATGCGATTGGTTCTCAGGTAACTGAACAGTTAGTGCTGGGAACAAGACAAGGGGAAGTATTTTTGATCTCCAGAAGCACAGAATCTGTCTTGCTGTTCTCCACAGTCAAAACCCATTTCAGATCTGAGGAAAACTAGTTAACATTTCCTTCAACAGTTGTCATAAGCTGTGACTTTTAACTGGTAAATCAGTGACCTTTTAAATGGGAACCATTTACCTTGTGTCTCTTTCAAACCACTAGAGGCATCTGGAGAAAGACAATGGAAAAATAATGTTTTGATTGGTACAAGAGTCATGAAAATTATTTCAGCAACATGTGAGTAGGAATCACTGAAGTGCCTCTGTTTTCTCTGTCAATAACCTATTCTTCCCCTTGTCTGTGTGTCTGAGTAAGGGGTGTTAACAAGGGGATTCGAGATTTAATTAGTCGTGCCCACAGTTTATGACTGTTTACCTTTAGCTAAAGTCCGCTTACATGCAATAAAAAGTCATTTTTGTTAAGGCAGAAGCCTGTTCTGTGTGTTCTATCAACCTAGCTCTGAAAATCAGGCTAATTGCATAACATTGTGCACTTACTTTAAAATCTTTAACTTGGCGACAACTCTGGGAATCTTGAAGCTTAACTTCCAGCCTGCTACCTCAGTGAGTCATGATACTGCACAGCAGATCACACAAGCACACCTTAAATAGATGAGCAAATGAAGTGTCCATTTAGTGCATTGCCATCCATGTGTGATATGCACCAGTTTTCTGCTTTAGGCTGTAAAGTGGGGAGCAGTGTTGTGGCTAGAAATGAAAAGTTAGAAGTATAGGCAACAAAAATGTCATGTTCAGTGCTTACTTAGAAATTGAGACCATTGAGAACAATCCTAAATTTTATTCTGCAGTTTCAATTCCTGCTTAATTTTTCGATTTGGTTGAATCATCCACCACATTGTAAATAAATAAAGCAAGAAGCTGATTTTCCAACTATCTATCTTTCTTTTAATAATGTTTAATAAACAGTAGCCTAGGAAACAAATAGATTCATAGTGCCACAATAAAACAAGGCCAACTGTATTTTATTAAATCACGTTATCATCCATATTAGAATTGATACACAATTATGTTGAAATAATCTAGCATGAACAAATCTTAACAATGACCTTTAAGTCAAAGTCACTGCAAGATTAGATTGCGTGCCAAATGGAACAGATGTGATGATCATTGCTTACATATCTTCGAAACTTACATTAGTTTGAAAATTGGCTTATTTGTAGATCAAGGGTAGAAGGAACATCACAATCAAATGGTATGAATGTTGACTGAAATGCAGCAAATTACAGAGTGTGAAATAATCAGAAACAATTTCAAGCATTGCATTTTTCAGGTGATACGATTTCACTCGGACAAATCATTGTGATGCAATTTGATGAGAGTTTGTAAAAACAAGAGTTTCTGGCACATCAACGCAAGCAATGAAGTTGCACATTGTTGTCTGAGTTGTTTCAGACCAAGATTAGGTAAATTGGACAGAAATAGTGGGTTGAATAAAATCTCTGTGGAAGTGACAGTGATAAATGAGACAAAGCTAAGAACACAAAGATTGCTGCTACTCCACACATTTAAACCGGCTTTTATTTTTGCCAGTAGAACAGCAAACCCCAACAATTATATTGCATTTTATGAGGAGTAGCGAAAAGTGAACGATGTATGGCAAAATCACAGGAAACTGGTTTTATTTCTTAAATATGGCCTTGAATTCTGTACCAAAATGTCAGGCATTCACTGTGCTACAATATTTTGCATTTTTAGAAATATATTCTTTCATGGGATGGGGGATTGTTGGCAAAATCAGCATTTGTTGCCCATCTCTAAACTCCCTTGCTAGGCAATTTCAAAGGAACACAGAAAAAAGAACAAGGAGTAAACTATTCAGCCTTTTGAGCCAGTTTCACTATTCAGTATGATCATGTGTCAATGCATCTGCAGCAACAATCTCACCCTCCACCTTACAAATATTAGTCTAGACTGGCCATTCCTGTTTAGGCAACACTGAAAAATTACTTTCATCAGTAAGATTTAGCAACTATGTGTGCTAAATTTGAGAAAAGTCAAATTAGTGAGCCTCCATTAAACTCAAACAATGGTAAATTCTTCACAATGCAGTGCAAAAACCAAGAAAATCCATCAAAGAAATTTCCAATGGCAAAGTACAAAAGACAGTGCTTTACAGAGAATGCCCACAATGTGAACAACTACTGCCTTATACAATTAGGCTGTGAATTGAAACCCACTTAATATCAATCTTTTTTTAAAAAGTGCATAACATATACACAGAAATCACACACTTAAAAACTACAAAATGAATTAAAACATCTAAGAGTAATGTCAATTAATTCCAGCTTTCAAAATAACATTTTGATTTTTGGTGTTAATCTGAAGTCAACAAATTTTAATATGTGAGGTACACTTCTGACTTTGCAACATAGCATTGTAAGGTAACATTCCTCGGTTACACAGTACGATCGATCTGGAATTAAAAATATAACTGAAGTTAAAATGTTGTTGAGTCAAATATGTTAGATATCATGCATATCATTTGGCTGAACTGGGGAACTGAAGTTCACCCAGGGTTTTGCACTCTGACTATGAGATATAAATGCTACAGACCTAAGTTGGGTACAAGCAACTGAGGTACACATCAACCACAGCCGAAGCGAATGGTAGAATAAGCTTGAGAGGATGTTCCCAGGCAGTAGCAAATGTACAAACCCTGCCCTCTCCTTATTCCAAAACAATAAACTGTATCTTTTCTTACACTCTCAATGGAGGCATTTAGCATCTTGATATTTTTCTGCCTGTTGTTAACATCAAATTGAATGCAATATACACTGAAAGTTCCTGTAAAGTTACTAGTGATATGATTCAGTTCACGAGTGGCAATGTTCAGTGTAGAAGTGAGTGATATACTCAGATTTGATTGCCATGCTGTGTAGACAACTGGCATGTAGAGGTAGAGTCCTTACCTTTGGGCCAGAAAGTCCAGGTTCAAGTTGGTCATAACATGTCGAAGCAGGTTAATGAAAAATGCTTTGATTTTGTCATGCTGTGCCTGTTTCATTGCAGCTGAAGCCCAGCATGGATGCTGACACCAACCTTAGTAGTTCTGAGCAAAGCAAGGAGAGAAAATAATCAGCTTGCATTTATTGTTCATATCAATTTTCATGTGTGTGCATGTGTGCGTGCATCTGTCTGTCTGCCTGTTCAAGATTAGGATCAGCTATAAAACTTATGTGGAAGCTCATCAGCAACATCGTCTGCTGGCACAGTCACGTGAATAATTACCAGGCGATACCTGTTACCCAGAACGATGACCCAGAATGAGTCAGCTCTTTCAGAACAGAAGGATGTAAGCAAATAATGAATAACAGTCTTCTTCTTATACTTTACAAAATAAACGTCGAATAAAGATCATTTCATTAAGGCACTTAATGCAAAGCTAGGTATATTTCTGCATTTTGAACACACTGATGGTAATGCAAAAACCATAGCACACTTTTCCCTTAATTCACCTGCATAAATGTGCAAACATAACAGTTAACTTCTGACAAATGCATAGCTGGATTGTCAAGCAATTTTATGCTTTGATCAGGAGAGGAGAATAATCAATTTGCATAACTTTGCCACACAATCCCCTTAATCCCCCATTAAATAATTAAATCTAAACAAAAACATACTTCATACATAAATGATTGCTTCTGTAAAGTATCCTGGTTGCTAGGTAAACCTTAGCAGTGAGATAATGCTGAACATGCTGAATTTTTAAATGTTACATACTAAAGTCACCTTCTGAATTAAAGTTTTGTATTCCTTGTTTAACAGTCTATTTTGGATCCTGGATTATTTCTGATGTCTGATCGATACAAGTTTGGGATTGTTCTCTGGAAGTGTGTGTTATTTTCCTAGGTGATCACTCCTGGTACCTTATCGTATTTGCTGCCTCTACCTGCAAATGTGATACTGGGTAAGGGCTGTTTGAGGTAGTTCACTGATACCAATCCTCTGTGGTCTTTGCTTTGTCTTGGACCTACGTAGTGATTAGTGGTAGATGATACACCACCATAGAGTAACTACAGTAGAGGCAATGCCCATAGAGTAACAATAAGGTTAAGTGGACAATAGCAATAAGCATGATTATACCTGGTCAGGCATAATTACAAAGAAAAAGCAAAAGAACTGTGAATGCTTGAAATCGGAAGCAAAAGCAGAAATTGCTGGAAAAGTTCAGAGGTCTGGCAGCATCTGTGGAGAGTAATCAGAGTTAACGTTTTGGGTCTAGTGGCTCTTCCTCACAATTACTAAAATTTTGGGGAGCTGGTACACATAAAATTGCTCCCTCCAAAATCTACAGTAAATATCTGTATCTCCACCCTGACTGTACTGCGTGAGACACCAGAAAAATGAGTAGAGCCAATGTAACTCGAACATCAACCTGTTCAAAACCATTACCTCATGCTGCAGAGAGGAATCAAGGGCTTACATGTTAAGTCCTCAGTTTATTTCCTTCTGGTTCTGTTAAACAGAGTGTGCAACAGCTTGTGGGTCTCGGGGCTTGGTGGTCATCTATCCATCATTCGATTTATATACTTATGAGGCTTCTCCTGGAGTCAGGCAGGAACCCTTAAGAGAGAAGAAAATTAAAATGGCTGCCGTGCCTAATGTAAAATATTTGTCCCACCAATGTTCTGCTAGCCAAAGTGAGCTTGAATACTCCTTACTATATTTAAAGAAGAATAAAGGGGGATATTTTCCATTTAACGTGCAAATCATGCATCGTTTCTGCTCAGACTCACTGGCACACCAACAAATGCACCACTGTATTCGTGCAGCATTTTAAATGTGATTTTATTTTTAGCAAGTGTTCATCTTTTCCTCCATTACAACAGCAATTACACTTGAAGAGTGTCATTGGCATTTGAGGCCCTTAGTGAAAAGTGCTACATAAAATGTGTTTCATTCTTTGATTTTAAAAATATTCCTTGACATATTTCAAAGTGGGAACAGGGTGGAGTTTGTTTAATACAAATAAAAATAGGTTGCCACAAACAAAAATAGTATTTTAATCATTGTGTCAACTCATTACTTGTAAGTGACTCAGCATTTAATTACTGTAAATTACTTCATAGAAATTTACAGACTTACTTTCCAGTTATTTTGAGGTACATTAATCAATGAAGCTCACTATGAAGCTTGATGTCACCATTTCTTTAAGTTTAGGAAACTACAGGGCTTGCTTAGTCTAGTGCTGGGGAGGAAAATGACTGTTTGGTCTAACTAAGAGTATCTGACAGTGAACGAGATATAGTTTACTGCAGGTCAACAACTAGTTTTAGGTTACATTGATCTGAAAGATTTGTTGCAGAGACTTGGAGAAGGAGCAGATGTTTCATTGCCTTCAATAAAGAGCTGCCAGCCTCCAACAGACTGGCAGCTCTTGGAACAGCTGCCCAGAGGTTAGTTGCATAAGATAAGTGTTTGCAAAGAATTACTGGTGAATTTGTATGAGCTCCACACAAAATAATGATGATACGCACAGACATTGGGTGGAGACAGGAGTTCTACAATAACCTTCATAGAGAGCAGATATATTCTGAGCACCTGGAGAAAGTCCTCAGTAATTATGCTGGATTAGTAATGTAAACTGTGCTTCTTGCTATCATCCAACTTACAATAATCTGTTTTATAACTAAGAGAAGTTTGGACTCACCATGGTCTATCCTCTACCACTGATAATTAGACAGGGCCAAATCATAGTATCAACAAGAGACCTGGCGGCAGTGTATTGTCTAAAACAATCCTTACCCTGTGCCATTTACTGACAGAGATGGCACATACAATGAAGTGCCAGCAGTGACAATCATTGCAAATGCCACAGTATCTTTGGTCCAGCGGAAGGCCCATTGTTGATTATTCAAAGTACCTGACTATCACTTAATTTGGCAGGTCCTCGAGCCAGCAAGCAAAATCCCCTTTCTAGATTGAGCTCTGTCCTATGAGTGCACTTTGATAAAGATAAAGGACTCAACTGGTAAGACTAATTGGTTGCGAAATGTCTCTTCAAATTACATTTAATTGTTGAGAATTTAAGCAAGCTCTAGAAAGCATACAAACATTTTGACTGTGCTTTATTAGCTTGACATGCAGTCATGTTACTTTCTCAGATTTGTTTTTACTCACCAAACTGTGCTTGACAAGAACACAGGGAGAAGAAACACAAGGCAGCGGAAAAGGGAAGGCAGCAAATTAGCCAACAAAAGGGATGACATAGTATTTTTTCAACAGTTGCAGAATTTTCTTTGCAGAATTTATCTGCCTAGCCTGAAAACAAATAGGTACTGAACTGGGATACCATGAACTTGAGGATTAGTGAATGATCCCTGTCCTGGAGCACTAATTTAGGCACAGAACAGGCTCAATATTTCGCTTCCATAAATGTAAACATAACTACAGTTTCCTTCTGCACATTCCCGAGGCAGCTCACAGGGGAAGTTTCAGAATTTTTCTGAGGGTTGGAAAAGAGGGAGTCAGTCATGTTGAACCAAAGCTTTCTGAACCACTGAAAAGCTGGTGAAAGCATAAAACGCACGGAAAATGCTGGAGAAAATAATGCAGATCTAGCAACATCTGTAGAGAGAGAAATAGAGTTAACGTTGAGTGCAATGTGACTCTTTTTCAGAACCCCACCTGCAGAGAGAGAATTAGAGTTAACATTTCTAATCCGATATGATTCTTCATCAGAACTCATTCAGAACAGATTCTGAAAAAGTCACGTTGGACTTGAAATGTTAACTGTCTCCCTCTTCAGATGCTGACAGACCTGTTGAGTTTCTCCATCATTTTCTGTGCTTGTTCCAGATTTGCAGCGTCTGCAGTATTTTAATCTTGCTTGGTGAAAATGTACCTTCTCCATTCAGCCCCACACTCAAGTAAACACATTAACTTCACTGTTTCAGCGGTAACTGCCAGTGGTCTGTCTCAAAGATCCCTGGTTATAAGTCGAATACATCTGGGGTTGCCATGCATCCACCACCAAATTCTGTTGCTAAGTCCTGAAACAGGCTTTTTCTCACAGCTTATATAGCAGCTTTCAGTGAAGCACTTCTGCCATGAAATGTATATAAGTGCATTGCCCACTGTATTCAAAGCACATATAGATGCCATATTATCCTACAAAACAAGTACAACATCTATAGGTTCCATTGGCACAGTGTTCCTGATAACTACGATAAATCTAAGAATTCCACTGCCAATTAATGTGTTTCATGAACAGGTCACAGGAAATCACATTCCTCAATGGATGTTTTATACAAATGGAGTGAACAGTTCAACCTTAAAAGAGGATCAGTTAATCTTCAGCCATTTAAAAGATTAATTATTCCAGTACAAATTATCCCCTGCTAGGCAGGAGAGCTTAAAAATCAGTCAAAAAAAATTCTAACACAGCGCTAGCTTTTAACTGTGATGTTCAAAGAATGTAACTCTTCAAAATATTGAATTTGCAATTAAGTTTAAAAGTAACTAGAGGAAGACATGCCATTATTGGTTGTCTTACTGAATTGCTCCCATCTGTGTTAAAGGCTTTAACTGTTAACCTCAGGGAGGATAGTATTGTTTCTGCTAATGATATAATGGAACAAGATTACAAGATACAGAAAGAACTCTCAGGAATATGTCTATCGTTGTCTGAGATCATAGATCTTTTAAATTAAGTACAAGCTTGTCCAGGAACTATAAAGCATTTGGTTAGACAGCATTGGAATCCCAGATCTCCTTCATAACCAGAAGGGTAGAAATAGCAGTAATTAGACAAATTCTTTGTTTTCCTTCCCCTGTGATAAAAGATTAGCCTTAAATCGAGTTTTTGAACCTGTTGGAAGCATTTGTGCTGGTATTGTATTACGTGATATATCATTTTACATATCGAAGTGTTACACTTCACTGGGATAGCAGGCACTGTGCTTAACATTGAAAGATCAATTTAGAAAAGCTCCAAAAACAGGACTAACTTTATCATAAACAAAAGCAGCTTGCTATAGAGAGAGCTAAGTGACCCCACAAACAAAGCATTAGGTCACAGTTCCACAGTCATGTCATGAATGTTGTTCAACAGTTAAAGAACTAACAAGAGGAGAAGTTACATGAAAATCAACATCTTCAGTGGAGGTGGAGATCTAGAACAAAGTCAAAAATACCAAAAATGTTGAGTGCACTGAATATAAAAGAAGTTATGAGCCCCATCAACATTGCACCTGGAGTACCGAAAGCATGTGCGCCAGAACCAGCCATATCATGAGTCAAGCTGTTTCAGTACTGCTACAACTCCAGTATAGACCCAGTTGTATGAAATATTGCTCAGCTTTGTATGTCTACAAATATTAAGCAAAGGAAATCTAATTTGGCCCATTAACGCCCCATCAGTCTACTCTCAATGTTCAGAAAAATGATCAAGATGTCAATGATAGTGCTATCTTGGTGCTTTTTCAGCAATATCTACCTCACTTTTTCTCAGTTTGGATTCTGGCTGGTCAAGTTGGCCCCAAACCTCATTACCATATTGGTTCACATGCAGAAAAAAGACATGAACTCCAGAGGTAACTGGAGACATCAAGGCCCTACTTGACAGAGAATAGCATCAAGAAGTTCTGATAAACCTGAAGTAGATGGAGTTCAAATGAAATTTCTCGTCTGGTTGGAGTCATCATAGCACAAAAGAAGATGGGTTTGGTTGTTGGAGGCCAGTCATTACAGCCCTACTATATAATTGCTCCTCGGGGTGGTGTCCAAAACATAACTATCTTCAGCTCCTTTGTCAATGGCCTTTGATCAGAAGTAAGGATGTTCATAGGTGATTGCTGAGTGTTCAGTTCAATTTGCAACACAACAGATAATGAAGCAGTCCAGGCCTGGATGAGGTATGACATGGACTGTGTTTAATCTGTGCCTGATAAGTCAAAAGAAACAATTGCACCACACAAGTTTCTAACAATGACTACTTTCAGCTAGAGAGAATCTATCTCTCCTTGACATTCAATGGTACTAAAATCTGAATCATGGTGGCTCAGTGGTTAGCACTGCTGCTCACAACGCCAGGGACCCAGGTTTGATTCCAACCTCTCATGACTGTCTGTGTGGAGTTTGCACATTTTCCCCATGTCGCGTGGGTTTCCTCCAGGTTCTCCCATTTCCTCTCACAGTCCAAAGATGTGCAGGTTAGGCGGATTGGCCATGCTAAATTGCCCATAGTGTCCAGGGAGGTGTAGGTTAGTTGGATTAGTCATGAGAAATGCAGGATTATAGGGTAGGGAGATGGTCTATGTGGGATGCTCTTCAGAGGGCTGAATGGCCTTCTTCCACACTGTAGGGATTCTATGAAGTCATCAACAATCTGGGGATTAACATTACCAGGAGCATAAACAGACTATTTATATATAAATTAAAGCCACAAGAGTAGGCAAAGACTTAATACCTTGTCAAGTAATTTAGTTTCTCCACCACACATGAGATACAAATCAGGAGCGTGATAGAATAATCCCCATTTTTTCTGGATGAGTTTAGATCCAACCACACTCAAGTAGTTCATGTTAACCCATTTGCTTGGTATCCTTTTCACCCTAAACACAACATAACTACAGTTTGTCAAACCTACAAGGTACATTGCAGCAACTCATCAAGCCTCCTTTTCTAAGTGTAATTTCCAAACCAATGATCCTTCCACCCAAAAGGAAAAGGGAAACAAGTACATGGGAAAATTACAACCTTGCATGTTCATTACAAATCACACACCATCTTCGAAATAGAGATTTCAAATTGTGCAAAACATAGTCAAATGTGGAAATTTACAGGATATTTCACCCAGCCATGTCACTGATCCCCATCTCACATTCTGACATTTTGTTGAGGTAATCAACATACTTTTTAGTTAATCTTTGAGGAATCGACCAGCTCCCATTCAGTAATCTCTATTTTCTTGTGATTCATTACAAAGATTAAGTATTCAGACTCTGCCTTTTTATGTTCTCTTAATTATTGAAATGTTTTAATGGTAAATTATTCTGTCATTTTGACACCCAAATTTGATATTATTATTGGCAAACTCACAATGACAGGAAGCATATTTTCTTTGCAGACAAATTTTTAAACCAGATACTGGAGCTTAGGGAAGTGTTGTTTTATTTTTAATCATTGTTGACATTTGCATTTTCTGCTTCTTTACCTCCAACAATTAGAAAAGTATGACTCCTTTGTGAAAGCCAACTGAATTATTTCGATTTACTAATGTGACAATTTAAAGAACTTCAATTTACCATTGCATGGCTATGTGGCTGTAACTGAATGCAGTTTATCTGGAAATAAAGCTTTACGTTGAGTGTGGCTGCCAGGGAAAGTCAATCAAAAACTTCAATGGAGACATAAGTCTAATACAGCACAGAAGGTTCAAATCACAAGGTAATGGTTAGATCGTAATAAGACTCAAGAATTTCCTCCAGAGATCATTCTCTGCTTAAGCTTCTTGTTAAGTACAATGAGGAATATTAGGTCAGAAAATTCATTGAGAACAAAGCGCCCAATATTCGAGTTAGTGCTGAAAGGACTACCAGGTGGAAGAATAGATGGTGACTGCTACATTGGGAGAGAGCCTCGATGTTGCCTTTTTTTTTAAATGGTCATTCAGTGACAACTCTGCATAAAAATTGTACGTCACGTGGTGATTTTGTTGGGGATTGACTATGATGACCTTCTTGGTAAAACGGTTTGTTCCTGTTCACTAAACAGTGAATAGCCACATGGACAAGGTGCAAAACATTGCACGGAATTTGTGGGACTATAAAGGAAATAGTCAAGCATTTGAAACACTCAGCTGATAGGACAGCATCAGTTAAGAGAGATGTTTCACAGCAATGGTGTTTTGTCGGAACAGCTAGAACTTTAACTCTGAGAAATAGGCAAGAAAATTGACTGAACATTGAAAAAAAGGAAGGCCAATAGAATGACGGTGATGCTAATGGTAAAACTAACTGCCTGATACCATGACAACAACTATAATCTTGGCCTTTATTGCGAGAGGTTGGAGTTTGAAAATAGGGAAGTCTTGCTACAACTGTATTGGATTTTAGCGAGGCCGCACAAGTTTTGGTACCCCTATTTAGTAAAGAATGTAATGGCAGGGAAGACACTTCAAAAAAAATCACTAGAATAAGACGAAAGGATTAACTTATTAAGAACAGATAAACAAGTTAGACCTCCATTCATTAAAGTTTAGCTGAATGCAGGATGATCGTGTTGAAACATACAACACTCTGGTCGGGTTAGACAGAATAGATGTTGAGGAGATGTTTTAGCTATTGCGGGAATTTCGAACCAGGGAACATATTTACAGAATAGGAGGACACCCATTTAAAACAGAGGTGCAAAGTATTTCTTCTCTCAGAGACAGCCAATTTCTGGAATTCTCTATACCAGAAGAGTTGCAGAAGCTCGATCACGAAAGGTATTTAAAGAGGAGGTCGATAGATTTTTTTACATAATGAGGCTTCAAAGGCCATGGTGAGCTGGCTTAAAAATTAAGTTGAGGTCTGGGGCAGGCCAGCTAGGATCTTATCAAATGGCAGGCAGGTTTGATGGGCTGAATGGCCTACTTATACTCCAATTTACATTCTTTTGTTTGTATCTCTGATACCATGACAACAGCAACTGTTTTATACTATAGTAGCTAACTGTCTGATCCTATGCAAAACTAACCAATTGATGGAATGGGAGTGCAAATATCAACAATAGCATTTTGAACAGTTAACTAGACCAAAATCAACACGCAAGAACAATTTATGCACCGAACATGGATTTACTAATGCATTCTCTAATGACAAGATGTAATGATGTACCAATCACACAGCTGTACATGTTTTCTGGCAATGATTTCTTGTTTTGATTATTGATTAATTAAGCATGAAAAGGTTAATCAGCTACAGATGCTGTCTTCCCTGCCCCTTAAATATTACCAGCACTGTAATAATTATCTACAAATGTGGCTCTAAGATTCAGTGTTGTGAAAAAACAGCAGTCTCTGGACATTTGACAGTTTGCAGGCATGATTACCTTCTCACAAATAAACAACCACCCATAAGCCCACAAAGCAGGATTCAAACTTTTATAATGCAGGTTACCACCAGTTTGAGAGACATTTGTCCAATTTGTGGTGCAGCTCCCTACTGTCCATTCATGCTGTCTCCCTGTAAAGCACCTTTCTGCTTTTCCCATGACGCACCCTAACCATTAACAGGAGACACTCTCTCGTTCATGTTTTTATTACTCTGACAGTAAGATCAGGGAGCTGTCAATTTAATGGTTCAGTGCTTTTGGAAAGGAAGAGGTGTGGCGATATAATTTGCTGCCACAGTGTGCTAACTCCTAACTACAATTGGAAAAGATGTGCAAAGATATAAATGATGGTGTGAATCATTCCCACAACTGGTACATGCAAGCCAACATGTAGGTATAATTCAGCCTTGTTCAAAAAGAGAAAATTGACTGAATAATATTGGCTCAAAGTATTGATACAGAAGTAATGCTTCATTGACAGAATAAATGTTTATAATACCATCTCATCGGCATGATTAAAAAATAATGACTCGATTTCTGTGTCCCTATTACTCCCATTTATTTGGTCTAATGGCCTTTTGAAAAAAATCACTGACCATGCCATTATTGGAAATTTCATCGCCACATTTTGTCAACTTTAATCCATGGATCGGTGCTTGCATTCTTCTGGATGAAAACAAATGTTTCTATTTATTTTTTCTCCACTCTCCTTTTTAAATGATCTTGTGCTATAACAGAAAAAGTGAAAATGTATGTTAATACATCTTTAGAAACCAATAAATGTTACAGCCAGACACTGGGTGATGTTACTATCCCATATGTGAATGTCCAAAATTAAGCTTCCAGATGAGGATGGATGAATTCACTGTTGTTTAGTGATCAGTGGGCTTCACATGGTGAGAAAGAGAGATCGCATCTGGAGTGAGACGCAGCCTGAATAATGTACATATAGTTTTGGGAATTTGGAGGCAATGTGGGAATTCGGTGCAGAGGGGAAGAAGTGCTTTTTACTGGTTCTTTTGGGCTCAGAGTTTATTAGGGTTTTTTTTAACAAGATAAATAGAAGCTGAGGATCAGTGGCCCGACACAAAAGAGTGACATCACCGAAAAGATACAAGTCCATTGGTTGATAATAAGTACTAATTTGACTATATATTGTAGGTTACTTTCAGATTGAAATTAAATAGGGGAAATATTTACAGGTTGCAAAATAAAAGACCAATGGGAAATTTTTCAAACTCAAATTAATAATGAAGTAAGCTAAATAGAGATTCCAGGCCAGGTGATGTGTTGCACCTACATAGTGTGGGAGCTGGTGGGACCCCATTGTGGTTCATAGTGACCACATGCATAGAAGTGTTGGTTGCTTGAGGAACTTTGGCTCTGAGTTGATGAGCTGGAGTCTGAGATTTGAACACTGAGACACATCACGGAGGGGGACAGTTACCTGGACACTGTTTCAGGAGGCAGTCACACCCCTTCGATTAACGACCTCAAATTCAGTCAGTGGTCAGGAACAGGAGGCTGTGATCATGAGTGAAGCAGGTTGAGGGGTCCAGGAGGTAGTGTTGAAGGAGCCTTAGCACTTGAGCTTGACTAACAGGTTTGAGAATCTTGCTTCCTATGTGGATGAGAGTAAGCATTGTGTTGAGGATGAACAAACTGACTACAGCACCACGGTACAGGGAGCTATTCAAGAGAGGGGAGAAAGGAGAAATTTAGTTGTAATCGGGAATAGACAGCCACGATTCTGTGGCCAGGATCGGAGTTCTGAAAGCTGTGCTGTCTGCCCAGGACCCAGGTTCAGGATATTTCACCTGGGCTGCAAAGGAACTTGGAGTGAGAGGAGAAAGGTGCAGATGTCGTAGGCACCAATGAGATAGGTAGAGAGAGGAAAGAGATTCTATTGAGGGAATATGAGCAGCTAAGCGCTAAATTAGAAAGCAGAACCAAAAAGATAATAATCCCTCAATTACTGCTTGACCCACAAGCAATTGACAGAGGGGGAAAACAATAAAAGAAGTAAACATGTGGTTCAAAGATTGGTGTGGGAGAAACTGGTTAAAATTCATGGGATTTTGGCACCAGTACTGGGAAGGAGGGGGCTGCTCAAATGGTACAGGTTCCACCTGAAAAATGCTGGGACAGAGTTCTGGTGAATCGTATAACCAGGGCTTTAAACTCAATAGTGGGGAGTGGGTACAGTTGCATGAAAAGTTATGGAAAAAGTTAGAGAGAAGGCTCAGCAGAGGTTATTAAAATTTCTTGCTTCTGGAAATATACAGGGCTAGCCTGTCAATCTCGTAGTAAAGATTCCTTCAGAAGCCTGAGGGTCCTGGTCTCATTTAAATTTGTCAAATGAGGGAGGCGCTAAATGGCATCCCATTGGGATGAGACCTCAAGATTGGAGTGGAGATAGAAAGTGAGCAAGATCACAGAATGTAGGTGGCATGAGGCAATCAGCAGCGTAAATTTATCCCATGGGTCCTTATGGTTCCAATCATTTGTGACTTAATGATAATTGGGATTCCACTTACGACATTGGACCCTAATTTGCCAATTGTTTTGAAACAGTCAGGTACTTTAGACACCAAACCACAAGTACCTTCTAAAATAGAGCTGGTTGCAGCATGGATGTTAACAGCTCAGCAGTTCTTTCTTCTCTGTGCCAACAAATGTTGTATTTGTTTGACAAATATGTTACAAGTTTGCACTTAGTTGAAACAAAAGTGTAGCATGTAGGTGAGTCTGATCCCCTGAAATTGGAGGAGGGTCTGACTGACCTATTCTTATTCCCTCTTTCAGAAAAAAGTGGTCAACATTTTTCTATGTTGGGAACTTGCTGCTGCACTGCAGTGCAATACTTCCATTTTTTCAGCCATCTGTATTCCAATTATTCATTCCCATTGAATAATTGAAACATCAAAACTCCTAAACACAGCTGTATGAGCCTTGGCGCATGTGCTGATGATTGCTCCAATCTTATTTCACTAATCTTATCCTCTACCTATTAATTTCTGTGTTCAAGTGTTAATTCTATCAAAAATGTCACTGTTGACGACTCGCATGTGGTCGATTATTTTCAACCCAGATCGAGAAAGTTCTCCCAGCTGAATCTTTTTGCTACTGGTACTAATCATGAGTTTATGCCTAGTTATTAATCATTCTGCACTTAAAACTCCCAAATCTTTTCACAATTTTAAACTTTCCTATGAAATCACCTGAACATTGCACTCAAATAAAAGCAAATTTACACTTTATTTATGTTTTTCATCACTATCATATATGGGCCATAGGTTTGATATATATATATGATTATAGCCAAGTCTTTATGGTGTTCCTTACATCATTGTGATCATAAAGTCATAGAGCTGTACAGCATGAACCAGAACCTTCGGTCCAACTTGTCCATGCCAACCAGATATCATAAATAAATCTAGTCCCATTTGCCAGCATTTGGCCCATATCCCACTAAACCTTTGTTATTCATATACTCATCTAGATGCCTTTTAAATGGTGTACCAGACTCCACCATTTGGTCTGGCAGCCCATTCCATACGTACACTAACCTCTGCATGAAAAAAATGCCCCTTAGGTCCCTTTTAAATCTTTTCCCTCTCACGTTAAACCTATACCCTCTACGCTTGAACTTCACTTCCCCAGGGAAAAGACCTTGACTATTCACCCTATCCATGCCCCTCATGATTTTATAAACTTCTACAAGTTCATCCCTCATCATTGAATACTGTTCTTTGTCAATGGGTAACTCAGAGAAAGTTAGGCAATTAGATAAATCTATCCAGAAAAACAGTTTGTTTTATATTAAATAGCTTGTCTAACTCCTAAGTAACTATTCAACTGATCCCATAGTTACCTCACACACTCTCAACTACATCTCCAACAGACTACTTACACTTCCCCAAACCCTTACCCAATACTCCTAGGAACTCACCACCCCTTACCATGCTCTACACTAAATACCTTCATCCACCGCTGGACATGCTCCCCTTCCCCTGCTCTGCACCCCAAGCCTCTTTTCCACTTCTGGAACAACTCCCTACTTCATAGAATAGAATCCCTACAGTGTGGAAACAGGGCCTTCGGCCTAAAGAATTCCACACTATCCCTCTATAACCCACCATTCTACACACCCCTGAACACTAAAGGGGCATGGCCAATCCACCTAGCCTACACATCTTTGAACTGTGAGAGGAAACTGGAGCCCCCAGACAAAACCCACGCAGGCACGGGGAGAATGTGCAAACTCCACACGGACAGTGGCCCAAGGGTGGAATTGAACCCGGGTCCCTGGCGCTGTGAGGCAGCAGTGCTAACCACTGAGCCACCATGCCACCCTGTTCATCAGGGGACACAAATCTCCACCCCAAACCTCTCATTCACTTCTCCCACCAGACTGGGTTTCACCCATCCAACTTGACAAACCCTAAACACTGTATCTCTTACGTGAGCCCTCACACACTAGGTGCCTAATCTGTATCCAGTTGGCACCCGAACATGGCATCCTAGCCACCTGACACCCTACCCCTACCCACCTGGAACCCTACCCTGTTGCACATCTGACACCATGTCCTCTCAATGCTTTAACATCACTCCTACATCACGGATGTGCCGTTTTCTCAGCAGCTGTCAAAGTGGCTGTCTGAACCTTTAAATGTCGGAATACAGCAGCTGGCTGCTGTGAAAAGGGCGCTTGGTTTGTCTTCCCTCGACAGATCTGCACTACAAACGAACCATCAGAGTGTAAGTATGGCTCTGCATTCCTTTCATAAAAAAGAAGGGTCAGAGTTGCAACCTTTGTGAGATTGTCACTCTTCAGAAATTCTGGCACAAAGTCTCAAACAGCAGTCATTATGGAGTGAATAACAAAGTTAACAGAATATTTTTTATTAAATCAAACTGTTTGGACATGTTGTGACACGCCTCTTTGGCAGGTGAGACTCGAAATCAGTCATCCAACCCAAAGATAGGAACACTACCACCACCAGTAAGACACACTTAAATCACCAGAAAATTTGACAGCACTGAGACTCACGCCTATATATTCACAAACATAGCACAAAGACAGCATCTCAGACTATTACACCACATTACCAAAAAAATGATAACCACTATGTAATATGTTGATCCTCATTCAACTTAGAATACTTATAGATGACAATTAGATAACTCCATCTTGTTTTATGTTGGGTGTCAGATGCTTGGGGAGGTGTTGGGCGGATAGGTGGTGTGCCAAATGGGTCAGAGTGGAGTGCCGAGGGGTGAGAGGTGAACTTGCTGATCTTCTGATCTGATCTGTTTTACAGTTCATAAATGTTAAATCATCTTTTATCAACTACAACAATTAAATATTTAATATTGTTCAGTACTCAACAAAGTTCAGTAGCAGAGAAAAATATTCAGCCATCTGAAACTCAAAAGTTTAGATAATGTGAGCCAGGTTAATTAGGAACAATGGCTGATAAGAGCACATCAATATTGTAAGCGAGTCTGATTTTCAAAAGGTCATATATACCAGTTGAAAAAGTTAAGATGTGTGTGTCTACCAAATATGCATCAGACTGCTTTCACTGATGCTCTTACCAAGCCAGATTTGACCTACTGCTAACAGTAGGAGCCATAGAAAACAATTTTTTTTTATTATAACTAAAGTATTACAAAGATATATAAAAACGGAAAGAACTGCAAATGCTGTAAGGGAGAAATAAAAACAGAAGTTGCTGGAAATGCTGAGCAGGTCTACCAGCATCTGTGAAGAGAAATCAGAGTTAACGTTTCAGATCCGGTGATCCGAGGAAGGGTCACAGGACATAAAACGTTAACTCTGATTTCTCTTCACAGATGCTGCCAGACCTGCTGAGCTTTTCCAGCAATTTCTGTTTTTATTACAAAGCTATACCGGTCATTGCTTAATTGCAAATAGTCAGATACTGGTTGTTATTCAAGCTTTATATTGTACTACCTAAAGGTGTGCCAACTACACTTCAATGGGCTTTAGCTGCTGTCCAATCACGTCTATTTAAATCTCCAGATAGAGAACAAAAACATCAGCCATATGCTCAAGAACGAGCAGAGAGAGACATTTGTTTTCTATAAACAAAAGTCTTCCATAATAAACATCATAAACCATTGAATTCAAAAAGTAAGTTTGATATATCAATCAAAGCTTGGTTCAAATTTGGATTTTAACTATATATGGACATTTTCTATGAAATAAAAGCAAAATACTGTGGATTTTGGAAAGCTGAAATAAAGGGAAAAAATACTGCAGAAACCCAGGGTGAAATCTTACAGGGGTCTGAGCAATGTGGGCAATGGCAAGATTTGTTGTGGAAATGGATGAGAAGTCCAGAAAGGCTAATCTTGATGTCAGAAACATCTCATTGCATCATTTACATGACTAACGTATGAGGAAAGAATGGATCGACTGGACTTGTATTCACTGGAATTCAGAAGTATGAGGGGGGAATCTCATAGAAACATATAAAATGTTGATGGGACTGGACAGGCTAGATGTGGGAAGAATGTTTCCAAAGTTGGGAAAGTTTAGAACAACGGGTCACAGTCTAAAAATAAGGGGTAAGCCATTCAGGACTGAGGTAAGGAAGAATATCTTCAGAGAGTGGTGAACCTGTGGAATTCTCCCCCACCGGAAGTTGTTGGGGTCAGTTCATTAGATATATTCAAGAGGGAGCTGGACGTGGCCCTTGCGGCTAAAAGGATCAAGGGGTATCGAGAGAAAACGGGAATGGGATACTGAGATTGCACAATCAGCCATGATCATATTGAATGGTGGTGCAGGCTCGAAGGGCTGAATGGTCTGCTCCTGCACCTATTTTCTATGTTTCTATGTTTATGCTTTGTGTGGTGAGGAGTGTTTCTCACAAGCAGCACTGAATTGTCAGTTACTGGTGATTATTACTTGTTAAACATTTGGTTAATGGGTCGACTCATTTCATTAAAGTCAGTTTTCTACCTTCACAAACTCACCAAACAAGATAGACAGCAAGAAAATTCAAAATGGAGCTCAGAGCGAATACCTATCAAATTGAGCTCGACACTTCTCCACACGACCTCCATCTTTGACATGGGGCAACAACATCTCAGAGGATTTTCTGTGGCATTGACGACACGCACTCCCTGTTCATGGACATTTGCATTCGATATGTGTCAGTCACTAAGACCCCTTACAGCACGTTTCCAATCCACTTACAGGACACTGCAGCACATCGATGCTGCTCCTTGGACTAGACTGGCAATTCACATTGTGACATTGCAGCAAGGTCACTATGTGCTCAGGTACGCATATGCAGCTCATGGATTTGATCAGGCTGTATGTCTAGGCTCTTTGCTTGCTCTCATCTTACTCACTCACTTTGACCATACCTGGATATTCATAGTATTCCTGCCTTGCCTTTTCTGTGCTTTGCCCCTTTAGCCAGCGAGACCAGGCTCATATTACTCCTGAATAGCTGACTCATTTAGTGCAGGCACAAAAGTAAGAAGCTTGTCATGGTCTTTAACCGGCCTCAATCGATTCAAGAGAAATTGCTTTCACAAAGGGTCTAGACACAGTCAGAGCTGCTTCTCTTACCAGTCCAGGGGATTGGACACAGTCAGTCAGCTGTCCAGGGCAGTCAGAGTCAGGATAATCTTCACACAAGAGGTAAGGAGCCAAATGTCAGGCAGTCCACCATTCAGTGTAACACTTTTTGTCTAATTGAGGGTTGTTTTTCCCACCTGGAACAAGAGAGAGAGAGAGAGAGGGATATGAAAGGAGGTGAAAATGGGCAGTACAGCTATTTCTTTTGCTGCAGGTAGGCAGATGTCCCGAGTGAGTGAGTAGGCACCATAGAAAGCTTGCAGGGTTAGTGGCTTTGGGGGCTTGGGGTGGGTCACAGTGAGTGAGGGCATGTACTTTGTTGGCAGATGGATATAGTAACAGAAATAGAGTGAGTGTGAGGTATTGCAGAGAAAATAGTGTTATTTGAGCTGGAGGAGTAGGGAAGGTAATCGATCTTCTTACGTTGATAGGCATTCCTCCAAATGGTCAAGACTGCATAATATGTGGGGACAACTTTGAGAAGGCTGGTATGGTTCAGTGTTCTGGCCTCTACTGCTGATTGTCGAGGTAGAGAAAGTCCACCCTCTGCCCGACCTTGTCCAGAAGGACATCCATCTCCCTGCCTATTTATCAGGGCACCACATCTCTATGTCTGGGCCAGTTCCAGGACCCCTACAGTGCAATTCCAGACTTACAGTCCTTGTTCAGTTGCATAATTGGCACAAAGGTTGCCAAAGAATTCTGGGATATCTGCTGAGTGGCAAGTTATTCTGGGAATAATGTGTGGTAAAATGTGGCTCAAATCAGACGTGACAGATGACGTACATGTAGAGTAGGTAGTTAATAAAGTAAGTTGGGTAAGATACAGAGAGAAATCTCACAATGCACTTCACCAGAAAACTCTTGAAACCCATCTTCCATTGCTAACATCTTCTGCAACAATCACACACAGGTAAGTATGTGATTAAAGAGAAAAGACTCCATTGCAGAAACAAGATATTGAATGAATAGATTAGGACACAGCCCAATTCCCTAATTTACAAAACTCATAAGTGATTGAGAACTTAATGAGCTCAGTTTGACAATACATGATCTAAAACTGTAATTGCAAAGTAAACCTTTCATATGGTTCTGTGAATTAGGCAGACCTGTATTTTGCAACATAAGGATGCACATCATTTTTATTTAAATGATTGTCTATGTTATGACTTATGATGTCTTGTTTTATTTGCAACATCATCACAATTCAACGCCTACCACCATGATTCTTCATTAAATCTGTCTATCTAGATGTTGAACCAGTCTCTTAAATAATGGTTGAACACAATAAATACTGTCTCCTCAATCCATCTCCACAATAGTGAAAATATCTGATCTTTAACACTAATCCACATTTTCCGATATTGTATTTATTGTTCTGATCACTGTCATCTTTTCATAATGCTGTGTCTCATACCAAGAATGATGAGAGCCATTGTATATCAATTTAACAGGAGGTATCTTTCAAAAAGATCTATTGATGATACAAATCAGCAACTGTGCACTTAGGCACCATCCATCGAACTCTGCGTTAATTTCTGCTGAGTATACTCTGGCTCTGAGATGCACTGGTCCAAATGTGAGTTTGTAACAGTTCACAACCAGGAAGAGATCCCATGAGGTAATGACACACACCAACAATGGTTGGAGCTATTAGAAGTATATTTTTAATATATCCTTTAATAATATATTTAATAAATAGCAACAACCAATTGTGAAATGATCAGATTTCTGAGTCTTTTATCTTCCTAACTTTGCCCTTTTGGTACCAAGTATCAGAACATGAAATGTACATTTGCTGTGATCTTAAATCCACAGGTTGATAAATGGAAAGTTTGTCGTTGTTTCTGGAGACCAATTCAATCTACCATCTACCACATACAGATCATAGAGTCATACATGCATACAGCATGGAAACAAACCCTTCGGTCCAACCAGTCCATGCCAACCATAATCCCAAACAAAACTAGTCCCACCGAACTGTGCTTTGGCCCATATCCCTCCAAACATTTCTTGTTTATGTAATTATTTATGTATCTTTTAAACATTGTAACTGTACCTGCATCCATCACGTCCTCTAGAAGTTCATTCCACATATGAATCGCTCTCTGTGTTAAAAAAGATTGCGCCCCATGTCCTTTTTAAAATCTTTCTCTCTCACCTTAAAAATATGCCCCCTAGTTTTGAACTCCCTCACCCAAGGGAAAGTCCCTTGCCATTCACCTTATCTATGCCCCTCATGATCTTATAAACATTGATAAGGTCCCCTCTCAACCTCTTATGCTCCAGTTAAAGAAGTCCCAGCCTACCCAGCCTCTCCTTATAACTCAAACCTTCCATTCCTGGTAAATCTCTTCTAAACCCTCTCCAGCTTAATAATATCCTTCTTATAACAGGGGTACCAGAAGTCCACAAAGGAATTAAGCACTTCCCAGTAGCACTTAAGACACTGCTTGTACCGACTGTTATAATGATCAAAATTGCGGGTTGCAGAATTCCTGGGGAGAAAGTCAGACATAGGAGGGAAAGAGGGTGTTCAGGTGGGATCAAGTAGATCTTTTATAATGAGCTAGCATTGGGACTGAGGGCAGAAACACTTCCATTCACCCAAACATAGCCCATAACGGTAACAGCAATGAGACTTTTGAGAAGATTAGTTCTCCCTGCTTCTGCCTCCAGTCCAACACAAGGAAACACCCCAATATATCAGTCACTGAGAGAGCAACAGTCAAATCTCCAAATGAGAGTTATAACCTTGCATGACCCAGAAAATACTCTGAGGAAAGGTTTTCACCAATCCTCTTCTAAATGGGTCAATCAGGTGAGGAAACCTGCCCTTTTGTAAAGGGATGTGTCCTCACAGACACTACAATACCAATTGATAGGTCCTCCAGGACACGAAATTGCCAACATCTCTCCCATTTCTCCAGAAGGTGTCCGAGATCGAGTAATATATCACGCGTGTCCACCAAATTCATACAAATTGACAGTCATACACTAACAGCTCCATTCATTTACATAGGGTGTGAGCCCAAAGATTTCTCAAGATATTGTGAAATTAATTGTGTTTCAAAACATCCTCTTTCTTGACTTCTGATCTCACTAATTTAAGTGAAAGTAGAATGTAAATTTAAATGGCTAGAACGAGACTGATATGGAGGAGTCTGGGGGTAGACACTCAATTCGTTATTTGGATAGTTTTGTGTCTCCTATCAGATAAAAATCACAAAACCAGAGAAGCCCCATTGTGTCTGCACTGACTCTTCAATGAGCATCTTTACCTGGTGGCAATCTGTTGCTTTTTTTCTCAAAACCATACACATTAAATTTATCTAAATAATCATCCAATGCCCTCTCGAATTGAATCAAATCTGCTTCCACCAGGTTTCCAGGCAGTTCATTCCGCAGCCTCAATATTTGCTGAGTGAATAAGATTCTCCTCACTTCGGCCTTGCTTCTTTTGTACATTGCTTATAATCTATGCCCTCTCCCTTTTGTTTTTGTTCCTTTTAAAAGTGACATGCCAAGTTAAGTTATTCCCCTCTGACGTGTCCATTCAGCCAAGAAAAGGGAAAAAAATAAACTCTTATAAAAATACAGATGGGGAGAAAGAATATTAAAGCTTCCTTTCCAAAAAACAATCAGTTTTCTTTGGGGCTGCCTCATTGTTTCACTTTGACGAGTAACCTGATGTTGGACATGAATGATTTGTATCATTCAGCAATGCTAATGTAGAGCTCTGCACAACAAGAGATAACCATGCCCAGAAATCAATAAAGTTCACGTGGTTTTCCATACCAATAGGGAAAGAATCACTTTTCATTTCAAGCAAAATACAACGCAGATCTCTTCTTTTCTCTTGTTAAGTGACTGTCTGCCTCATCGATGAATAATTTACTTAGAACCAAACTCCAGTTATTGCTCAGAAACGACAGGTGGAATTTAGCGATTGTGACGTGGGTCTCACTCACTCATTAGAGAACTAGTGGGTGCCCCATATTCCCTTTCCAGGGAAGCCCCAAGGTAATTGGGCATTTTCCTGATCAATATTGGACCTCCCTGAATGTAAACCACCACCATGGTGGAAATCATGCCCCCGGGAGCTGCCAGCACCTGGGGTATCAGAAGCCCCATTGAATATTGAATAGAAAGCACAGAGCTCCCTTTCCCACCAGTGGTAACTACTGCCAATGCTTCACTATGGCCGATCCAAAGGATCAGAGACAAATCCTCTAGAGACAGGTGAGTGCAGTAGGGTGAGTTTCCCAGACAGAAGGGCACCAACCGGGGGAGGGAAGTTGGTCAACAACAAGGGCAATGACTTGACTTCCTGCAGGCCCCCCTTCTCAAAGCCAAGTCCCTCAATCACACCTTTAAGCAATGGACATCCATCTCTCTCCATCATAAATTACAGACAAACCCAATAAAATGCATTGGGTGGCCTCTGTAGGCATAAGCCCTCCTTGAATATTAGCAAAGATGGGATGGAGCCCTATGTAGCCACTTAAAGGACATTATTGGCATCTTGGCAAGTAGACTGTTCTATTCTGAAACTTAGCCATGGGAGTTGGGAACAGAAGAAACTCCACCCCAATGTCTGTCCGTTTGCCCAATCACTTGCCCCCATCCTCATCTTGAATTCACCTTCAGTGAGGGAGGGCATTGTATTCCATCCTTTGGGTACATCTAATTATACAGAGCATTAGTTTGTAGCTCTAACAGTTATTAGCTTAAGTACATTGCTCGCTCAATTCAAGACTCCAAGTAACTTGGTTAGCTTGAAAATGCAGTAAATCTCTGTCAATGAAATTCTATCATTAAAAAAGTCCTGGCCTAATCTAAGCAAAGCTCAGTGTGGCTTGGCTAACAAAATTGTGATTAGCTAAGGCTTTTAAGATAGATTTATACTTATCCATTCAGCTCACTATGATTGTGAGTGGAATTTCAAGTAACTGATTTATATATTCCACCTTAACTTGTCTTTCCTCTTGCATCAACAAAGGACATGTTCTTGTTATAGATATTTGCAGGCAGGTTTGTGATTGGAGGGGAACATCAGATTGAACCTCTGCTCCACAGCAGGAGCTGTACTACACAGGGGGCTTTTGTAGCACTTTATTGGGCACAGCAACGCAATCTTCCAAACTACGGAGGAAACACAGCAAGAAGTAGTTTCTTCTGACTGACAGCAGACTTTGTCTCTCATCAGGCGCTGCTGCAGCTCACAGCAAAGTTATGAGAAAACGAACAGCACCCGTTCAGGGGACCAGCATTCAAGCCAATTTAGAACATGATCACCAATGACTTTCTATAATTTTGCTTCCCCAGTGGGCTTATGGCTAACCAAGCTAAACAAGAATTGAACATTTCTTTTAGAGCATTCATGCAGGTAATTTTTTCAAACTATATTACCTGCAGTCTAGCAATAATCTGGTGTGTTACCCACGGGAAGGATATTATTAAGCTGGAGAGGATTCAGAAGTGATTTACCAGGATGTTGTTAGAAATGGCAGGTTTGAATTACAAAGACAGGCTGAATAGGTTGGGGCTTTTTTCACTGGAGCATAAGAGGTGGAGGGGTGACCTAACAGAGGTTTCTAAAATCATGAGCAGGATAGATGAGGTGAATGGCAGCTGACTTTTCCCTAGGCGTGAGGGATTTCAAGACTAGGGGACATATTTTTAAGGTGAGAGGAGAAAGATTTACAAAAGATATGAGGGACAATTTTTTTTTACACAGAGAATTGTTCATGTGTGGAATGAACTTCCAGAGGAAGTGGTGGATGTGGGTACAGTTCCAATGTTTAAAAGACATTTGGAGAAATACATAAATAAGAAATGCTTAAAGGAACATGAGCCAAGCACAGGCAGATGGAACTAATTTAGTTTGGGATAATGATTGGCATGTTTGGACCAAAGCGTCTGTTTCCATACTGTGAGACTCTGTGACTCTATGAGCGCCTGTGTGGGATAGATTGTTGATTATCTACAGGTGTAATCAACAATACCATGAATTTGTAATAATGAGATCAGGATCAAATCCTCTCAAAAGAAGAAAGGTACCTCAGAAATTTTTCTGGACCCTATTGTATAAAAGGCAGTTTATACATGGAAGAGTGAACATCACGAGTTATGTTCTGCCTGCATAAAGGACTGTTCACACAGACGAAGTAACGAGAATTGTAATTTTTCAGTTGTCTGCAATTGGTGTACCAGAATGTTTCAGTAGTTGCTCGTAAGTTGAGCCTAATGCTAGAAAAGACAGACAATATAACTTGGATATACGATTCATAAACTTTCAAAGTCTATTAACATTGGGTACATCTTCTGCTGAAGACTTTGGGCGGGCACCTTCCTCCACATAATAATAGTCACACACAGTAACAGCAACAATAAGGATTGGGGGCAGAGAATCCACCCAAAGGGTCTTCAGTCACACTTTTATAATATGCTGGCAACTCAGGCACCTGAAAGCATAAGACCGTCCACCACAAAAAAGACAACACATGCATTATGATTCTCAAAGAGAAGATCACTTTCAAGAGTGTTTCCCTTCTGAAGAAATAAATTTGCACTAACAAATTTGCTCAGATGCGCTGTTGAAACTTACTCATCAATTTACAATGGTAAATGTATCAAAGTAACACATTGACCTTTCAGACATGACTTTTGATTTCAAGTATCCAAGAGAGCAAGTTGTGTGATTGAGGAACTAGGCGGAAAGGATAACCGATGAGATTTAAATATTTAATGGTCTTGTAATGCTGCTGAGAAGTACTTACAATGTTTGCTAAGGTTATAAAGAAAATATTAACTTTATTTGAAAAATAACGCACTGTAGCTTCATCTTGCTATGAGGCTACAAAGGAGAAGGTCATGTGATACCCATCACTTCCTATATTGATGTTTTTTGCATCTCATTAACATATCACAGTTTGACTTAACTGCTTAAATTAAAAAAAAGAGTTTCAAATGCACAAGTTTCCTGAGCTTTTGTCTTTTAATTCTACCCTGATTTCATGTGCCACTAGGTCAAGTCACCGTGAGGTGGTTTAATCATACGTATCTGTACAATATTGATTGAAGAGTTCTATCTCAGGACTCAATGGAGCTGGTTATTGATCTGCTTAAACAGAAATGTTACAATCAATTACAGGCGATGCACAAAAATGACATAAATAATATCATAAACCTCAACATCGGTATGTTGGGTGCAACTTGAACCATCTTACTCTACCAATCATCCTAAGAACTCTGGCTTTCATTAAATTTGCTTTCTCTGCATGTCTTACACAACCTTGCAGCCATTTCTACAACCATTCTCCACTGAAGAAGTATTTGTTCTGATCTTTCTCCTATTCAATTCCACCTATTGGGTCTGGAGGTGTGAAGATCTCACACACCAGAACAAGGAATATTTGCAGCTGCAAAGCTTTCAAGAGATGTTTAACTCACTGAGCAGACCTTGAAGCAGATAACACATTAAATCTCTCTTTACTCCTTGTGTAAACTGTTGCGTTGACAGCTAAATACTGTGCTAGTAACATTAGTCATAAATAAAACCAACAGCCTTGCGTTCAAATTTGCTGGACACAGGATTCATTTCTTACAGCCAATTATCAATAAAGGCAGAACTCAAATGCATCCCTATTTTTCATATACAATAATTTGAATTCTGAGTTCATAGTGATCTGTGCTGTGTAAAATGCAACCTTTTTGTTTAGAAGAGTTAGGTGTTCCGGGACAGTGATTTCAGAGTTGCTGAAAGGGAGGCCAAAACACAAAATTGGTGCAACTAACTGAGCTCAGAACCATAATGATATAAGCCATCGGTTGCCTTTTCTTGCCCTCTACCAGCTGCAAGCAACAGCACATTAATACGTTGATGAATGATGTACAAGTAATGCTGCCTATCTCAAATAAATCACTATTCAGTTCAAGTGATCTAAACTTGCATATGAATGAGAAACAATTAATTTTGGTTCCTAACGTCAGTGAGGCTGATATTTTTGCATCGGGCATTTTGTCTCAGGTGAGTTCACAATCTTATTGTGTGTTCTTAAAGTGCAAGCCTCCCTCCTCAACATAGTGATCTCATCATCCAGTTCAATACATCTCACTCAATTCAGGTTTTTCACAAACATGACTCTCCAGTGTTCTTTGATGCTTCTTCAACTCCAAACACTTTCTGCAACCAAGACAAACCAGAACTTGTTCATTATTTCCCCTATAAGCATTTGGTTTAAATTGACAGTCTTTTTAAACAAATAATGAGGTACAACATTCCAATAAATTTCGGGTTCCGTGGTCAGAGTGAGGTGGGTCATCAACTTCCCACAAAGCCTGCATGTTGTTCAGAGTTTGATTTGCTTCCACCACTGACTTATTTGGTTATTCACCTTCAAGCTTTCCTGTAGATTCCACCTGCAACTTTCTTGCTTGCTGTTAAGTATCAGCTTGTGTTTGTGTTTCTGTTTGCTGTGCATTCTCAATCTCTCCCAGGCTGCACTACATTAATTCACAATGAAATTGGTTTGTTGGATCTTGCCCCGGGGTTGCTGTGTTAACTGTTTGTTTGCTTTGTTGTGTACAGTAATGGTTCTAGAGGGGTTAATACTCATGTTAAATTGGTTTCAACTATTCTACTGATGTCACATACAATGCATGGGTGGACACAAGGAATTCTATTCTACCTTTTAGAAGGAGATGATGTATCAGCATCAGCTCTTTCATGTTCTAGTAATTATGCCTGACCAAACATGTTTGTACTTGTTGTTATCATACACCTTCTTGTTAATGAAAAGTGTATCCACTAACAAGGCAAAGCTAGGATAAAAATAGATTTCTTGCAGCGAACAACCTCAAACAACACTTATCCAGTACCAGGTAGACAGGGTAGATACTATACAGTACCAGGAATGGTCAGCTGGGAAACACTGCATGGTTAAAGCAGTTCAGATTTGAATCCTTCCTTGAGGAGAACTCCACAAAACCCAAAAGAAAACAATTCAAGCAACTAAGTTTACCACTTTAAAAGCATTATCATTTTAAGAAGCTGAAATATATCTGCTGGCAGAGAGCATCAACTTCAACCATGGAAGCAGCAAAGGAAATCTCAGCACTCCAAAGGTATAACTTCTTCCAGAAGCTGGTAAGAAGCACTAGTAAAAGAGTGTGGGCTAGTAAAAGAGAGAAAATAAAACAGTTGTATTTAGAAACTACAGAGTCCTTAACTGAGGAGGCTGTGTGGGGCGAAACTGAATACTCGTGTAGATAATGTTAGAGATCTGTAAGGGAAGTAGGAATAGTTAAAAAAAAAGTGTGAACACCAGAGGGGAAAGAAGAACAATGTAAAAGAGAGTTCTCACAACAAGCATGACCGCTCTAAGGTTTTAGAGCAGATTTGTAGCTCAGGTTGTGGATGTTGTGATTGTATGGCTCACCGAGCTGGTTCGTTGTTTTTCCACAGACGTTTCATTACCCTGCTGGGCAACATCATCAGTGCAGCCTCTGGTGAAGCACCGTTGTGTTTTCCCATCTGTTATTTAAGTCCGTTGAGCTGGATTACCTCACTTCTGGTTTTCCTTCACAGTGGAGTGTATATGGGGTCAATGTTCTATGTGTTTGTTGATGGCTTTCTTCGTGGAGTACCAGGCTTCTAGGAATTCCCGTCCTTGTCTCTGTTTTGCTTGTCTCAGGATCTTGATGTTGTCCCAGTCGAATTGGCAGTTCTCCTTATCCATGTGGATAGAGATGAGTGAGTATTAGTCATCTCTTTCTGTACCCAATTGGTGTTTGTGTACCCTTGTTGTTAATTTCCTTCCTGTTTGTCCGATGTAGTGCTTGTCACAATCTCTGCAGGGAACCTTGTATATAACTTTGGGCCTGTCCATAGTGGGTAGTGGGTCTTTGGTTAGGGTGAGCAGTTGTCGTAGGGTTGATGTGAGTTTGTATGCTACTCTGATGCCCAGTGGTCATAGGAGTCTTGTGCTCAGTTCAGATGTGTTCCTGATGTAAGGTAGCGTGATGATTGTGTCAGAGAGTGTAGTATCTTCCTGGTGTCATTCATCTAATGTGCATCTTCTGATCCAGTTTTTCGGGTATCCATTGTCTTTGAATACCTGGAAAAGGTACTCTTCTTCTCGGTATAGTTCTGTGCTGTTGTAGTGTGTTGTTGCCCGGTTAAATAATGTTCACACGCAACTTTGTCTGTGTTAGGGTGGTTGCTGTTGAAGTTCAGTACTTGGTCAGTGTGTGTGGCTTTCCTGTGTGCGTTTGTTAGGAATTCCCTATTTGTCCTGCTCTCTACCATGATGTCCAGGAATGGGAGCTGTTTATTCTTCTCCTCTTCTCTGGTGAATCTGATTCCGGTGAGGGTGTTGTTTATTAGTTCATGTGTCTCCTCCAGTTTGGTCCATTTAATGATGACAAAGGTGTTGTCCATGTAGCGTATCCATAGGTAGATATGGTAGATTATATATATAGTATATATCCAAGTGTCGTTATCTAACCTGATCAACAACTGAAGCAAGATAAGCTGCAAATGATTTGATCAGAGCCAGGCCAATGTCCACAGATTCAGCACATAGTCAAGCAGAAGAAATTGCCTGGTCTAAGCATCCAGGATACTACAAAAGTAAGACCACCTTTTCCAGAAACCCAAAGAAGAAAGCAAATCTTTCAACACAACAAATGTCTTCCGAAATGGACATTCACAAAATTAGGAGCCCACCAGAGGCCAGAAAATGTGATAGGATAACTATGAGATTTAGAAGAGAAGACTGGGGTCTGTATTTGTTGGGGGAATTTACAAGATTCTTCGAATAAGGGCATATGTTTGCCATTACTCAGTCCTCAGGCACCACTCCTGAATTCAGGGAAGATTAAGCGGTTATTCTCAGTGCCTCTGTGATTTCTACTTTCACTTCCTTCGAAATCATTGGATGTGTCTCAGCTGGTCTTTGGGCCTTATCAATTTTAAATATTGACAGGTTATCCAACACCTCCTTTTGATCAAGTTTAATTCCTTCTAGTAACTGAGTTTCCTCCTCTGTTATTATTGCAGGTAGCATTTGCCTCCATGGGTAAAGACAGATGCAAAATATTTATTGAACTCCTTGCCAAGCCTTTAGCCTCCAAATGTACATCTCCTTATTGATCCTTTATCACCCCTATTCCTCTTCTTATCACCTTTGTACTATTCATGTGACTATAGAATACTTGGAATTCCCCTGTATACAAGATGCCAGTCTTTTATCATTGTCCCTCTTCACTTTTTTTTGTATTTCCTTCATCATCTCTCTTCTGAGCCTTCTGTATTCAGCTTGGTCTTCAATTACATTTTCTAACTGACAGCTGTCACCAGCACACTTTTCTTCTTTCAATTAATTTCTATCTCCTTTGTCATCCGGGGAGCTCTGAAATTATTTGCCTTACGTTTCTCTTTTGAAGGAATATACCTGGACTGTGTCCAATTACCCATCCCCCACCCCTTTTGAAGGTAACCCAATGTTCAGCTCTTGTTTTTCCTGCCAACCTTTGATTCCAGCAATTACCCTTGAAGTCAGATTTCCAGCAGTAGACTGCTCTTACTCAAATTGTTCCTCGTAATTTCACCACATTATCCTAAATCTCATGATACAATAATCACTGGCACCTAAATGTTCACCCACTGACACTTGGTCTACTTGGCCCACTTTGTTCCCAGGAACCCAGTCTAGCAGTGCCTCCTTTCTTTTGGATTGGACAGGTACAGTGGGATGAAATGTCCCTGATCACAACCTAATAAAACTTGCAAATACAGAAACTGTGAACAACCCTTGCTGCTCTTTGGAGTACCATTATTCCAGTGCGTATTTGGGTAATTCAATTATCCATTACAACTACTGTATGAAATTTGTAACCTTCCATATTTTCCTTAAAGTTTTGTTCCTTTACATCCTACCCACTCGTGGGTCTATAGATTACACCAAGGGATGTAATTGTACACTTTCATTTCATTAGCTCTAGTCAAATCAAATCTGTCATTGAACCCTCTGTGACATCCTCTTTCTCCAGCACTGAAGTACTCTTCATCACCAAAAAACATTGCCTGTACTACATTTCTTCCCTTCCTATCCTTTCTGAATGTCTTGTAATTAGAAGTATTTAACACCCAGCCCTCTATTTCATTGAGCAAGATCTTTGTCATAGCCATAATATCACAATTCCTCATGGTAATCTGTGCCTGTAACTTGCCAATCTTGCTAACCATGTTCTGTGCATTCACACACATGCACCACTCTGATTTAGATTTCATTACTTTCTCCCTTAATCCAACCTCACGTCTTCATATTCTGTATTGTAGTGTTTTCTGCCTCTCCCTGTATTATGTGCACCTTGATGTTGCTGTCTAATATTCTCTCCAGATTGCCAATCCATAGCTCAGTTGTCTGAGTTATGTGTACCACACAAGTCATTACATTTCAGAAATTTAATTACGTCAATTATCAAAACCAGGGATGTAATTGACTAGAATATTCTAAGGTTAAGCAAGATAACTACAACTATTTTGTTGCCAATATCCCTCAACTGAGCACCCGATGACATATTGGCTTAGAAATGTATAGAAAATTTTAAAAAGCGCAAGGTGGAGGAGAGGTGTGCCTGTTTTTGTTTTGATAATCGCATTTTTTTGACTCTTGTGCGCAGACAGTGCTACTGTCTCTAATGCTATCTGGATCTTGCGAATATAGTCTAAAGACACACCAACAATCTGTCCTGATCCAGCCAAGTCACCGCTATGGTCAAGAAAGCACACCAACACCTGCTCTTTTTCAGAAGGCTAAGGAAATTCGGTATTCCCACAATGACTCTTACCAATTTGTGCAGAAAACATCCTATCCGGATGCATCTCAGCTTGGTATGGAACCTGCTCTGCCTAAGACTGCAAGAATTTACAGAGAATTGTGAACACAGCCCAGTCCAGCACGCAAACCAGCCTTTCTTCCATTGACTGTGTCTATATTTCCCACTGCCTTGGAAAAGAGCCAACATAATTAAAGACACACCCCCTACACCCGCCCCATCACCATCCCGGTTATACTGTCTTCCATCGGGCAGAAGATACAGAAGCCTGAAAACACATACCAACAGATTCAAGAACAGCTTCTTTCCCGCTGTTATTAGACTTATGAATGGACCCTCTCATATCATCATAGAATCCCTACAGTGTGGAAACAGGCCCTTTGGCCCAGCAAGTCCACACCAACTCTCACAGCATCCCACCCAGACCCATGCCCCTGTAACCCACCTAATCTACACATCCCTTAACACTATGGGCAATTTTTCATGACCAATCCACCTAACCTGCACATCTTCGGACTGTGGGAGGAAACCGGAGCACCCAGAGGAAACCCATGCTGACATAGGGAAATGTGCAAACTCCACGCAGACAGTCGCCTGAGGGTGGAATCAAACCTGGGTCCCTGGTGCTGTGAGGCAGCAGTGCTAACCACTGAGCCACTGTGCTATAACAGAGTTGATCTTTCTCTGCACCTTCTTTGTAGCTGTAACACTATCTTCTGCATACTGTTCTATTATCCTCATGTACTTACGTAAGGCGTGATTTGTCTGGATAACGATACTTTTCACTATCTTGGTACATGTGACAATCATAAACAAAATAAAATAGAATAAAATAAAATAAAATTAGGAATAAACATAGAGAATGCTGGAGATTCTCAGCAGGTCTGGCAGTATCTGTGGAGAGAGAAATAGAGTTAAAACATTTCAAGCCTGGTTTGAATCTTCTTCAGAATTAGGCCTATTCAGGTTTTAGACATCTCTGTTTTAAATCCACTCTGGCTGCCTAAGGAAAGTAAATTGCTCAACAATAGAATGGCTGCATCTTGCAGTGAGAGGGCATGCAGGTTCTCTAGCGCTACCTTGGTGACCCTAATGCAGGCAATAGACAGTCGTAGAGATTTTTGCAGTCGGCAGAAAGTCCTTCAATTAGCAAATCCATTCTTATTTGGGATGGTGTCAATGCTAGCCCAAAAAACACAGCTGTTATGTCGCAATAGTCCAATGACAAAAGAACCCCAATCCAAACCGTTTGTTTGCAGAAAACTATGGGCTCGCTAAAGCTAGACTGGATGGCAATTGGACAGTGGTAACGATTGTGAATATTGTTATGATGGGGGAAGTGGTTTTTGGGCAAGCACTCTTCAGTTGGGTGCTCTCTGAGTGATCTAGCAGCTGGAGACGACAATTGTAGTCCTCCTCTTCTGTGTACTCCTCTTCCTTCTGTGACCCTTCAAGTTGACCAGGATGTGGATATGGGCTGGAACATTAACATCACAATGTCAGCTCGGTACTGCAAACTTCAACCCAAACGTTGTGTGGCAAAAGTGTTGCTTGATCATGCTGATTGTTTGTGTGAACACAAGGCTCTCATTGTATGCAGCACTTCCAGGATTCCTGGCAGGAAGCTAAGCCACATCTCAAGGATATGTCTCTTGTTACTTAATAAAAGTCTGAAACGATGGTCTGGTTATAATAGAAGAGAGCAAATGGACAACTCAATAAAGATGGAAGAGTCATAACCGGCACAGACATTCCCATTGTTGCAAAAGAGCTGTGCATTGAGTGATGAGAAAGACATTAGGTTGGTAATTGGGACAGCACAGCTTTTGCCTGGAGAAACTTCACTTTGAGGAAGACTGCAAGGCAAGAGAAACTGAATGTTTTCTTGTGCTGATTCAATTTGTCTGGAGAAACAATATGTTCTTCCTGTAGAGTGAATTCAGTTGTTGCCTCAAAGCAGTCCATGAGATAAAAGCTAAGGACCACAGTGTCACTGACAGTCACTGGCAGTGCTACCTGTACCCAGGTGAAGATACAAGTGTGACTGCAACAGTCAACTTAGCTCCTCAGTAGCCTACTTTGTGAAATGAAGGAGCCTCAGTCATGTCCATGTTGAAACAGTGTTTAGCTAAAAGATGATTGGCAAAATTTAAACACTACTCACAGTATTTTCTAATCTTCTATCACCACATATGGCTTGGCAATTTGTTTAATTTCTATCGCAGATTGCAAGTCATTTAAACTATCAATTTCAAGCCAATTTATAAATGTAATGTTAACTTACTGAATGAACTATTTTTCATTTTCAAAAACATAGATCGTAGTATCAATTTCCAATCTGTCCCCAGAGAGAGAGAGAGAGCAGTGCCATGGAGAAACCCTGTGCAATAATAAATAAAGAGTTAATCTGAATGTCAGAAATCTCTTCCATCACTATTTTAGCAACAGCATGAACACATTTGAAACTATTTTGAATGGGGCACAAAAGAAAGGTCTGCATCACCAAAAAAAATCAGAAATAAAATGAGGTAATAATAGGAGCATATCTTCTCAATGATGCCGCTAATATGCAAGGAAGTAAACATGCAATGCGAATTTCAACAGGAGACACATAATCTAAAGTTAAGATCCTCTCATGATCTCAAGGAAGGATATCAAAATCTCAAGATTTTTGAGTGACATTCAAAATGCATCTTTTGGTCACCCTGCACCTCCTCTAGATGGATCATGGCTTGGAGCTGGAAGTTATTTGTTCCTGACAAGGTAATGTATCCGAATGGTATCCTTGTGAATTACATTCTTTTTCTAACTTGGATAACTTATTCCTCTGAAGAGATTGTGGGAAATATTTTCAGCAACTCTCCTGGAATATGTTGGGATTGGGACCTTCAGCTAATGAAATATAATCTACTTCCCAGGAGGATGAGTATGCTGCCTGAGGCCTAAGTACCAGCTGGTGACATTCTCCCTTTCTCCCTTGGTCAATGTTGCCAAATGTGTACTTAGCCCAGGGGATAGACTGAAGCTGTTAGCTCATTCGCATGGTATCAAGTTGAAATATGTATTTAAAGGTTTTATAAAACAAGGAACTGTGGACGCCGAAAACCTGAAACAAAAACAGAATTGCTGGAGAAACTCATCAGGTCTGGTGGCATCTGCAGAGAGAAAGCAGAGTTAAAATTTCAGGTCCAGTCACCCTTCCTCAGAAATTTTGAAGTTCTGAAGACAGCTCATTGTACCTGAAACATTAAACTCAAAGGTTTTGTTCAGCTTTCAGAAGTGATGTAATACTTGGAAATGCATGGAGTGGTTGGCACAAGACCTCCATTTTGAACTATACAAGATGGAGCTGATCAGTATGTCTCATTCACCAGATTTCCTGTTTTTTAAACCTTCTGGGAGGACACACCTATTGAAAATATGTTAGGAAGAGAGACAATTTGAGAAAGGCACTTGGTCTGTTTTATTGAGTGCCAGTTAATGGTTGGCAAGGAAATAGCTGGTGTAGAGTGAGGTGGGGGTATGCAATTGATGTGATATGACAGGTGGACTTACGATCTGCTCAAGCCTTTCACAATAAATGGTCAATATTGACACAAAGTGTAAATTATGGGTACTGTGTATTACCAAATAGCATTTCACCAAATTTTTATTCTGGGTATAGATTGCTTCCCTTGTCTGCTGTGACTAAATCCTCCTACTTCAAACATACAGATCAAGTACCTGAGTAACATATATGGCAGTCAGACCATCATCTTAGAATTGGAAAAGAATTAAAATGGTTTACACCTCCTTCCTAGGAGTGAATATGACTGGGTGTCTTCTCACAACTTTCACAACATGGGATTGTGTAATGTCAATAACAACATAGACAAGCACTGATTTGCATTTGCACAACCCAAAATTGCCTCCATGCATTTCTCTCTGCGCATATTAGCTGCAGATTACTTCCGCCCTCAACTTAAAGTATCTTAAATTACTGTATAAAATCTGTGTTCAATCGTCAAAATGCCATGTTGCCAATATACACCACTGCCAAGTCAGAATGGAAGCTAGGACACTTCCTTTATGAAATAAAATGAAATATCAAACAAATATTGGTGCAGCTATCAATATTTAAGAAATCACAGAAACAGGCAAAGAAGGAGGCCATTCAGCTTCCTCACAAACTTCCAAAAACCCATTTCATCTCATTCCCTTGTTCCTTAATTCAAATTCATTTAGAAGGTCATTATTCATTGTTAAAATTTTAAAAAAGTCTGTCCACTTATTTTCATTCATCATCCAGTTAAATGTAGTGAATGATTTCTGAAGATAAAATGTTCATAAAACAAAATTTCAATGCTACTGGATTGCAAATTGCTAACAATAATTTCCTTTTTATGTACCCTGCAATCTTGATATGAAAAAGAAACATTAAATTAATGGAATTCATTGATAATATTTCCCGATTCTAACACTCTACATCAAAAATAACCTAAAATACAGTTCTGAATAATAAAAAGGCATTTCAAGAAACATCTGTTTCTCCAGGTGAATAAATTATTTAAATTACAATGAACATCAAAAACATCTTGAACATTTTCAGTTTAAATATGCAATACAATTTGCTGGGAGACCATCCACAATGATCTTACTGGCTTCTTATCAACTATGAATAAGAAATAAAAGCAAAGCAACAAAAAGGATTTGTTGCTCAACATGCTACCTATCTGCTGTAAACATCCAACTGTGAGCTGAGCAGTGTCAGTTATTTGGGGGTATCTCTACCGTAGATTACTGCCAAGAGATTCTACACAATTTAGGAGGGCCATGCTAAGTACACCAAGTCAAGATTATAATGGAATATCCAACAGCTATATAGATGAACAAAGTCACAACAAGAAGCTTAACACCATTGAGGCCATTGTATTAGATTTGATCAGTGCCTCATCAACTGGGTTCTGTATTCACCCTCTCCATCACTGGAACATTGTAATTAGAATGGAATCTATCTTTAGGATAGATTACAGTAAGTCACCAAGTTTGCTTCCACAGCGTCCTACAACATTATTTTTTTAAAAAAGGACAAAGTAAAAGTCACAGAAAGGCCAATCATTGTTCTGAGTTGTAGATATATTATTATTTCTTAATTGTCACTGGAATCAATCCCTGAATGATGACTATATTATGAGTACCATAACCATGAAGACTGAAGTGATTTGTTTTCAAGTCATGGAGTCATACAACACGGAAGTAGGCCCTTCAGTCCAAACAGAACATGCCAATCTGAATGGGTCCTACCTGCCTACACTTGGCCCATATCCCTCCAAATATTTTGTATTCATGTAATTAGTCAAATATCTTTTAGATAACTGTACCTGCATCCACCACTTCTTCTGGAAGTTCAGTCTACATACGAACCACTCTGTGTAAAAAAGGTGCCTCTCATGCCTTTTTCAAATCTTTCTCCTCTCAACTTAAAAATATGCCTCCCTGTCTTGAAATCCCCTACCCTAGGGAAAGGACAGCTGCAATCCACCTTATCAATACCCGTCATTATTTTGTTGTATGTTTGATACTACCTGAATTGGTGTCAGAAGATGCTGCTGCTTGCATCCATAGAACTTTATAAAAGCATTTTATTTACAGCTTGATTGATGTATTCAGTCTCTCAAGATCATTCACCAGCTTCCAGTTCTATTTCATGATGTGACACTGGTATCATCAGATATGAGCTTCTAATGTTAATCCCAATACTCTACATCTCCGACCCCCTCCAAGTCAATACCCCATATGCACAGAATGAACACTGGAGAACTGAAAAAAAAAAACTTGGAGGACAGAGGTATGGAGATCACAAGACCAAATAGTCAACTTATGGACTGTAAGTTTGAACTACATAGAATCAGTGCAGGTGTTAAAATCATGATGAAGACTTGGAGAAAGTGAGATATTTCAAGTACTTGGAGTCAGTGATGGTAGAGATGGAAGTATGTCAGTGGAAATTAAGCAACTGATTAGCCCTGATTGGAGTAATTAGAAGAAGTGAAAAGTTGTGTTGATGAGACAAAGAGGTATCACTAAACCTAAAAGGAAGAATCTACAAGAGAGTTGTGAGAGGGGCTTGTTATTTAATGCAGAAAAATGGGCAACTTCAAGAAGAGAAGAACAACAAGAAATGTGAATGATATGTGAAAGATGGATGTGAGAAAAAAAACAAAATCAGGAAACTGACCATGAAGATTGTGGGATCATTAAAGAAAGTCGCTGCGAGGAGACAAATACGGTACAGTCTTCTGTTGTGGTACAAGCACCACACAAATTAAACAGCAGAGCTTTTCTAAAAGCGTGCCATGGCGGAAAGGTGAGAAGTGAAATGTGCCATGAAATTCTCAAGAAGCAGCACTGCTTCGTGTAGACCTCCAATGGCCGTGCATGCATAGAGATTGAGCACCATGTATCAGTAGATATTTGTTGGCACAATTGCACAGAAGATGGAAAATCCACTCCGGATGCACCTCACTATGCAGAGATGGTGATGGGACTGTCAGAAAGAAGGAGCAGACCAAGTCCCAAGACTCAGATGGTCTGATGGCAACAGACGAAATGCCTTGGATTAGAAGATACATGGGTGACTGATTGGAAGCAATGAAAAAGCATTGCAGTGACCCCAGAAATAAGAGAAGCGGAGAGAAGATGATATATTAAAAACTGTAATATTTTACCTCATATTATCTGTCCCTTTCACAAATGTATTATTTTTGTTATTTAAATGACTAGCTTTGATTCACAAATGTTACTAGGTGACACCTTTATCATCATAGAAGTCCAGAAATGATTAAATTACACCCTGAATGTCAAACTTTGACCCTAAAATCTAATAACATGGCAGTCAGATTACAGGCTTGCATGTGGGAAGTACTATAAAGCTTCAATTAATCAGTGGGCAGTTAATTATAATCAATGATTAACCAATTCATAGAATCCCTTCAGTGCAGAAAGAGGCCTCAAAACTGTACCAACCCTCTGAATGCCATTCCGACCAGACCCAGACCCAGACCCTCTCCCTGTTAATCCTATATTTCACATGGCTAATCCACCTAGCCTGCACATCTTTGGACTATCAGAGGAAACCAGAGCACCCAGAGGAAACCCCTGTAGACATGGGGAGAATGTGCAAATTTCACACAGATAATCACTCAAGGTTGGATTTGAACCCAGATCCGTGGCACAGTGAAGCAGCAGCGCTAACCTCTGTGTCACTACACCACCCTATATTGAAAAGCAAGTTATCCAGCACACACTTTCAAGTTCTCAGGAAGTAATATAACCCCTCGGAATAGTGCAGAGTTTGCAGGTTACTGTTCCACACTTAATGGATAGTTAGGACCTTTGTTTGAATTCTAAAATTAAAACACTGCTTTTCAATTAATATAATTCCAATGCTGGGATCAAATCAGTAACTGCAGCAAGTTATTCTGCTTGCATCATAAACCTTTCAATACCAAAAGTAATTTTTTTCTCTGCTGAACATGACATAAGTGGTTGAACAATGAGTGCTAACACAACAATAAATGAATGTGGTGCTGAAGCGCTTTTTTCTCATTCAGAACTTTATGACCCTTGAAAATCTTGCATTATTTTCTTTGTTCATGACCAACTCTTTGTAAAGAAAAGTAAAATATTTAAGGATGATAGTTTCAATCAATGGAACAATTTTAATGATCAAGGTTTTGTTGCCATCTTTTGTCAGATTCAACTTTGCACAAGTGGAAAAAATGGAACATTAATTCCATTAATGTTGTACAATAGTCTACTGATTCCAAAAGCCAATTTTGAATAGTTCAGCTACAGTCTTTTTTTAAATGTAAAAACAAGATGTAATTTATTGTTTGGTAATAATAACATAGAAATTACATTTGTAAGATAGGCATTGTTACTAAGCCTATTTGATGTTCTGCTTTTTCTCAACTAAGTCCTTATGATCTCATGAGATTTGATGGAGCTTAATGCAGACTTCAGCACTAACCCTTTTGGAATCATTATCATACACAACAGCTGGATAAACAGATCATAAAATAGAACATTCTGGAGAAAATCAACAGGTCTGCCAGCATCTGTGGATAGAGAATCATAGCTAACATTTCAAATTCAAAAAGATCCATTGGATCTTCTACAATCAATTTGAAGAGCAGTTTGGGTCTCAATGCCACTTCTGACAGTGCAGCAATCCCTCCTGCCAGCCTTAGATTATGTTATCAAATAGCTGCTTCTGATTCACAGGCACCTGATTCAGGGGAAAGATTGCTACCGCTGAGCCAAGTCTCCCAGTCAAGATTTTGATTTTGAAATTCTCAAACAAGCTTTAAAATTCCTTCTGGGCCTTGTCTCTTCCTATGTCCGTGATCTCCTTCAGCTCCATATATTCAGAGACATCTGAACTCTAATTCTGGCCTTTCGAGCTTCCCCAATTTTACTTGCTCCATCATTGGCAGTTGTGCTCTCAGTTCCCAAACTTTTAGCCTCTTGATTATCCTCTCTAAACATCTTTGCCTTTCTATCCTGTTGTATGTGTCATTAACACAAATCTGTACCTCACCATTTGGGATGTTTGCTGCCACTAACTTTTTTTAAGTGTAGGGATCTTCTGGCTTGCATGGCCTAGTGTGGTAGATGAAAACCACTTACAATCTAGCTGGAAGAGCCTTCTGTACTGAATAATAAGTAGCTTATTGCATATTAACAACTGTTACAGGTTACATTGACTGACACTATTACAGAAACAATGATGAGAACCTGGATGCTATGCCTTATTCGCTTGGGTTCCTATGATTTTCTGCACATAAGTCCATATGACATTATCATATTGGATGGTTTTAATTGCACTTCTCAGCATTAATCTTTTCTACCTTTTTCATACCCATATATAAACTTACCTCAGTTTCTTCCTTTAAGACATTCCTTAAAACTATTGTTTTTGAGTAAGTTTTTGATCTTCTGACCTAAAACTAAGTAGGTTTAATTAAATAGTTCAGTGTTATACTTTGTTTCATAATACTCCTGTGAAGAGCCTTGGGACATTTTATTTCATCAAAAGGGCTATCAAATACAAGATGCCCTCCTATTTCAACAACCGTAACTTCCCCCCTCTGGTGATCGAAAATGCCCTCAAACGCATTTCTTGCGATTCCCACACCTCTGCCCTCACATACCCTCCTCCCAACAAAAACAAAGACAGAATCCCCCATGTCCTCACATATCACCCCACTAACCTCCGCATCTAACGTATCATTCTTCATCACTTCTGCCACTGACAATCCGACCCCAAAACCAAAGATATATTTCCCTCCCCACCCTTATCTGTCTTCCGGAGGGGCCGCTCTCTCCGTGACTCCCTCATCCGTTCCACACTCCCTACTAGCTCCACCAACCCCGGCACCTTTCCCTGCAACCCGCAGGAAGTCCTACACCTGGCCCTACACCTCCTCCCTCACCCCCATTCAAGACACAAAACAAACCTTCCACATCAGACAAAGGTTCACCTGCACAACTGTTAACTTGGTCTACTGCATCCGCTGCTCCCGATGAGGCCTCCTCTACATCAGTGAGTCCAAGCGGAGGCTCAGAGACCACTTTGTCGAGCACCCGCGCTCTGTTCATGACAAACGACAACACCTTCCAGTCGTGATCCATTTTAACTCCCCCTCTCACTCCCTGGATGACATGTCCATCCTGGGCCTCCTCCAGTGTCACAATCACACCACACGCAAACTGGAGGAGCAGCACCTCATATTCCACCTTGGGAGCCTACAGCCCGATGGCCTAAACATGGAATTCACCAACTTTAAAATCCCCCGACCCCCGGCCTCATTCCATGTCCAAACCTCCTTCTCATCCCCACCTCCTTGATCTGACACAACCTGTCCATCTTCTCTCCCACCTATCTGCCCCTCCCACCTCACTGACCAATCCCCACCACTCCCTACCTGCACTCACCTAACACCATCCCACCTACATTCCCCAGCCCCACCCCTCCTCTCTTTATTTATTTCCGAGCTCCCTTCCCCCTCCCCATCTCTGAAGAAGGGTCCCGACCCAAAACATCAAATTTTCTGATGCTGCCTGGCCTGCTGTGTTTCTCCAGCTCCACACTGTGTTTTCTCCAGCATCTGCAGTTCTTGCTACGTCTATATAAATGCAAATCTGCCTTGGTCTTTTAACTGCCACAATAAATTGTTCCACAGGATTAACACCTCTCGGTACTGTTTTCCATATTTTATTGGGATAAACTGCAAGAATTATGAGATTAAACTGAAATACTGTGTGTTACTGAAAAGAAACAGTCAAAAGTAACATTCCAAGTGCAGGTCAGAATGGTCAGAATGGATATCGACAAGACTATCATAAAATGATGGGGCTTTAAAATGATGTTTGATTATCTCAAGATCATTGGAAACAAATATTCAACCTCTCCTGTGCACTGGTAAGATGGTCACAATTTTTCTAAGTTATTTGCTGTGTCACTTATGACAATACCATCAAAATGAAATATTGATCTGTTTTTGTGTACATATGCAGCAAGCTATTACAGTGAAGAGCAGGCTATTAGAGCAGAATAAATAAATCTGGAGCCTGGGCACAAACAAGCTTCAGCAATACATAGTTAAATATTGTAAATGTTCTATTACATTGGAGATGTTATAGCTGCAGCTAACTCTGGCATGAGATTAATATACATCCTGGAGAACACAAGGCCCTTTGTACAGGAGGACTGCAGTATGTGTATGTGTGAAAGTATCATTTATAATTCTGCTCTATCCGGAAGAATAGATACATTTATATTGAGATTCTCCAGCAACAAAACAGGTTGGTCTGCTGTTAAACATTGGCCCTATTATGATGTGCAGAATTGGTGATATTCATTGCTGACCTCGAAGAAAGCTGTGTGTAAAACTAGCCACTGTCATGTGGATGTCTTCCTTCCCAATGCTATTTTGAATCTGGCACTGAGTCAAATGAATCAGAGATACCTGGCAACCATAAGGTCATAAAACATTATAAACTACCAATAGCATTAAAATATTCTCACAGATGGAAAACCAGAAAGTACAAAACACAGATTATTCTCCACTTTTAATTAATTTTACTGTGAACAAGGCAAGTGGTTGGGTCTCCGAAATTAAACAAAGCTAAATAATACGAATATCACTTATTGCCCATGATCAATATGTTTTTTTATGAAAGAGATATGTCTTTCCTCATAATTGCAATGTGTATCCCATTTAACTAATAACGATATTAATTCAGCAACAAGCTTTGTGATTTAAAAGTGAAGAGATTTTTGGTGTGAATGGTAAAATCAACAACTCTATAAGCATGATATATGTTGTGCCTGGTATCATTGAAACCAACTGAAAGGCCTTGTTTTGATTCATTCCCACAAATCCTTCTCATTGGTAGCAGTCTAATTTAATGATACCATGTTGGGAAGAATGCTAGCTTTAAGTTGAAGGCCAACGTAGGCTTATTCTTGATGAGCAGTAATAATTTAATATAAAGTACTTACACCTACATTATGTCTGAGATATAAGACAGTCTCTTGTGAGAGCATTAGGCTCAACTCAAGAGTAAATACACATTGCTGTTAGCTAAATGGACTTAGAAAGACAATTGAGCGTTCAAACACACAACCTATTCATTCTTCCTTGACTAAGTTCACCACATCCTGATGGACAGAACGTATCTTGAGATGTCAGTTAGCCCTTTCAGGTACTAAACGTCATATACAACAGTTCTTTTTTTATTCTGAAACACGTACCCCAAAATTTGACGCAATGTTTAGCACACATTTCATACACACACAATGATTTGATACAAGTAAAGGTAAAGTAATTTTACAAATTAAAATGATCCCTGTCTCTGATTTATGAACTCGAGGGCAGTGCTGTATTCCTTGGATGGGTTTTGGTGCTTTAAAATTGAAGTAAGAATCTTGTAAAGCAAAGGGTTCACAGCAGGTTGTGACACTTCTTGTCATTAAACTTACACAAGGTTAGTTCTCAGGTGAACTGAGGTTAGTACAAGTTGAGGTAGACAAACAGAAAGCTGGAAGAACACTGCAGGCCAGACAGCATCTGGAGGAAAGGAGAAGTCAACGTTTCGGGTATTACCCTTCTTCAGGTAATACCCCTGAAGAAGGGTAATACCCAAAACATTGACTTCTCCTTCCCTCCAGATGCTGCCTGGCTTGCTGTGCTCTTCCAGCCTTCTGTTTGTCTACCTTGGATTCCAGCATCTGCAGTTTTTTTTTGTCTCTTAGAACAAGTTGAAAAGAGTCTTCTATGTTGGTATCTTCTGCTTTTAAGATATTTTTGTTTTGGTTGCTTAATAACTTGCAGCTAGCTTGTGGCCTGGCTTTCCGACCATTTAACTGTCGGTCCAATTCTGCAATATAATCAGTTACCATAAGAACAAACACTCAATGGAAAGGGTAGAAATTAGCAGCGGGATCAAAATCCTGGTTGAACTGTGTCTTGAAGAGGTATAAAGGCAGAAAGGTTTGGGTGAAGATTTCCGAAAACAAAGATCAAGCTAGCTGAATGGTCTATCAATAATGGAAGCAGAATCAAGCATTATAATTGTGATATACTGGATTCCCAGAACGATGAGAGGTCAAGATGGGAGAGGTGGTGGGTAGGTCAGGGATACTTACTGCAGAAGTTTAGGCAAGTGTAACTTGTGGACAGTGGGAGATCATCAAAGAGAATATGAGGAGAGTAGAATCAGGCAATGATGTAGGTATACATAAATATCTTAGTGGCTGGCAGATGGCGACAGAGGTGGAAACAAAAAATGCTACGTATCTATAGAAGCCAAGGTTAAAAATTTAGCTTATGTTCAAAAAGACATTAAGACGACATGGGAGAGTGACTGGAAGAAATAAAAAATGAAGGCAGCGCGAAGTGGAGCTGACTTTATGAATGGATTACTAAGACTGCAGTTTCAGTCATTACAGTGAGATGGAGGAGCTATGTGACTCATCCAGGACTGAGTTATTTAACTTGCCAAGTTGCCAGCAGTTGCAGATTGCATTTGAAAAGAGTGATTATTTTTTGCAAAATTAAAAAATCAGTCATCATTTTGTTCATGATGATTGGACTCAATTTTAAGATTTTTCTCCTGCAGTTCCACTTATTTGATGCAAACATGGAGTACTTATAGGTATGTTGGTAGCTTCTTCAGAACAAACTGAAACTAATTCTGAATCTTATGATACATTGCATCATTTCCCTCCAAAAAGTGGCGTACCACAAAAAAAAACTTTATATGTGGGATTCTTTTTCCACTTCAACCCCATTCCCTCTTAAAATATTGCAAAAGGTGTCAGTATCAGAAGATATACACATAAGAGAGGGATAGAATAGACCTTTGAGGAAGTCTAGACGAGTGGTACAGAAGAAGGAAAATAAGCTATTGATACTTTTGCATTGAGTTTGTCTGCATAGGTAAAATTGGTGCCCTTCAGGGGTAGTCCATGGGATTGGAAAACAGAGAATGTGTACTTAGGAGGACACTTTGTCAACTGCATTGAATGCAGAAAGGTGACAATTGATGTACTGACAGCCAAGGAAAAGCAAACAGAACAAGATGCATGCTCAGTGGAATAGAGAATGGGTGGACAGGTGATTCAGAGTGAAGGATGGAGATGATCTGACAGAGGGAAGCTGACAGCGTTAATCTTGAAGATAAAGAATTCTATGGCTATTAAAAACAAGATCATTAGGAAATCTTGAAAAATAAATTTTCACATTAAATGTCTTTGTTGAATTCAAACTATTGTGTGACTAGCATGTTCACTGGTACATTGAAATTCTATATTTATATCAGGATTATGTTTGATAACAAATAAAACAAATAATACAACATGAAACAACAATCAAAATCAAAAATACCCATACGTATTATACTGTGGTTGCTAGTTGTAGGAGTATCTTAGATGATCGTAACTGAACTATTGTTTCTGTTAATTTCGACAGCACTTTTAAGTTGTAAGTGGTCAATGACAGTACAATCTGGAAGTAACTTTGTGTGATGTGACTACAATGCATTTGTATTAATTGATTTGGTTTGCTACTTCAATTACGATCCTTCTTTTACACACGTATCACATTGTACAGTCTTATGATCTTATGAACACAACCCTCACTGTTTCGTGTCAATTTAGATTATTCGGGAAAGTCATCCTGAGAAAGCCTTTCAGCTTAACTTGAACATGTTGAATTATCATCACCAATGATCTCATTCCCACTACTGGTGATACAAGAAAGGGTGATTGGCTACTGAACTTCCCATTTATCTTCAGATACCATTCATACTGAACTACCCCTTCCCTCACTCACAAACAGTGCACTGGTGAAGTATAATTGGAGCCATGGCTTCTAGCAACATTAAACAGGACAGTCTCATTGGGGTGTTGGGAGGGTGTAGCAAGGCAGGGAACAGACGTAGTGCAGATAAGCAGAGATTTGTAAAAATAAAAATGTTGGTAAACAGAAATAAAATGAGGGAACTGAAAAGATCAGTATCTAAAACAGAGAAACAGATTAAGATGTTGAATGTGAACATAGAGCATTAAAGGTACAATTGCAAAACGTTGCCACTTTGCATCTCACCTCCCAGTGACCTGATAGCAAATCTCAAGAAAGACAATGCATGGTTTGCAACCATTGGCTTCAATCAGTAGGGAGCTGGAAAAATCAGTGAGGGTTGTGTTCATAAGATCATAAGAGAGACGAGTAGGAATAGGCCTAATTTATTAAGCCCATTGAGAGTACTCCATTATTCAATGAGATCATGGCTGATAAGATTGTGAACGTAGCTCAACTTTCCTGTCCCTCATAAGCTTCAACTCTCTTTTCAAGCAAAAATTCCTGGCCATCTACCCCTGCTGAAAGTGTAGTCTGAAGGAATCAGGTTCAGGCTACACCACAATATCCTCCAAGATCAACAACAGTCCAGTGTAGACTCTCTTGCCTCACTGATAAGCATAACAGTTAATGTTGCAAAATGTTGATTGGTATGGGTTGACTGATATCAGAACAATTAGTCTTTGCTTTCAGAGCAGAGAATAAAATTGGGGGAAAAATAAAGCTGAAGAGCAGGAGACTGCAATATATATATAAAAAATTAATTTCGCAAAAGCGTGTTAATGCTATTTTTAAAACAGAATTCAGGGAATGACCTTTCAATAAGATTTTCCACAGTTCAAGTTCCAAGTTGCTCATCATTGAAGCTTGTCTCAAGTTATTCACCAAGGCATAAGACACCGTGTCCTCTTGTCTCTCAAAAGAAAATCACTCAAAGCCCATCTATCACACCTACCATTTACTAATGCAGTAAGAAACTGGCGGATGGCAAGTGATTGAAGAATTTGTGGCTCTTTTGCAATCATCTTCACAGTGAGACCATGACATGTGGAGTGAAAGTCATCACAGCCAAGCAAAGGTACTTTTGTCAAAGTTCTGGTATTGCAATCCTTACTTGCATAGAACTGTAAAGCAACCTATCAATTATATTTGAAGAAAGCAAAACTGCAGTATCACAAGGTGAAAAGAAAAGCCAAGAATGCTTGTAATCTGCTTTCATTTGGACTTCTCACCTCTGACCAGCAGGAATATTTGCCTTGGTGTTCATCTGTCTTCTCAAATGAAGTCTAAATTAAATCTGCAACCTCGGAATGTACAGCCACTTCCCTGTTTGTGTTCTAATTTACAGAAGCTTTTTCATGAAAGTTCTGAGAATTCTGGCTGTGGAGGTAGAAGCTCAAGACTCAAAAGGAGAAGGTGCAACAAGATCTGTCCTTGTTGCTGTGGTAACAGAAGGGAACAGACAGTCTCACCTGGAGAGATGAGAGAAGTTGCTGTAAATCGGTGCACAGTGGTGTTGTCTTTCTGCAACACAGACCAATTGTTATCTTATTTATGGCATAAGCCAAGGGGGAAAATTGAGAACTGAAACAAGTCAAACCATTGACCTGTAAAACAACAAAGAATCTTAATTATCTTTTGGATTAGGACACATTATATTGGTCATGGTGCTCATCCCACTCTTTTGTGTTATGTTTCCTGAGTAGTCTTAACAACCAGATGATTTTCGTAACACACAAGGGCAGCCATGGAATAGAAACTCTTAAAATTATTTTCTGAAATGTCACACAGCAGAGGATCTTTATTTAATACAAAGACGAGCTATATCATTACAGCAAACATGTTGCTTTGCTCAAATCCATGAATCTCCACATTAATCTAACGGCAAATTGTTTGCAATAGATTTGCCAGCTCTAATTATTAACAAAAAGTAAATAAATTGCATTTATTCTCAACTACTGTGTTACATATTCTATTTGGCAATTACTAGTGGAGGTGTCAAAGGGAAATAATGCACAAGCAGAAACTAAGGGTTCCATAATCACTTACACAACTCATTATTCATAACATTAGTAACTGTCTGTTTTCCAATCAAATATAATTCACCAAATTGAACTAATAAACACATTATACAAAAATGTTATTTCTACCAGCTGAATGGTGGGATTTTGTCAATTATGCCAAACTGTTTTAATTCATTCATTAACTCAGAAATTTGTTGCCAATAAGAATTTTTAAGTCATTCCAATAGAAATTAGCATAACTGATTCAATTTGGAGCCCCTGGGTATCTCAGCGATTTTAGTTCTTTTAGTGACTGCTTACTTATTCGCTATACGTCACTAAGAAGCTGTGTCCTGCAATGATAGCCCTTATGCCTGACTTTAGTAAATTAGAACAACTGCTGCCCACACCCCTTGTAATATTTGTTTTGGGTTTCTTCAACAGTTTCTGATCAAACTACGCTGCAGTTTTTCCTTGGCTTTCAGTCTTCTAAGTCTCCTATCTGATCATGTGAGGAGGTACACTATTTCAGTGTCAGGAGGAGCTGCCTTAGTCAGTCAAAAAAGGGAACAAATTAGCAACCAGAATAGTGGCTAGTGCACAGCCCCATTTCACACCACTATTGATCTCAAAACTGTTCGAGGTGGAGACATTGAATTGTTTGATGCTGTACATATTATCACTGCATGTGCTGAGAAGCTTCAAAGAACAGTCAATTTTCTGTAGTACCCAGTTGATGCCTGTTCTGTTAGATGTTTTCATGAGTTTCACAAGTGTAGAGAAAACGGATGTTTGCTGCTCTCAGCATACTTCTTGAAGCTGAGGCAAGGACCCTGCATCTTCTACCTGCAAAGACGCATTTGTTAGCTTGGGCATGTGCACAGGATGGAAAATGGCTGAATTGCCAACGATATATTGTGGACAGGGAGCCAGAAACAAGAAAACAGCAGAACGCCCAAATGTCCGAATGGAGAATGCTGTGAAAAGAGAGATGGAAAAGCTCAACACAAGTCATGACAAGAGGGAAACTCCAGCAGATGACCAATGCAAATTGAGTGACCAGTTGTGGCCAGGTGTTCACCAAATGGTGTCATGTGGTTTCAGAATTATCAAAGCAAACACTAGCCCTGCAGAAACAATTGGTCAGACAAGATCATCCTGTACCATAAGCACAGGATGATTCGTGTGTGGCACTTTTGGTAGGTATTGCCTTTCCAGAATTGGTTTGCTCAGCTATCAAAAGGTTAAACAAATGATCTCCTCGAAGTTCACCAAGGTTCAGAAGCTGTATTTCTCAAAGAAAAAAGAATGCCATCAATCATCTTCAAAACCTTTCATAAAGTTTATCTCTATGTGACAAAATGTCAAATGAAATGATATTAAAAGATTAGTGAAATGTTCCCGTGTTCCAATATTTAAAACACATTTCTAGCAGTACTTACTTCTATTTTGCAATAAACGTCTGCTGATATTGGATAAAGGTAAAATGAATAATCAATTCCAGTAGTTCAATAATAGGCCATGTGAATGGAGAAGGACTCAAATTAGAAATTACCTTTTAATTTATAAAGATAACAATTTTTTGATAAACACATTGATAGAAATGTTCAAACTAAAGCTGTTTTACATGAATCAATGTAAAAACTCAGCAGTTCTGGCAGCATCTGTGGAGTGAGAGAAAAGTTATTGTTTCTGGCCCAGTGATCCTTCTTCAGAACTGATTGTAGTGAGGAAATGGTTGATATAGATACTGAAGGTGAGGTGGCGAGAGTGGAGAGGAGTAAATGACATGTAAGGATGGAACCCAGAGAAAGAGAAAAACAGTTTGACAGACAAAGGAAAAGGTAAAGGTCTGCCAAATGAAACAGTGATTTACCTGGACTTCACTCAATCTAGTCTACTGCATTCACTGCTCACAATGCAGTCCCCACTACATTGAGGAGATGAAACACCGACTGGATTTCGAAGGGATGAGACCCAACATCAGGTCCTCCTTAAAGTCTGTAATAACGTCTTTCGTATCAATATAACCTGTCACTAGTTGCTAAAGTGCAATAAGATATAGTTTGTCAATGACAAGAGATCTGCTAGTTAGACCAGGAAGTGAGTTTTTTTTTGAGCACATTAGGCCTGCTGTTGCTGCAGGAACCTTCATAATAAACAGAAACTCATATAGCTTAGTGAGCTGGTATTCCCATACAACATGACAGGCAATGTTGTGGATTTGAGTTGACTCCTTAAACATCATAGAATCCCTACAGTGTGGAAAGGCCATCTGGCCCAGCAAATTGACACCATCCCTCCAAAGAGCATCCCACCCCCTTACCCTATCCCTGTAACCCTGCATTTCCCCAGGCTAATTCGTCTAGCCTACATATCTCTAGACACTATGGGCAATTTAGCTTGGCCAACATACCGAACTTGCACGCTTTTGGACTGTGGGAGGAAACCGGAGCACCCAGAGGAAACCCACGCAGACACAGGGCAAATGTGCAAACTCCACACAGTCACCCAAGGCTGGAATCAAACCTGGGTCCCTGACACTGTGAGGCAGCATTGCTAACCGCTGAGCCACCATGCCACCCATACAGCATTGTGAGCTGGCATTTCCATACAACATGGTAGGCTGTGGTGTGGATTTGAGTCAACCGCTCATACATTATGGTGACCAGCAGTGTGATATCGCCAAACTCAGCTTTAAGTCACCTGTTCATACAACACAAGCAGCCCGAGGTCAAGATTTCCAAGTCTCCAGAAGTAACACTTGTGGGTAATCCTCAAAAAGGAAAAATACACCAGTGAAAGGTAAAAACATTCCAGAACTGGTAAGAATCTGCTGTTGCAAGAGAATTAGCAATTCCTGTAAAAGGAGAATTTGTAACTCAGAAACAAATCCATATTGCTGCACCAGGCACTGGTCTGTGGGAGCAGTCTTGAGTCAGAGTTCAGCAGCGAGCAAACAGGGATAGAGACTCTGCCAGTAATGCTTAAAATTACTGGTGGGACAAGGGAAACATTAAAACAGTACAGTAATCCAGGCTGGAAAAGCAAGAAGTAAAAATAATATTTACAGTTCTGATTAAAAATCACCACCATATAAAGCAGGAACCACATGATCTAGCTGCAGAAATGGTAGTTAAGGGCCATGAGACTTGTTAATCCAAGCTCACAGACCTGGAAACATTGCAAAACCAGTAATTAAAGTGTCAACGTTGGACTGGGAAAAAGCCTAAGCAGACCTAGTGTAACGAGGTCAAAGTTTGGAAGGTTTGATTCACACCATGAAAAAGCGTTGCAATAAAGTCAGGAATCAATTATTAAAACCATAAGAAGCAAGAAATAATCAGTAAAATGGTAATTAAAGCAGGAATGAGTCAATAAAGTCAGAAACAGCAGGAGTCGTTCAGCAAAACTATACCAGAAGTCCAAATCATTTATTAAGATGTGAACAGCGGAATTCATACAGTGCAAACATGCAAAAAGCAGAAATTCTTAAATTTATCTACAGGTATGCAGGAATCCACCATCGTGGTTGCAAAACACTAAAACCAACCAAAGAGCATCAGAACTGAGATTATTGCACGGTCAGTCTCTTTTTTTGTATTCATTAGATGTGGTGTTCGCTGGCAGGGTAAGAACTTACTGCCCATCCCGAATTACTGAAAATGCAGTAAAGAGTCAACAGCGTTGCTGCAGGTCAGGTGTTACGTGTAGGCCAGTCTCGGTAACAATGACAGTGTTCCTTCCCAAAAGGACATTAGTGAGCCAGATGAGATTTTAGAACAATCTGAAATAGTTACATTGTCAGTTAGGTTAGCTTTTTTATATTCCAGATATTTATTGAATTTAATTTCACCATCTGCTATGGTGAACTGGCCACCTTCATTGACAAACAGTGATACATCATTAGCTGTAAAATACACTAGGCTGTTCTGCAGTCAAGGAAGGTGCTACATGAATGCAAGATCACCATAGTACTACCAGACCATATGATAGATCTCTCATTACAGTGAGATGACTGGTGGTGGTTTAACCTGTCAGTCAAAATGCGTCAGGTGAGGGGAGAGACTGAGAAGGAGAGTCCTTCATGGTAACCTCAGCCAGAGCAGGAATTGAACCCACACTATTTACATCACTCTGCATTGCAAGCTAACCAACTCCTTGCACAAATGTGAATCCTTTTTTCAAACTTTCTCTGCCTTTTTCAACTGAGTACAAGGGGACGAATTTGGAAGCAAGTATATCAGGATAGCAGGAATTTGATGAATTCCGATTGGGAAATAACTGCAGAGCTATTTTCACCACCCAGTGAAGGTAATTTACAGGATTATTGCTAAAACAAATCATACAGTGGCATCTCTATACAGTTGATGACTGTGTTTTATCTACTATAGTCCTTTGCACCTGAAACCATAACAACAAATAAGCTGAAATCCACAATTTCTGATGGAGCTTTATAACAAAACAGTTACTGAACATTCATCTGCCATGACAGGTTCCATTTTGGTGTAAGAATGCAGCACAGAAAGAAGCAGAAAGCTCAATAATTCGGAAAAGGAATATTTTTTTCTGTCAGAATGATGTTTCCGAGATGCCACTCTCTGACACTAAAATGAATGATGTATTTATAAACTAAATTACCCTAATTGAAAGGCTGCCTGAGTAAATGTTGTGATGGTCAAAGGGTAAATTCTTCCCGAACAGGTCAGAAAGTACTTTAAAAAGTAAAAGAACAGACAAACTTGCTTTTATAATGTACCTTTCATAATGGCAAGGCATCTGAAAGCACACTATAGCTAATGAAGTAATTCTGAAATGTTAGGAAGTATGTCAGTAACATAGGCAGATAAATTGTACACAGAAAGTTCGCAAAGCCAGCAATGTGATAATAACTAGATAACTTATTTTTAAAGCAATGTTGAGGAAGTGATACATATTCAGTAAAGCACCATTTGTTAAGGTTGTTCTTCTTCAAAACAATAAAATGGAAGCTTTTTACGTCCAATTGAGAGAGTAAAGGGTCTTGGTTTAAGAACTCAAAAGAATAGAATGTCAGCATAGATTTTCTTGTCATCAAGATCTGTTGTGGGACTTGACCCACACCCTTCCAACTCAAGGGCAGCTGTGCCACAAACTGAGCTGCTACTGACACCTATTGACATCGCAACCATGATATCAGATTGTCCATATCAGTATGATATCATATTGGGGTTTTCCTACTCTGCCAAAACCCCTACTCCATTCGTTTCTTCAAAAAAAATCTTGAATAGCCAGTGTTAACCAACATGCTGATTAATTAGGCAACACAGCTATTAATCACTGCAATTCTGTTTAATTCACCTTGTTTGAAATGTTAGTGTGACTATTAGCAAGTAATGTCTGAAGGCAGTTAAAATCCTGAAGCAAATGGCTCCTTCAGCTCAATGTTAAAAATGTGATGACCTACAAAAACTTATTAGACAGATTTAATATAAAACTGACATACAGTACTGACAAGGGTTCCTTTCAAAAGATATTCTGAAATAGGCTGAAGATTGGCTGGCCACTGAGTTAGAAAATTGTCCTTTTGTCTTTGGAACCTGAGTTTGTGCAAAGCCTGAATGAATAAGTGGAAATCTGCACATTGCTCTCGGCTTTGTTCAAATCTAGGTCCAAAAGACAAAAAGACAATTTTCTATCTCACTGGTTACCCAATCATCAACCTATTTTATATTTTTATTAAGAATTGATTTTACTTAACTGCATTAGAGATAGTAGGAACTGCAGATGCTGGAGAATCCGAGACAACAAGGTGCAGGGCTGGATGAACACAGCAGGCCAAGCAGCATCATAGGAGCAGAGAGTCAGCTCCTATGATGCTGCCATCTCCACTATCACTCTCTGTCTCCTACCATCAAGCCAATTTTGTATCCAATTG
>NC_063363.1:14081688-14168936 GCF_021869965.1 Rhincodon typus
TCCAGGATGAACATTTCCCATCAACCACCACCCTCTGTCTTCTTACAGCTAGCCAATTTCTGATCCAAACCGCTAAATCACCCTCAATCCCATGCCTCCGTATTTTCTGCAATAGCCTACCATGGGGAACCTTATCAAATGCTTTACTGAAATCCAAATACACCACATCAACCGCTTTACCCTCATCCACCTGTTTGGTCACCTTCTCGAAGAACTCAATAAGGTTTGTGAGGCACGACCTACCCTTCACCAAACCGTGTTGACTATCCCTAATCAAATTATTCCTTTCTAGATGATTATAAATCCTATCTCTTATAATCCTTTCCAACACTTTACCCACAACCGAAGTAAGGCTCACTGGTCTATAATTACCAGGGTTGTCTCTACTCCCCTTCTTGAACAAGGGGACAACATTTGCTAGTCTCCAGTCTTCTGGCACTATTCCTGAAGACAATGACGACATAAAGATCAAAGCCAAAGGCTCTGCAATCTCCTCTCTAGCTTCCCAGAGAATCCTAGGATAAATCCCATCCGGCCCAGGGGACTTATCTATTTTCACACCTTCCAGAATTGCTAACACCTCCTCCTTATGAACCTCAATCCCGTCTAGTCTAATAGACTGTATCTCAGTATTCTCCTCGACTACATTGTCTTTTTCCTGTGTGAATACTGACGAAAAATATTCATTTAGCACCTCTCCTATCTCTTCGGACTCCACGCACAACTTCCCACTACTGTCCTTGACTGGCCCCAATCTTACTCTCGTCATTCTTTTATTCCTGACATACCTGTAGAAAGCTTTAGGGTTTTCCTTGATCCTACCTGCTAAAGACTTCTCATGTCCCCTCCTGGCTCTTCTTAGCTCTCTCTTTAGGTCCTTCCTGGCTAACTTGTAACTCTCAAGCGCCCTCACTGAGCCTTCACGCCTCATCTCTACATAAGCCTCCTTCTTCCTCTTGACAAGAGATTCAACTTCTTTAGTAAACCACGGCTCCCTCGCTCGACCACTTCCTCCCTGCCTGACAGGTACATACTTCTCAAGGACACGCAGTAGCTGTTCCTTGAACAAGCTCCACATTTCAATTGTGCCCAGCCCCTGCAGTTTCCTTCCCCATCCTATGCATCCTAAATCTTGCCTCATCACCTCATAATTGCCTTTCCCCCAGCTATAACTCTTGCCCTGCTTTATATACCGATCCCTTTCCATCGCTAAAGTAAACGTAACCGAATTGTGGTCACTGTCACCAAAGTGCTCTCCTACCTCCAAATCTAACACCTGGCCTGGTTCATTACCCAGTACCAAATCCAATGTGGCCTCGCTTCTTGTTGGCCTATCTACATACTGTGTCAGGAAACCCTCCTGCACACATTGGACAAAAACTGACCCATCTGAAGTACTCTAACTATAGCGTTTCCAGTCAATATTTGGAAAGTTAAAGTCCCCCATAACAACTACCCTGTCACTTTCGCTCCTATCCAGAATCATCTTTGCAATTTTTTCCTCTACATCTCTGGAACTTTTCGGAGGCCTATAGAAAACTCCAAACAGGTTGACCTCTCCTTTCCTGGTTCTAACCTCAGCTCATACTACCTCAGTAGACGAGTCCTCATCAAACTCCTTTCTGCCACCGTTATACTGTCCTTGACTAACAATGCCACACCTCCCCCTCTTTTACCACCTTCCCTGATCTTACTGAAACATCTAAACCCCGGAACCTGCAACAACCATTCCTGTCCCTGCTCTATCCATGTCTCCGAAATGGCCACAACATCGAAGTCCCAGGTACCAACCCATGCTGCAAGTTCACCCACCTTATTCCGGATGCTCCTGGCATTGAAGTAGACACACTTCAAACCACCTTCCTGCCTGCCGGTACACTCCTGCGACCTTGAAACCTTATTTATGACCTCACTACTCTCAACCTCCTGTACACTGGAGCTACAATTCAGGTTCCCACCCCTCTGTCGAATTAGTTTAAACCCTCCTGAAGAGCATTAGCAAATTTCCCCCCCAGGATATTGGTACCCTTCTGGTTCAGGTGTAGACCATCCCGTTTGTAGAGGTCCCACCTACCCCAGAATGAGCCCCAATTATCCAAGGTATCTGAATCCCTCCCTCCTGCACCATCCCTGTAGCCACGTGTTCAACTGCTCTGTCTCCCTATTCCTCGCCTCGCTAGCACGTGGCACGGGTAACAAACCAGAGATAACAACTCTGTTTGTTCTCGCTCTAAGCTTCCACCCTTGCTCCTTGAATTTCTGCCTTACGTCCCCATCCCTTTTCCTACCTATGTCGTTGGTGCCTATGTGGACCACGACTTGGGGCTGCTCCCCCTCCCCCTTAAGGATCCCGAAAACACGATCCGAGACATCACGGACCCTGGCACCTGGGAGGCAACACACCAACCGCGAGTCTCTCTCGTTCCCACAGAATCTCCTATCTGTCCCCCTAACTATGGAGTCCCCAATGACTAATGTCTCCTCCTCTCCCCCCTGATTACAATGTTCTTGACTCAACTGCCCTCTGGGAATTATGGATAGGAAACAAATATTGACCTCGGCAGTGAAGTTCACATCCCATAAACAAATGATTGTCCGCATTAACTTGCCAGCGTTGCCACTCTCATGCCCCTAAATCATCTCTATCCAGCCTTTCAAGTAGTTTCTAGCCTTCTGTCCCAACTCCATGATCATTCCCACATATTCTCACTCAATGGGCTTACAAAGGACTTTCAAACCCACCCACACCTGTGAAAATCCAGCAAGATCTAACTTTGGGATTTTCAATAGAGTTGGGCAGCTACCTATTTCTGCACATTGCCAAATGACAGATCCTGAAAGTGAAGGAGGACCTTCTGTCAGAACCATTCAACTGAGCCTCCACTATGTCCTACTTTGGGTCTGCACAATCCAACCCAGGATGTCTCATAAGTTCCAAGAAGAGTCATGGAAATTTTATATTTCAAATGTTTAAGCAATGCAATGATCGGTTTGGATAAACAGATAATTTATAGAAGAAAGGAAAACATGAGGAAGCTGAGGAGTTCCATGGTTTTCTTGAGAAAATATGTGTTGGCAACAGGAGATGGCATGATGAATGACAATGACAACAGAGCCAACTGGTGATAAATAATTTAAACATCGCATTAGTAGATTGCCCTGCATAAAGTCATCACCTGTCTTATGTGTTGTCAAATGTCTGCAAAACAGTTACTGTTCATATCTTAGTTTAATCTTGTCCTGAATAGAATTGGGATTATTTAAGTAAATAGATTTAATCAGAATTTATATTGGTCTGTAAATATTGCACTCTGTCTTTTCAAAGATGATTTTCACAAATATCCTCTGCCAAAATAAATGCATTGTCTTTTCTTGTCACCAGTTAAGCTTACTTTAAGGGAGGAACATTGTTAGGTAATAGCAGAGCTGTAGTTATCGTGAACAGATGTGCAACATCACAGCATAGCCAAGATCACTGTGAAACTAAATCAGTGAAAGATTGCTAGATTCACCCAAAAGGATCATATAATAATGCAGCGTCTCACTGCAACTGATAAAATACAGCTAGAAATATGCAGGTCTAACACAGCTTGTTGATTTCTGTTGATCTCCCTTCGTTTATTAAGACTACCTGGGTGTAGCAGATGCCTCATTATAATATTCTTGCATGACTCTCAGTCTGTTTTTTATATAAAGGTCCATGAAATGATACAATGAATCTTAGCTTAAAATAGTTCTCATGTAAAAATAGTTCTCATGTGTGTATCATCCATCAACTCTATCCAGGGTGTTGTGCAGAAACATCAATGTCTATTCCATTTGTGGCACGTTGTACAATTCTGGTACATCTTTGCTTCAGCTCATCTGAGCTGTCAGGGGAAAAACAGTAAGCAGAGGCAAAGCAGTTTCTCACAGCACTGTCAGTCAACCCTGGCAACTCTTGCACATCCCCTATTGGATGCTGAAGGAGAAAGTCTTGCCAAAGCTTGGGAGCAGATGGCCTTTGCCAGAGAACAGCCTGTGGTCAGAAGATAAAGACAGGGGACAAACGTGTGGCAAATAGGGAAATTTGGTACTATTCAGAATGGATGCCAGTAGGAAGGATAATTAGAAAATTATCCGAGATAAATAGGGTTTGTTCTGGATATCAATTAAATTATGCTCCTTTCAACAATATAGATGTTTAGAACACGTGTATGGTTAATGTTTAATTGGAATTCCTTGCACCAGCCCTAAATATTTTGCTGTTGTTCACAGGTGATTGAAAGCACTAGAATCTGTATAACATTTGAAACATCCCATTGTCTCAGATTCTAATGTAAGAGAAAGTAAGTTTTATTACCAAGGATTCACTTGAGGCTTTGTCACGTTAACTTCACTTTGGTGGAAGTTTAGTATTAGTAAACCATGAAACTGCGCCTAATGATATCCTTGTGCAATACCGAAAAGTGTAATTAAGAGTTGATTTTTCTTTTAGGCATTGGTATTTTTCTTAAAGTCCTTCACTCAGAGATTTCAAAGCGAAATACCATGCCAGCTAAAATTATCCAGTTCAATGCAAATCAGAGACCTTATTGTCACATTTAAAATTTTGACCTGACATTTCCTGTACATGATTAGGATTTCTAAATTTTCCTCAAAATTACAGCAATGAAAAACAGAAACCTAGAGAAAATTACCAGTAGGTGAGTGAAATAGAATTTACACTATGTGATTGTTCAATTTGAAAGGACTAGCTCAAATGTTCAACCCAACGACTTGTTCTTCAGACACGGCAGGAAATAACTTTCTCAACGAAATTGATCAACACTTTGTGAATGGTTTCCAGTTCTATCATTTTCTGTACTGGCAAACCAATTCATTATTTCATTGTGACCTTACACTTCAATATATTAGTACATTAGCAAATAATTTCACCAAAATAATTAAAGCAAAACACTGCTGGTGCTGGAAATCTGAAACAAACACAGAGAATGCTGAAGAAATTCAGCAGGTCTGGTAGCATCTGTGAGAGAGAAACAGAGTTAATATTTTGAGTCAGGTATGACTATTCTTCAAAAAATATCTGAAAGAACTGCGGGTGCTGTAAATCAGAACAAAAACAGAAGTTGCTGGAAAAGCTCAGCAGGTCTGGCAGCATCTGTGAAGAAAAAGTCAGAGTTAACGTTTTGGATTCACCTCCTTCAAAACTTACCTTCTTTGGAGAAGTTTGCTTTTTTTGTGTTGCTAGTCAGACAGCTTTACTGTAGCACACCAAAGAGTCTCATTCCAGAAAGATGTTATTGTAAATGGCTCTGAGTCATTATGACTCACAAGAAGTCTTGGGAGCATGGACGTGCAGCTGAGGGATGTGGTTATGTCTCAGGGATGGCTGTAGATTCAGTGCAGAAGAAGCAAGGTGCCTGAAATAATTGCACAGAGGCCAGTATCCCATCACCAAATCATCCTTAATTTACTTTATACTGGCTGTAGCCAGCCAGTTCAGAGTCAGTCCCCTGAACTGAGGAGATTCTAAATCCCCTGTTTGTACTGGTCAGCCAGGGCTTCCTGATTGGCCCAGGTTAACTACTCCAATTGAATATCTCATAGCAAATGAGATCCACTTGGTTCCAATCACTACTGTGACATTAATGGCTCAGTGCAGCTGAGAGTGAGGGGAAGAAAGCCTGCAAGAAGTATTTACTTTATGCAGCTGATCAGGATTAAACCTCAAAGTAGGTGATGAAGCAAGGCTTCCAGAATCCAGGGGAGTGCAGTTCCAGTTGGGAGAACAAACTACCAGAATGTGAGTCATTAAGGTGGACTTTGCTGGAGTAGTTTTGAGGGAGTTGCAAACTAGGTTTTCAAAAGAGAGGAAGTGAGAATCTTTCATGTTGTTTTAATGGCCCACATTGTCACTGATGTCTAGGAGGAAGTTGCTGAGAAATTCATTGGATCTTGTCCACATTTATTATTTGATGTACTCTGTGGAGTGTTAAATCATGGTGTATCTGTTAGCCATTTATATCACAAGTTAATTATAAGTAGATATTAGAATATAAGTTGTATATCTATATAATATTGGGGGAGGCAATGGTCTAGTGGTATTATTACTGAACTGTTAATCCAGAGACACAGATAAAGCTCTGGAGACCTGGGTTCAAATCCAGCCACAGCAGATGGTAGAATTTGAAGTCAATAATTATCAGGAATTAAGAATCTAATGATGACAATGAATCCATTGTTGATTGTCAGGAAAAACCAATCTGGTTCACTAATGTCCTTTTCAGAAGGAAAGTGTCATCCCTACCTGGTCTGGCCTACATGTGACTCCAGACCCACAGCAATGTGGTTGACTCTTAACTAACCTCTGGGCAACTGGGTTGGGCAATAAATGCTGCCTGGCCAGCAACACTCTTATCCCATGAATGTATAAAGAAAAAAAACTGCTATGTTCTGAAGAAGTTGCACTGCACTCAAAATGCTAAATGTGTTTCTCTCTCCACAGATGCTGCCAGATCTGCTGAGTTCCTCCAGCATTCTCGTCGTTTTAAATTATTTGACCAAGTATTTTAGCCTGCCTGCATTAGTCTGACAACATGTTATTTGGCACCTTTGAAAGTGACAAGAAAATATTATAGGAATTCTCCATTTTCAAAATTAAGTTTATTGCGATTTAGTGTTAATTGTTACATTGACTGGTACAATAGTAATAATTTAGAGAGCAAACTCCAGCTTAAAGTTTTTGCTTTCTGTTGAATTTCCTAAAAATAGACTAATGATAACAGAGTTGCAAAATGCCCAGTCAATTTTATCCCCTCCCTCCTCTTCTCCAGTAAAATAATTAATCACATTGAGGTATACTTTCCCAATTGGACAGTCTCCATTTCTGAGCCAGTGCAGTGAGTGTGAACAAACCCTGTAACTGAGTCTGTCCTTGCTCAATACCTAGCTGTGTCCACTGGATAGCAATCAAGAGCTGATTTTTCTTTTCAGCATTGTTATTTTTCTTCATGCTTCTTGTTATTCTTCGCCCAGAGATATCAAAGTGAAATGCCGTGCCAGTTAAAATTATCTAGCTTGACACAAATCACAGAGCTAGTGATCACATTTAAAATCATTCTATGCAGTTTCAGGGATATCTCACAAGAGGAAATAGTCAAGAAGGTAATTTTGTCACATATTTGATAAACCCAGTGACCAAACATAGCAGGAGAGGGATAAATCATGGAGACATAGATCACAAAAAGTGCTGGTTTCTCTTCACTTTGATTCAGAATTTAGTTTACACATTAACACCAACCAGGGATTTTTCTGAGCCATTATGGTTCAGTGACACATCATGGAACCATCAGTAGAACTATAATTTGACTCTCATTAAAGCAATTAGCTGACTTCAAGCAGTGATTTTAAAAAAAGGTATTGACCGCATTAAGTTAGAAAAATAACTCATCAAGTTTTGAAGCCGCAATTCATTTTGATTGTTTTATTCCCCTCAGCTGCAGAATGGGACTCGAAATATTTAGTGTTAATCACCGACGTTGTTTTGCAAAATTGACAGTTGCACCCACAAACTCATCTCAGATAAGGTGTGTATCACACAATACAATCAAAATGGACAAATACAAATACAGAAAATTTTGAAACAAAAACAGCAAAATGCTGAGGGTACACAGCCAGATTTCAGTTTCTGTAAAAAGAAATGCCAAATTCTGACATTTTGAGGACGTTACACTTTATCAGATTGAAAATTCAAAGATAAGCAAGCATTTTACTTAGCGTGCAAGAAGAGGCAGTATTATGTCTGGAGGGAACTACTCCAATTTTTAAAAAAAGAGTAATTATGTTAACCTGCCTGGAAAATGATTAAAATCAGCTTTAAATGATTGTTAATGAGATAATGCAGACATTTGGAAAGTAAAAAAATAAAGATAATGGGGAGAGTGTGAATAATAATAACAAATCAAAAGAGAGAAATTCAGTTGCCTTGAAATGTCCAATGGTTGTGAAAATTGTGAATCTTTAAATGCAAATCTTTCTCATTTTATGAGAGTGCATTACATATGAAATTGAAACCAAAAGTGAGATCAAAACTGAATAAGTTCCTAAATATGGTCAGATCAGAGTTACATATCCATATCAAGCTTTTGATTTCCCCTCCCTTTCCTGAATTTTTCAGCTTTTAGTTCACTCACTCTTCCTCCTTTTACCTAACTTGACCATAATTCCAGTACTGAAATGCCAGAACCTGATTTTTCTCTTTTGTAAGAGCAGACTGACCTATGATATTTTAGTTAGGATTTCTGGGGGCAGGGTTTGAATTATTTTGATGCATCTCAGAAACTCATTCTCAATTTTTTAGGTGTTAGATTTCACCCCTGGTCTTGAACGTGCCATCTTGGTAACAGCAGCGCGTTCCTTTCCTCACACCTCTGGGGGTGAGTACATAGCTTGGGCCCCTCGCAGAACCTAGCAGTACATCAACAGAGGTGTCACTAAGGCTGGGTTCAGCCTTTGATTGTTCTGAATCCAGCAGCATGCCTTATTCTTCGCTCACTCCCAATTCTAAATTCCACTGTTGGATTGACTCTTGAAATTGAGTCATGAGTGTCTTCACTGTCACTCAAAGCTCAATCAGCACCAAGTTGTTAAGTAAAATGATAATGACTTGGCTGTGTTGAAATATTATAAAGGGCTGAATGCATGGAGTTCAGACCTATACCCATTCCGCCACATTCAACCCTCTCCACCATGCCTCTAAGATAATTATGGAGTCTACATGCCAGGTTTGCTACTGACTGCTCCACTGACTTTAAGCTTGCACTTAGCACTGAATAAACGGAATGTGATGTCTTACTATTAATTAAGAGCAGTTTAAACATTCCACTGGAAAATAATATCATTGACTCATCTATCAGCATATTGTCGGATCTCCCCAACCTAAGATCATATGCAGCTTTTGCCAGGAATGGGTGCCTTGACTTTAGAAGGGACAGGAAGTTGATATCAACATGCATCAAAGCAAACAGAAGAATCCATCAGCAGCGAAAGCAACACCCCACAGCATGAGCTACTTGGCCTTTCCTGACTGGCGCAAAGGTACACCGTGGGTAATTAGATTGTCAAAAAGAATGAAATGTAGCTGCCTTTCCAAAATAAAATACATGCTGGTGAAAAGATGACAGCACCATGTAACTGTTGTTATAACAGACATGTGAAAAGGTAGCTAACTGTACAAGTAGATGGTGCAACAGTTTATTACAGCTTTGCTACAATAACTACTCCTTGACTAAAGTGAAAGCTCCACATTGTGGTCACCTTGCAGGTTAACCCTAACCGGCTTGGATAGCAGACAAAAAAAAAGCATTTTCTCCAGGAAATTAAGAACAAAACCACTTTGGTTCAGTATAAGTGGCATTTTAAGCTGGCAATCATATCCAGATGCTTGTGACAGGTAAAGACTACGAGACTTAATTGAGGCTATTACAGACATGTTCGATGACCTTTAGACAGTTTCTCACCAAGTTTTGTGGCTGTTATAAAGTGTCTTCACTTTACACACAAAATCACTGAGGAGAAAGGAATTTCAAAGGATAAATTGTCACTGTGATCAAATTTAACTTCAGTTTTGGGAGCCCTGTAGAGTCATTATTACTATTATTTTTGCTTAACCAAGTCTGGCTTCTTACTACTTATTTGTAGTAATTTTTCATTCAAGCCTGAAATAGTGCTTTATAATCAGGTTTGCGTGAAGTGTAAACACCTAGCAAGGGCTGGTTGGGCCAAATGGTCTGTTTCTGTGTTGTATATTTCATGCAGTGAAGTTTTAATACATTTCTGAATGTTTGTAGTGTGCTATTGAAATTATTGAACATCATAGTGAAGCAAGATAACCTACAAGTCAACATTAGATATGTGAAACCATCTATCTTCAACAAAAAGCCTCAGAACACAATGTTAAAGGGAGTGTTTATAATTTCAATCAAATTGTAAAAACATCAAGGAATGATGAATGCCCTTAAAATATCAATATCCTGTAAATTTCCTCCCTAAATGCTAAGCCCATCCAAGATCATGTGGCATGGAAATAATTTGGAGACTTGGACAACCTATAGTCAACATGTCAAAACACTAGAGAAGTATCACTAGTACTGCCTTTTCACGATGCCCCACATCTATTGCAAACAAAAAGGCAGTCCCACAGCAGCATCCTCCCCTAAGCTAACCTGTCCACAAGCAAAGTGCAAATCACTCAAAATCAGTTCAGTTGATTGAGGCATATCATTGATATTTCTGACACCAGAGTCCCAAAACAACTGAGCGACTAGGAGCTTGATGACAGCAGAAAAACTTTAGGGATAGTCTCATGTATCCCTGAAGAGAATAAACATACCTGCGAGTCATGGGAGGTCCTGGCTTGTGACTGACTAAAGACAAATGTGGGAGGTGAAAGAAAGCATCAAGAGATTCATCCTGAATATGCCGAGGCAAAGTCAAGGTATCAGAGGATAACACCGGCTTCCAAACCTCCAATCTACTCAATCCTTCAAGCACCATCTACCCTGACCGTGGCAGAGCCTGCAGGTCATGCGTTGGACTTATCAGACAGAATTCATTGAACTTATCTTCAACCCCAAGGAGAAGCCTAAGAAGAGAGGATGAAAAACATATGTTCTAATTGTCAAAATCTTAAGTGCAAGATAGACCGTCAAGTTATGCAGCATAATTATTTGTGTATTTTGGATAGAAAAGAAACAAGAGGTGTGAAGAAAATGTAAATTTGAAATAGTCAAAGAAAAATGAAGACAGACATTAAATGGTGTGATGAAATACTCTTTTATATCCATTTTGCACTGTGTTAACCAGCAATCTGTGGCTGTTGCAACTTTCAGGACACAAGCCGGTCCTAGAGATCGCTACATTTGACGTTTTCCAAAATATTAGCGACATTCATTGTCTAGGAACAAGGATGGTGTTGGTTGTAAGATTTTCAATAGATCTTTCAGCATAATTTAAAGGTCGTTTATTGGCAGTTGAGTGGAAACAATCAGAGGAGGAGTTTGAAATAAACGCAGAAGTTGATGGACAAACTCAGTAGGACTGGCAGCATCTTTGAAGGTGACGTTTCGAGTCTAGTATGGCTCTTCATCAGACCTGACATTTTTTTTTGGATAAGTTTTTTTTTATTGTGCTGTTGGTGAGCCAGGTATTTTGAAGCAGGGAGAAGAGAATTCTCCCAAAAAGGTGCAACTAGAGCAGGCTCTGAGCCATTAGACGCAATCTTGGGAGCTTGGAAGTGTTATCGAAGTGTTGTGGTTAGGGCCTAGGGAACATTGTAGGTGCATCTGAGAGTGAAGGAGAGGAAATCCCACAAGAAGTATCTACTTTGTGCAGTAGAGCAGGATTAGAGCTCAGTGTAAGCGATGCAGCGAGGCTTCCAGAATCCAGGGGAGCGCAGTTCCAACTGGGAAAATGAACTACCAGAATGCAAGCTGTCATTGAGGAAACCTGTGATGGAGTAGCTTTTCAGGAAGTTGCAAAGATAGGTTTTCAAAAGAGAATCTTTTATGCTGTTTTAATGAGATTTGGTGACCCACATTGTCACTAATGAGATATCCAATGGATCTGTCTTGACTACATTTGCTATCTGATGTCCTCTGTGGGCTGTCAGATGACAGTGTTCCTGTTACCCATATGTATCACTGATTAATTCTAAATGGATATCAGAATGTAAGTTACATATCATTATATACTGCAGATTCCATTAATATTCTAACTGTGTTTCGTAAAGTTTATTGTTTGTTCAAAATATTAGAATGTTGTGGTTTTATCCTGTTTGTCAGTATTCTGTATTTCACATTTTGTCGACATTTTAACATCAGTTCCTGATTCCTAACTAAATCTGGTAACTTAATTTTGCTTGTTTAATCATGAATGACAACAGGGGAGCGTGTGACACACAAAGAATTATCAAATAAAGAAAACAGATTGACACTTGTAAAGCATTTTTCACAACCTTATGATGTACCACGTGCTTTGCAGAAAATGAAGTATTTTTGACGTCTGGTCATTGTTTAAGTGCAAAATATTCAAAAACCAGCTTATGCACATGATTGCATGAACAAGAATGCAATAATGTGATATGTGGGAGAAGTATACTGCCCTTCTTTGAAATAGAAATATTGGGATGTTTCATGCCCAATGTGAGATACCACTCTGAAGCCGTTTTGAATTGAATGAGAACATGTGGAATTGCTGCAACAGAACCAATTTCATGGAAATAGCACTGAAGATTCATATTTTGTTAATAAAATGAATTAAACTTATTGCGTGAAGTAAATGTCTTTCACAAAGCAGATAATCAGCTTGACTGATTCAGTCAAATGTTCTAATGAAGTTGCCTATACCAGGTTAAAGCTACCATACAATAATGTATTCCTTGCTAATTTCATAGAGGTGTCACTTAGCCTGTGATTTGAGCAGTTGACAGAACAAGTGAAAGAACAACACTCTGAAGCCTTGAAAAGTGACTGTGATGCTCCAGGTAATCGTCATGAGCCTTTTATTAGGCTTGAATTTATTTACACAGGGCAGCATTTGGAATCGATCATAAAAATTGCTGTTTGCAGTCAAAGAGCAACTCATTGTACCAAAATATGAAGGAGGAGAACATTTAGTTTCACATATAAGTGATGAATGTTTCTCCCTGGGAAATTGAACATGTTTCCAACCCACGAAAACTCCTACACCAAGTACAAGCTCCATTACTCCGCCTCAGTGATAAGGTGCTGTAACTTCAAGCTCAGAAGGGCTGCCACAACCTTGCTATGTCCACTGTGAACCTCATTCATTTTCACACATTCGCACTGGTCGTTAATAGTTAACATCCAATTATGGACAATTGTGCTCTATGAACTGATTACAGATGAGATTGAAACTTGATGAACCCATTTTATGTTAGTCTGTTTATCATACATTGAACCTGAAGCCATTGATGAAATATGATGCATTACTAATATTCTATAGCTATTTCATGGATAGCAGATAACAATTCAGAACCATTTGCTTCTTTGAATCTTCAACTGGCAGGATTTGACCACATTTATGGTCTTTTACAAAAGCCAATCAAACCTATAGGTGAGTTTCCACAGCAAAATTGAGCAAGTAACATCATGGGCTGATCGGCACTCACCATCAGTCAGAAAGTTAAAGGTTTAAATCCCAGTTTAGAACTTGGTGCAATAAAGACCCAGGGAATGTTGTCCTATTGGCCAGCTTTAGGTTATTGCACAGATCTCAAAAAGGTACTGTACCTTAACAGCAGCTATATGAAAACATCAAATGTAGTGGGTAAGTATAACAGGTCTACATTTGCCTCTGTGCTGTCAGTCAGTCAGCAGTGAGTTGGATAGAGAGCCAATCTGTTACTCAGTTGGTTAGTCAACTGGTCAATTATATTTATAACAAAATAGGAAAATAAATAAACATGTAGCATAACCATATGGTAAGTCTGAGATATCAAATCATATCATATAATATCATATCATAATCATATCATAATTAGTTGTTAATAGACTTCCAGATATCAGTCTCAATTAGAACTCAAATCTTAGTGGTATATGTTATGTGGGCTATGATACAGAAAAGCACATCTCATCAGCTGGGATATTCTTTGCTTGCAATATTAAATAGAGACATTAAGTAGCATGTGAGAAGAATGTTCAGTGCCCTAGCCAACATCAGTTTCTCAAGTACCAGCATGAAATATTTCCCAGGTTGAATCTTGTAAGGTCCTGAATGGTGTGGGCTATAATGAGATTTGTAGTGGGAATCATATGAGAAGGCCAGCAAGGTGTATCTTAAGATCATAAGACCATGAGATATAGGAACAGAATTAGGCCTTTGGTCCCATCAAGTCTGCTACACTATTTGTTCATGGCTGATACATTTCTCAACTTCATTCTCCTGCCTTCTCCCCATAACTCTTTACCTTCTTACCAATCAAGAACTTATCTATTTCTGCCTCAAATAGACTCAATGACTTGGCCTCCACAGGATCCTTAAAACACCTCCACTTGCAGGACACTTAGGAAGAACAGACATGCATTGCAGGGACACTGGTAACTAGTATTGAAAGGCTTCTGCAAAGACAGACACTTTGCACAATGGGGACAGACAGACAGCACATGGATTGGATCAGGCTGCATCATGAGACTGCTCAGTTTCTCTCTTAGTGCCTATTGGAAGGGATATTGGGATTATTGTCAGCAGTTGATCGGTTCCTACCCAGTTGTGAAATCATTTGTTTAAGGCAATATTAACACTGCCTCAATTTCAACAAGTTTGACAACATCCATAAAGAGAAGGAAAGAGTTAACATTTCAAATCGATGCCCTTTCACTAGACAAAGCTAATGTTTCCATTGTGATATGAATTCTAACAGTTCAGTGGTTTTATTAGCACAGACTGTAACACTGAAGCATACAACATTGTGAAGGGGTTTGAAGGGCAGGACAGTTGTTTCCCCTGATTGGGAAATCGAGAATGCCACAGTAAACCTCATGCCCATTCATTTAAGACTGAAACAAGGAGAAATTTCTTCACTCAAAGGGACCTGAATCTTTAGAAATTTCTACCTCAGAGGATTGTGGATGCTCTATTTTTCAATATGCTTAAGAGTGAAGTAGACAGTGTTTTCAATCTCCCAGGGAATCAAGGCATATGGGGAATGAGTACAGGAATGGATTTAAAGATTCTGAATGTTGGTGAACATCAGGTGAAATGACAAAGGAGAAGTGCTACAAAAGCCTGTGATTTCAAATAAACCTGTTGGACTATAACTTGGTGTCGTATGACGTCTGACAAGGAAATGAGTAAGCACGTGATTTAAAAACTGTTGTAGAATTGTCAGTTTCCATGCTTGCCATAATTCCCCTCTCCCCTCTGCCCCGATGAGTACGACCAGTTTACAGGTACAGATGAGTTCAAAAAAAAAGACTGAGAAAATAAAAATGCTGGTGAAAATAACAGGTAATAAAAGAGCACAAATTAAACAAATCCTACATTGTTATACGACAAAACATTATATCATCAGTAAAATGGGCCTAACCAAGACATAGTCAGAGAGAGAAAGAGAGAGCGAAAGAAAGAGCAAAAGAGAGAAAGAGAGAGAGAGAACATATCATGACAGCCAAGAAAATAGTCAAAACCAACAGATGACAAAATAAGAAGCAGACAAATGGCTAACTGTCAAAATACAGTTCTGAAGAAGGGTTACAGGACTCAAAAAGTTAACTCTGCTTTCTCTCCACAGATGCTGACAGATCTGCTGAGTTTCCCCAGCAATTTCCATTTTTGTGTCAAAAGAAGAGACAGATTAGAGCTCATGATAGAAATCCAGGTCAATGGGATCTTCATAAAGAGATAAAGAACATGGACTTTGATGTTGGCTGGGCCCAGTGTAGACAGTGGTAAAGCAGTGGTGGAGGGTTGGAGGTGCAGGCTTCAACGACAGTGATGAGCTGGCTCAGGGCGGGTGGGCTCTCTTCAAGTTCTATGTTTTTTCACATATTCTTAAATTATTCAAATTGGCGGCATTTTGGGCAACAATAAAAGCCTTTTACTGTATTTTATTGTATTCTTACCGTAAAACACATGTGACAATAAAATCAAAAATCAAAATATCCAAATCAAAAATTGAAATAACTCTACAGAGGCTGGTATCCTGTCACCAAGTCACCATTTATTTACATGTGGAGAGTCCTTGACACTGGTCCAGCTCCCTCAGAGCCAGCTCTCAGATTGTCAGAATGTCTGACACCCCTCTATTTATCTGTCAGCCAGAGCTCCCGAATTGGACCAGATTAACAGCCCCAATCAGGGAACTCATATTCCATGAGGTCCACCTGGCAGACCTTGTTACAATCACTACATCCCTCCGTCTCTGAGTCTAAGGACACAGGCTAGTCCTTTTTGTTGTAGCACTTTCCGGGCCATTTTAGCACTGGGGTCAGGTTCCTCCTATTCTGCATCGGATACAACTGGTGTATAATGCACAAGAGCTCACCTCTTGCACCCGGAGCATCTCAGAAGAAATTCACTCTCTTCTTCTGGCGGCAAAAGGATCGATGTGACAAGATCAGCCATGTACATCTCAGATTCAGGTTCAGACCGTCTCTTCAACACTCGATGGAGAGGGAGAACCCATGGGTTCCAATAGCTTTTCCGACTGTTTTGAGGGGCAGAGCACATTTTGCTCCTGTATCATTTGCAAGCTCACAGCTTATTTTTGGTCCATGTGATTGTTCAGGACCGTCACTCCTACTGAGCTTTATACGTCACTGGTCCTGATTTTGCATCAACCAAGATTCTTACCCATGTGGGGCCATTTCCGTGGTTCCTACACCTAAGTTTGTCCTCTGCAGTAAATTGTCTCTCTCACTTGGTGGAGTCTGGTGTTCGACACTGACGTTCCTGATGCCATTTCACCCTTCCCCCAAGATCCGGAAAGATCATATTTAGCCTGGTTCAGAGTCTTCTTCCCAGTAGCAACTTTTCTAGCGCTGTCCTTGTAATTGCAATGGGAGTTGGTCCTATAATCAAATAGGAACTGGGACAGTTTGGAATCTAGTGAAGCTGTTTATTTAAACCTGCCTTCAAAGTTTGCACTGCTCTTTCTGCCAGGCCTTTAGATGATGAATGGGATAGAGCTGTCCTAAATTGTCAAGTCCCATTCGACTTTAGGAAATACTCAAATTCTTTACTGGTAAATAATGGCTCGTTATCTGTGGCCAAAACTTCCAGGAGTCCATGTATTGCAAAAGATGTGCTTAGTTTTTCTATCATCAATCCTATGTTTGACGAATGAACTTTATGCACAATGAACCACTTTGTCTACAATGACTAAGAACATTGGGCCCATCGAAGGACCTGCATTGACGACATGCAACTGACTCCATAGTGAATAGGATCACTAACTATCCACAGAAGTTATTAAGTTTGGAGTGGAGTGTGTTTCACCATGATCCTAATTCAGCACTAAATACATAAAGAAACATTGTTGAGAGTAGAGAGAATTCTAATATCAATGTCACAATATACAAAATGTGAGGGGAGGGAGATATAGATCTAAAATGTCATACGAAAAGGTTAATTTTCCAATGATGACTTCAATCGTTATTTATTAAAGGGTGTGGGAAACAATAGTGATAGGTTGAAAACTAGTAGAGAAGGGGATCACACTACTGGCCAACAGTACAGCACCTGACTGGCGATCCCTCTTCTCAACTGTAAGATACAGTAAAATCCCACCATCCACCTGGTTTATTTTCCTCCAAAACCCAAAAGGAAATTATCACTAATGGTGAATATGGCAGTCTGCACATGCGTGAGATATGTGTGCAATGCAAGGCACATGAGCAGGGAGAGATGCATGCATAATGCACATTGCCTACCATAGAAAGTAAACTTTATTTTCTTTTAAATGTAGATAAATTATTTGACTTGCAGTGGATGAAAAAGTGTACCCTTAAATCTTACATAGTTAAACAAATTCACAAAAGGTAAACTAACAAATGGTGGACTTGACTGTGCCTTGTGCTCATCACCCAGATAAATTTCACCAAACACACCTTAAAATTTAATGGTATGACTCACATGATACTAACTGACCCACCCTCTCCACAGCACCTGAGCTTATTTGCTTTTCATTACCTCTTTTATTATGTTGCCGACTCCAGTTTCTTCGTAATGGTTAAAATAACCAAAAGTGATTTAATCCGTAAAGAAGCTGTTACATTTATCAACTACGCAAAACTTTTCTCTTGTGATTTAGGTCACTGGATCCATTTGAATTGATTACTTCTTAACTAAGAGGCAGACATCCATTATATAGGAATGATTTCTAACAAATGTTAACTATTACAGAAAACTGTGTATGGCAACAAAGTCCTCGAAAACAATAATAAATAATTGCTCAATGATTAATGTTGGATTGGTTTAGTTGCTTCTATGTTTTCAAAACTACAAATAAGTGAAAATGAATGGTTGTTTGTGCTTTGCAAAAGCTTAATTGAAGTGCTATTGCTGCAGAGAATGACAACTCATTTCTAATTCTGCACACTATCTCCACAGCTGCTTCACCAATGAAGTTGGCAGCAGTGGATTAACCTTCCCTGGAAAGTCAATGCACTGCAGTTTATTCTGAGGACTTGAGCCTCTTCAAGGTGAATTTCACTTACCCAAGTGTCTTTGATCTTCAGCCACACTTACGTTTTCCATTCACTGTCATATTTTTAAAGTTAGTTCATGGGCAGTAGTCTTTTCCTGAACTGAATAGCTGACAAAATCCGGGAGTCTAATAGACTGTGCAGGATGCCTAAAGAAACCCGTGTGTTTTTTTGCTCAGCTTTTAACAACATTCACATTGACTTACTCTTTCTTGGAAGGAAAGTAAAGGTTAGGTCAACAAACAATGACTTGCTTTTCCTTTAAAGAAGAGAAGCAACGGACAGCCCATTCTTGTTGAGTCGATTGAAGATGGAAATAAACATAATCTCCAACAAAAAATCTGTGGACACAAAACTGATGCCATAGTCTAACCTGAATCTGTGGGTCCTTTATTATGGAGCAGGTCTTAGCTGAAAATGGTTCAACAAGAAAACTGAATTCAGAAAATTGTTGTTGGTGATATGAACTGATTTGCTTTCCATGCACGAATATCATATCCACTGTTTTACCAATTTCTTAGCAGTGTTAATCCTGTTGGGAAAAAGAAACAGATTAATGCTTCTTTTAAAACAGCCAACAGTTACACTGAACATAAACACTGGATTTTAATAGTATTGTTGAATGAATGTCTCAGCATTACCTTCAACCTTTTGCAGTTTCAAAAGAGGCATTACAATTTTATCTTGAGCTTCACTAAAATAGCACGGTAACTCATGTTATAGAACATGTTAATAATGTGTCCATTAATATCTTTGCTATACTTGAATTGTCTCTGTATAATCAGTGATATATCTGAAATGCTAAGTGATAAAATTAGAACTTTTACTTATTCATTCAAGTTGTAATTGCAAAGTGTAGCGATTGTAACGAGGAAAGACTGTTTTTTTTGGATAAATGACATTAGGGCAGATAAAAAGCAATGGGTAATTGTCTTGACAGCTTATGAACTCACAGTTTTTTTTGGTTATTAGCAGCCTAACTTTCCCTGAGGCAACAGACACTATAACTTTTCCAAGAACTGACAGAGTTGGTTATGGAATATTACGACCTCAAGCCTCCTCTAATTCTGAGACACCATTGGCTTTACTCAGCAATTCAAGAACCAAGGGAATCCGTATTGAGATTTTTGACCAAGTTAAGACTACTCACAGTGGCATGTGACTTTGGTTTAACCCTTAATGAGATGCTGAGAGACTGTTCAGTATGGGGAATTAATGATACAACCATGCAAAAGTGCCTATTAGTTGAAGACCAGCTGGCCTTCAAACAGATGCAACAACTAGCTTTATCATTGGAAAATGCAGCAAGTGGACCACATGAGTTGCAGGGTATTCTGATGGAAGTGGACACCCTCACCAGTCCAACTGAGCTTAGGGCAACATCACTTAAGTGAAGGCAATGCATGGCCTCACTCAGAACATATTCTGAACAGAGGGACTTGAGGTCAGTCCACAGCAAGTCCCCAAATACAAAGCCAAGCCTCAACGAAACGGTTAAAACGTTCTTCACAATCTGGACCAGCAAGCCATTGTAGTTGCTACCGTTATGTGGGCTCAAGACAGCAAAAGAGTCTCCCTTGGCCTAAATCGAGTAACAGAACTCATAGGCTGGTATCCAGGAAAGTGCACACCCTGAAAAATCCACCTACATTTGGTTTCTAACAGATTAAATGGCTTACCAGTATCCAAATCAGAACCAATCCTTCACGTAGCTGTCCTTCACATAGTTGGACATGAGCCATGCGGAAGTGTGGTTAGATGAGGATTCCCAGAATTATGCTGCAATTAAAAGCCATAAGAGTTTGTACCAGTATTTCAGACTACCATTTGGGATATCATCAGCCTGTGCACTTTTTCTGTGGATGATGGAAAATATTTTACAAGGTCGCCAATTATCTAGTTGATGTGCTCATAACAGAGAAGTCTAATAAGGAGCACTTAGAGAATTTGGGCATAGTCCTTAGCTATTTTTCCCAGGCGGGTATATGCCTTCGAAGGGAAAAAGATGTGTTCCAGGCAACCCAAGTGACCTACTTGGGCTACAGAGTCGACAAGACCGGGTTACACCCGTGGGAAGATAGAGTGAGAGTAATCAAAGGTCTGTACTGGAGCTTAGGTACTTCCTTAGGCTGGTGAATTACGACGGACAGTTCATAAGTAACCTGGCCTCCCCTCTGGCACCTTTGCATCAACTCTCAAAAAAGGGTCAGCCTTGGAAATGCTCACATAACCAAGACATAGCTTTTGAAGTGAAGAAACAGCTATCATCCTCTAAGGTGTTGGCACACTATGATCCCAAGCGAGACCTGGTATTGGCATGCAATGCCTTTCCATATAGTATTAGGTCATAGGTGACCCAATGGAGAGGAATGCCCAATATCTTATACATCTGAGACTTTGGCTAGTGCCGAGTGTAAATATAAGGTTTCATAGTCATATGTGGAGTCAGAAAGTTCCACTAATGCCTTTTCGGACCACAAACACTTGCTGGGTCTACTTAAAGAGGACAAGGCAGTGCTGCCCATAGCTTCAGGTCGAATTCAGCGGTGGGCTCGAATACTAAGTGCGTATAATTACAAGTTGGACCATTTTCTGGAAAGCAAGTAAGAAATGCAGATGCATTGAGCTGTGTCCCACTTGCAGATACACTACTGGTACCACTGGGGGAAAGCAAAAGGGCTGTCAAAATTAGAATTGAAAACTTTTTAGACTCGAAGAGACCAGATCACAGTACAGGATGGCATATTATTATGGAAAGCAACAGTGATTGTCCCAAGCAAAGGTCACCGCCAAATACTAGTTAAATTCCAACAGGGTCATCCAGGGGTTTCCAAAATGAAGGTGTTGGCAAGAAGTTATGTCTGGTAGCCGGGACTGGATGCAGATAAAGCCGCATTGCTGGGGCAGTGCCCAGGGTGGCAAGAAAGACAAATACTGCTGTCAACAGCTCCTATACATTCATGGGAATGACTAGGTAAACCCTGGACTTGGTTACATGTTGACTATGTAGGTCCTTTCATGGGCCCAATGTTCTGAGTCATTGTGGATGCCCACTCAAAGTGGCAGGACGTGCATACAGTTCATTTGTCAAACACAGAGTTGACAATAGTAAAACTGTGTGCATCTTTTTCAATACACGGACTCCCAGAAGTGTTGGTTACAGATAACAGGCCATCATTTACCAGCAGGGAATTTGATTATTTTCTAAAGTTGAATGGTACTCAACATATAAGGACAGCTCCATACCATCCGTCAACCACTGGCCTGGCAGGAAGAGAAACACAATCTTTGAAGGCAGTCTCAAAGAAACAGCCTCCAGCTTCACTAGATGCCAAACTGTCCTATTTGTTTATAGGATTAGTCCTCACGCAACTACAGGAATAGTTCCAGGAGAGTTGCTAAAGCGGAGGTGACTCAACACCGGGTTAAATCTAATCTTCCAGGACCAGGAGCAGGGATGTGTGAAACGGCTTTGGGAATGCCAATGCCAGACAGAAGACTCTGCTAAGCAAGAGAGACAATTTACTTCAGATGAAGATTAGGAACCACGGAAATGGCCGTGCATGGGTAAGAGGCATTGTTGACACAGGGTCATGTCCAGTGACATATAAAGTTTGGGTAGGTAACACAGTCCTGAACAAGACGTGGACCATATGAAAGTTACAAACTGGCAAACAGTGCGGGAGCAAAACATGCCCAGCTCCTCGACTGCCTTTCCGACTGTTCTGGAACCCATTGGTTCTCCCTCTCTGTCAAACATTGAAGATACCACGGAATCGGACATGGACATGGTGGATGTCATTGGCTCAACACATTTGTTGCTTGGAGAATGTACCTCTACCAGACGCAAGAAGCAGGCTACTGTGTGTTACACGCCACCTGTATCAGATGCAGAGTTGGAGGAACCTGACCCGGTGCTAAAACGCCACAGGAGGAGCTACAACAAAAAAACAAAAGCCCATGTCCTTGGACTCTGAGTACGAGGCAAGTAATGATTGTAACGAGGTCAGCCAGGTGGAATTCATAGAATGAGTTCCCTGTTTGGGGCTGTTAATCTGGTCTAATCAGGGAGCCCATGGCTGACAAACATAAACAGGAGTGTCCAACATCCTGTTCACTCTATGCTGTTCTGAGGAAGGGTCACTGGACCCAAAACATCAACGCTGGTTTTTCCTTCACAGATGAAGCCAGACCTGCTGAGTTTTCCAGCAGCTTTGTTTTTGTTGCTGTTCACTCTGACAGCTGGCACTGAGGCAGCTGGATCAGTGTCAAGGACTCTCCATGAGTAAATAAAGGGTAAGTTGGCAATGGGATACTGGCCTCTGTGGAGTTAATTCACAAAGTGAATTTGTTTCTGTAATGATGGCAATATCACTGGTAAGAGCAAAATCCATTAAGTGAAACTACATAGGTGCAAAAATTGTGCTGTCAAGCAGAAGGACATCACATAGCTGAAAAATTTTTAGTAAGACCATCCCTTGATAACTTCATATACACTAACCTCTCACTTGAACAAAAGCTCAACGGCAGATTCATTATGATGAACGTTTTCTCTCTCAGTATTCACTGTCTGAAAGTCCACAAACATAGATTATTCAAGGGGAATGGAAATTACAGACTTTCCACAGCATCAAAGCATTTTAATAGAACCTGTGATTCAATTCAAATGCGTTCAGGCTGTTGACCCTCAATGTGGGCAGAATCCTGCCCTCAAAGGAGCAGACCAGAACAACTCCACAGGGAAGCTGAGATATCCAGATCCCACTAACCAAGTAAGTACCACTCTTCATTCTGCTGCAGCTTTCATAGTAACCCTCCTGTCTGCATATTCATCGCAGACCACTTCTAAACATTGTCCACTATGCCTTCTCTCCCTTGTGTCGTGGAGAATTTTTACTTGAGAATCTCTGGTGGGTTTATTTACAGCTAAGTTAATATATAACAGTGCAGAATATTGTCCTTTCACAGACTGTGGTCAGAGTGGCAGAATGCAGAGAATCTGTAGTCTTTGGTCATGTTAGTAGCATATTTGCATGTTGAACTCTTAAAGGGATATCACTGTAAAACTGATAAGGGAACTGCAGTAAAGTGAACTATTTTGTCCCATATGGTGTTAAGATTCTTGTATGTTGTACGAGCTGCAATCATTGGTCAATTAGTGAATATTCTATCACAGTCCTGATTCATGCCTTGTAGAATGCGGACAGGCTTTTGGGAGACAGGATGTGGGCTTCACACCTCAAAATTCTCAGCCTCTCACCTGTTCCTGTCACCAATGTATGCCTATGTTTGGTTTAATTCAGTTTCTGGTAACCCCAAGGATATTGATAGTGGGCAATTCAACAATGGTAATTTCAATGAATCACAAAAGGAGTTGGTTCAATTCTCTTTCTGGGAATGGTCATTGTCTGGCACATGTGCAGTACAAATGTGATTTGTCATTATTATGCACGAGCCTAAAGGTTCATAACAAACGGTACAGATCATGGTGCAATCATCAGCATACATCCCCACTTCTGACATTTTTACAAAGGCAAGGTCATTGAAGCAGCAGATGAAAATAGTTGGGCCTAAAGGATATTACCCTGAGAAACTCATGCAGCTAACTCCTGCTGCTAAGATGTATCTTTTTACACTACAAGCAGCGACAGCACTTCAAATGTATTTTTTTTGGATGTAATTGGGACATCCTGAGCTCGTAAAGGGTTATATAAATACATTCTTTTCTTTTACCTCTTTAGTACTGTTGACCACACAATGTTTTTTTTCTGAGTTCTTCCTCAAATTTATTTTTGCATTCACAGGAGTAATAAAAATCAGATTAACTGCAACAGATAGAGCCATGAGGAATAACTCAGGAAACCTGAATGGAAAGGAACATCATTTATTGTTGAACATCAAAACAGTGACACCACTCATGGCCTTCATATGCTAGTCCCAGCCCAGTGCAGATAGTTCTGCAGATCTATCCCTGGGTCTGCTTTATAAAGGGCTCAGATGATGAGTTCCAACTGGGCAGGCCATTACCTGTTACGAAGGGATCTCGTACTCAATGAACTCCACAGGGAGATTAATTATGGATTTCCCCTCAGGCCTTGTAGGAGTTATCACTCTGTGTGTGTGTTAGTGTGTGTGTGTGTGCAATATTTTCTGCCAAATTTATCTTCTGTTGGTCATTCATCACTTGCAACCTCTATTAAGTAGGCTCTTGCAATCTTGGTTTGTAATCCTATTCAAACTAATTAACTGAATAATTACTTCTGAGATGGCTGTGAACTTATTTAAACCAGAGTCAGTACAGCTACCTAAAATAAAGGTCAACTGAAGGTATTCACACCAAATAATTTCTTGTTGACTAAGTCATCACTTACTATCTCAAAGCTAACTGTTTCACTTGCCTCCTAACTGATCATTACTGTAGCATTTAAATTTTTATAAATCTCTATTTCTTATTCCGCTTCTGGAAGCTTCTATTGAATGTGGCTTTCTCTGGAAATGTTGAAAGGTCTATTTGAAATGTTAGCCTATTTTTTCTTTCAGATGTTGCCTGACCTGCTGTGTACTTCTAGCATTTTCTGTTTTCATTTCAGCTTCTCAGCATTCAAAGATTTTTTTTCATCTCCAGGAAAGAGAACTATCTGGCAGTCTTCGCAGGCGATGTCCTGCTCTGTGGTGATCAGCATTGGATCTTGATTTTGTGAATACCCAAAATTAATAAGCTGCAAAAACTCCAAAGGAAATGCAACATTGGCTTGGGAGACCACCTGCTATGGACCATTTCAACATCGCGATGATTGGCACATATTACAAAGGAAAGCTTTCTTTACTTTGAAGACTTGTACAACCTCACATGAAGAAATAAAATTTGTTTCCCCTTTGAAGCTAATCAGTCACCTGACATCTCATTTGGAATAAAAGGCCATGATTAGACAAACATGACTGGCAACATCATCAGCAGACCAAAGTGATAGAGCCCTCTGACAGGGCTTGACTCTTGCGGAGCCTCCAAGATTATAAAGAACAAAACAAGATTTGCAGCAGGGGCTTTCTGGCAGTTTGTCAGCTAAGTGCAAATAACAAAAAGACTTTAAAGGCTTTTGGATTTTAGCTCGTGTTTTATTTTGTATAATATTTGATTTTTTTGTACATTTTTTCACCGCAACAAACTTGCAATAGTAACAATGAGCCTTTGGTAACGAGATATTCCTGCTAATTTATTTCTCAATAAATCAATTAGGAACATTGCACAGAAGCCTCCTTTCTGTATTAAGTGACCATACATTACTTCCCTTTAATCCTTGGGTTAAATACAATTCTGAATCCACTGTATCATCATCAATTTGACCAAATATCACAGAGTGAGATTTCAAAGTGGTTTAAAGCTCCTTTTGTCCATTTATTCCTTGCTATTATTCAAATTTAGACTCAGAGAAGATTTTCTTTTCCCACAGAATAATGTGGATTATGATTTGAAAATAATTTGTTACTTAAACCTGAAATAATCAGACATCTGTTAATTAACCTTTAATCTACAGGATAAAAGCTTCTATTAAAAATAATTAGTAATTATTTGAAGAAAAAATTGAGAAATATCAGAGATACTTGATTAAAAGCACTGTGGAGCTTTTAAATGGATGAATATGCAGAGGGTGGGCTCTATTAAATCATCACTCAACGAATTTGCATTCATAAGTTGTCATGAAGCCAATTCTTTGCAAAAGTAAATGACGCTACATTCATTCACTCCTTGAGTTGGATAAATATCACCAAAATGATACAAGAACTATACATGTGACATAATAAGGGCAAGTTGCAGAGACAAGGTGTGTATTGTCCTGATTACACAAATTAAGGGGACTCTAAGGATTTACAGTAGATTTGTAGCTCAGGTGACAGATGTTGTGGTTGGTTGGCTCACCGAGCTGGTTCGTTGTTCCGCAGACATTTCGTTACCCTGCTGGGTAACTTCATCAGTGCAGCCTCCGATGAAGCCAGTTGATGTCCGTTAACCTTGTTGTTAATTTCCTTCCTGTTTGTCCGATGTAGTGCTTGTCACAGTCTCTGCAAGAATCTTGTATATGACATTAGTCCTGTCCATAGTGGGTAGTGGGTCTTTGGTCCAGGTGAGCAGTTGTCGTAGGGTTGATACGGGTTTGTGTGCTACTCTGATGCCCAGTGGTCATAGCAGTCTTGTGCTCAGTTCAGATGTGTTCCTGATGTAAGGTAGCGTGATGAGTGTGTTGGGGCGTGTAGTATCTTCCTGGTGTTGTTCGTGTAATGGGTATCTTCTGACCCAGTGTTTCGGGTATCCATTGTCTTTGACTACCTGGAAGAGATCTTCTTCTTTTTGGCTACAAAAAGACATGACCAATACTCACTCATCTCTATCCACATGGATAAGGAGAACCATCAATTCAACTGGGACAACACCAAGATCCTAGGACAAGCAAAACAGAGACAAGCACAGAATTCCTAGAAGCCTGATACTCCACAAAGAAAGCCATCAACAAACACATAGAGCTCGACCCCATATACACTCCACTGCGAAGGAAAACCAGAAGTGAGATAATCCAGCTCAACGGACTCCAGAGTTTAAATAACAGGCGGGAAAACACAATGGCGCTTCATCGGAGGCTGTACTGATGATGTTACCCAGCGGGGTAATGAAACGTCTCAGAACAATGAACCAGCTTGGTGAGCCAACCAACCACAAGTTACAGGGTTGATGTAAATAGTTAGGGCGATGAGGGGAATTATAGGGTAGATTGAGTAAAACTATTTCCTCTGGGATGGGGATAGAGTGAAGGAGGTATTGGTTGAACCTTGAAATTAGAGCCAGGCTGTTCAACACTGATATCGGGAAACATTTCTTCACATCAACAGTAAGGGAAATCTAGGACCTTTCCCCCCAAAAAAACTATTAAATGTGGGTCGATGGAAAATTTCAAAACTGAGATTCTTAGATTTTAGTTCAGCAGGATCACAGAACCAAGAGAATAAAAAGGAATTAAGATATCAAATCGGCCATGCTCCAGGTGAATTTTGAAGCAAGCTCAAGAGGGTGAATGATTTACTGTTCTTTCTATTTGAAAGAACAACATCTATATATTAGTGACACTGCACTGACAGTTTGAAACTTTCTGTTGCTTGGTACCAATAAAGTGTTATTATCAATAAAGTGTTCAAAAATGTGTCCAGAGTTTTACAAATAATGTTCTAGCATATTCATAATGTCGCAGGTATGTGGAATATAAAGGGGAGGGAAGGAAACCTATTCTTAATCCCATTAATAAAAGAATTAGATAACCCTTGATGCTTGAAACTTTGTGTCTGCATGTGTAGATAGAAAAAGACAAGGATGTAAAATGGTCACAAGTCACATGAGTCCAGGTTATAATCCAACAGGTTTATTTGAAATCACAAGCTTTCGGAGCAATATTCCTTTGTCAGGTGAAGGCTTCTGACCTTGTCCACCTCAGTCCAACACTGGCACCTCCACATCAGGATTTAAAACTGAAGATATATGAAGAAACTAAATATTCTGAAATTCTATTTCAAGTACATGAAAAATTATATTTAAATAATATGTTACGATCCCAGTTAAGGGAATTGTACTTGGTACGTAAATGATGTACCTGAAAATCCGGAGTGAACCTACGGAAACTACACCATTACACAGTGGATACAGAAAGTGAACTCATAGGCAATCATTAAGGTCAAAGCTCTGCAGTCCTGCCACATTGTTTGGGAACAGTAGTGGACTGTTGAGCAATTAACATGTTGAGGATGTTTCATGAACATTCCCATTCTCAATGAGGACAAACCCAGCATGTCTCCAAAAGTTCTCACAACAGTCATTCACCAGAAGTGAATGATCCTACTTGAACTCCTACTGACCTATCACTATCACAGATGCCAATCTTCAGTCAGTTTGACTGAATTCACATCACATCACAAAACGTCTGAGTGCCCTGGACTCAGCAACATCCCGGCTATTGTGCTTAAGACCTCAAGTGCTCAAGAACTATTCCAATAAAGCTACTGTCATGTTAATGATAACTGTCTAATAATCAGCCACTCATCAGGGATTGATTAACTCTGTGGGTTAGTTTATTTAAAACAGTAAAACAATAATAAGTTTTGAATCAGACATTACAGCAAACCAAACAGGTATGCAGTTTTCAAACCCACAGCAGACTGCCTGTCCAGAAGTGTCACAGCAATGTACACACACAACATATGGAGTTTTTTTAATACTGAACTCTTTTAAGGCCAAGCAGACAAGTTACAACTTTGGCATTCCCAAATTGCCAAATATCCCTGGCATGGATCTCCAATTCATTATAGTTCCAGACAGGATACCCAAAATTGTTATGCTCCTGGGTGAGGACAGATGAAATGATTCCCTTTCTTTATTCACCCACCCACTCTATCTGGTTGGTGGCAACAAGGTGAATTTAAAAAAAAACAGAGAGGGAGCTCGGGAACACAGCAGGCCAGGACCAATCCGAAACATCAGCTTTCCTGCTCCTCTGATGCTGCCTGGCCTGCTGTGTTCCTCCAGCTTCAAACTGTGTTGTCTCTAACTGCAGCATCTGCAGTTCTTGCTACCTCAGTGATTTATAACCCCACTGAGAAGCCTCTTCCAAGGATGGCCACTTTGAAGAAGTTGTCCTCCTCCCTCCGGAAAGACCTCAGTGGATCCCTTTCCTGCTGCAACCCTCTGGTAATCTCTTTGGCCCTGAAACTCCTTGACCACAGGGTCCCAGCTGCCTGGCCTGCTGTGTTCCTCCAGTTCCATATTGTGTTGTCCCTTGCATTATAGATACCTTTCTCACAGTCAAAAATAATTTACATTTTAGAAAGGAGCCAATTTAACCAGGTTATCCTGAGATAAAGACGGGAATTCTTAGTTACTACATGCAAGGAGAAGTGACAATGCACACACAGCTTACAAATGAGACATGAGTTTAAAAAGAAAGTTAAATGGTATAAAGATTTGCCTCTGGGTTCTTCATGAAGAGAAGATAGTCAAGCATTGTGCTATTACATTGCCTGATACTAACAGCAAAGATGACAGGTTTGCTCGCTGGCTCACAGCACCCAGAGCAAGATAATATTTTTTATCACCTGTAGCACAGGGACACCTCATGGTTGGCCTCAAACTGCCACCTTCGCAGTACACTAGTATGCACTCACAGAACAGGACTTGACACACATAGATTATGTGTTCTAGTTGGTTTTTAAACATTTTTCCATATATCCCTGGAAGGGAAAAGCACAAACATGTCTGTTAATTCATATCCACATTCCGGAACATAATTAACAGAAGATGTTTTCCTCCCAAGGGGAGGTAATTAGATTGCCTTGCACCTCTGCCTTTTGAAGTCTCTCTCTCTTTGAAGCTTCCTTCACACCCGACAAGTGTGATATTTCAAACATTCACACAAGAAAACTTTCAGCAGTTAGTGAATTATATTCTTAGAAGTACGTTATCAGCCAGGCTTGGCTTGCAGTCTTTGCTTAAGAAACAAAAACACAGCTTTTCCAAAGTTCAATATGTCCATAAATAATTTGGGGTTCTGATCCATTGTCATGGTACAACCATCAACAAAATGGTGGTAGAAACTTTCCGTGGAGCTATCAAGTAGCTCTCAGTCACAAATAACATGCTTGTTGATGCTAAGTTTGAGTTCCACCAGAACCATTCAGCTCCAGGCAATGTTACAACATTACACAGGAGCTGACTTCCAAAATATAGGTCAAAGTGAGTGCCTCTGATATGGAGGTGACGTTTTATTGGATGTAACACTGAGCAGCCCTAAAGAAGCCAAATTGCAATTGTGTGATGGGAGGTGGGTTGGAGAAGGATTGGGTGCTCTCCTGTAGTTATACTCATGCCTGCCATAACATGTGATATTTTCAAATACCATGATGCTAGCATGTGGCATTTTATTTTGAGTAGTGACTGCCTCACTTCCTCCTTTCTGTAAACTGCGTCTCATGTCTGTCTAGCTTTCAGTATGAGATGATACCACAGATGAGTCTAAACAGATGAGACCCTTGTCTTACAAAATGTGGCAGTTTACTGCATGATAGAAATAGGTATAATTTGCATTAACTTGTTCAGAAAATTCTTAAAGATTGTTAGAAGCTATGCGAATAAACTTGCTCCCTTCAGGTACTTGTGCAAAACTCAGCGATCTCCACCCAAAGATTGTATAGCACCATCAGACTGAACCAAGCATAATATGCCTTAAACACTTTAACTCCTTCTGTAACATTACATCCAAAAACATAAAATGACCTGTTTGTGGCTATTGGAAGTAAATCCTCTTAATTGCATGAATTCCTCAAGGCAAGTTCTTGTATCCAAATATACACAACGTAAGGTCAATTGTGGGGAGTTTTGCTGATGATTGCTCTATTTCTGTCATGTTAATAGTAATAATCGAACAATTAATTCCTCCTCAGCGATTGATAGCCTCCATGAGTTAATTTCAAATTTTTAGAATTTTAGAATTAACTTTATTGTCACATGTACTCAAAAGTTCACAAGTTGCCACTTACGGCACCATCTTAGGTATAATGGTACCTAGGTACAGATACTTAAGTACAATTCTTGGGGAAAAAATGAGCAAAATCAAGAAATAAAATTTCAGAATAACAGTCCTACCTAACCCAATCCATGCTGACACCTATCCTTCAGACTGGTTTATTTAAATCAGTCAAAAATATTATTAGGTATGAACCAGCCTTTACAGCAAACCAATTGATTTCTGCAAGTGTGTGGCTTCCAGGCCAACAGCAGACTAACAGCCAGGCAGAGTTGTGGCATTGTATAGACCCAGTACATGGTGACTTAAAGGTTAATTTAATGTACCCATTGATTAATGACTATCTCCAATGTGCATTAATATTGTGACAATAAATGGCATTAGTTTCAAATAATCAGCATCCTGATAGTCATCACTAGCACGAAATTGAACTGTAATAGCCAAGTAAATGCAAAAGCTACTAACTCAGGTCGGAGAATTCTCTGGTGAATGGCTCACTTTCTGACTCCCCACTAGCCCTCGACAAACCTCACTTCAAAAGTGTAAGGAAATGATCTCCACTTGCCTACATGAGTATAACTAAACAATGTTCCAAACATCTTGACAGTAGTCCAACAAAAGCAGCTTATTTGACCAGTATCCCAACCGTCACCTTAAACATAGAATTCACATCTTTTCCCTCTCTTTAGTGGCTGGAGAATGTATTATCCACAGGCCATCAAGGTTTCTTTGGCAATACAGTTCAAGCCTGCAATCTTCATTTTCTTAAAATTGGCAAGGGTACTAAAAAGCTCAGGAGCACAAACACTACCAAACTTTCCAATTCTAAGTCACATATAACATTCTGCTGTTGCTGAATCCTTGAGCCTTCAATGTCACTGGCTCAAAATCTTGGAACTCTCTAACCAACAGAATGAACAGAAATGTTACGGTGACTCATTGGTTAGCACTGCTACCTCACAGCACTGGGAACCTGGGTTTGACTCCCCACCTCGGGCAACTGTCTTTGTGGAGTTTGTACATTCTCCTCGTGTCTGTGTGGGTTTTCCCACAGTACAAAGATGTGCAGGTTAGGTGGATTAGTCATGGAAAATACAGCATTAGAGTAGGAGAATGGATGTGGGTGGAATGCTGTTTGGAGGATTGGTGTGGACTCAATGGGCTGAATGGTCTGCTTCCACACTGTGAGGATTCTATGGTCACTTTATATTTTAGACTTTTATAAATTACAGAAAAGATATCTCCCTTTTGAAGCATCCTCGCCCTACATTATATTACAGGCTCCTGCTTCTTTCAAGATGGATTAGCCCTCCAGGTCTGAGGGCTAGCTGCCATCATAATTTGTTGGGGAGCCCACCATCTGGTCATTCATTAATCAGCTGCTCCAGTGAATGTGTTTCCCACTCAGCAACTGTTTCTGTTTGCAGCGGAAGGAAGACTGCAGCAGAATCTGGCCTGATGTCATAGCAGAGGAAGTTTGTCTCCTGTTAATCAATACTGAACAGCATCAAAGAAATTATGTTAGTAACATGGTAAACAGGTGCAAAGTACAGGATCGGGGAGAACATACATAAACATGACCTTCTTTAAATGCTTTTAAAGCAGCACTGCATGTGCTCCTCAACTTTTTGATGGGCTTTTGAGTCTAAGCAGTAGATCATGGAAGGAAGAGTTCATCTGAAATTCACAACATCACTCTGCTTCTCTGGGAAACCTCTTTAAAAGCAGCCCAGCCTTCAACCTCGTAAACATATTTGTTTTGTTTATTCATGATTGATCCAGAACGTATCTGGTGATTTCAACTAAAGATTTCATGTCCAAGTAAAAGTAACATAATTCACCTTGCAAAATCTTAAATACATCAGATTTTGCTCAAACTTTGGAGGCAAATTTCAGCTTTTGGTTTGAGTCTGGCTATTATTCACCTAACACTAATTATGTGGCACAAAAGTAAAATAACATCATCAAAGGTTAACTTCATAACAATGGTTAAAAACACCCACAATGTTGTTGCAGTTCTTTATTTTAGGTGCAGAGTGTCCAACACACTATCTAAAAACAGAAGCTCGCACAAATTTAAGCAATGGGCATTAGCTCAAGCCCCTTCAGCAGTTAAATTTCAACACTTCTAATTACTTTCACAGATGAAGGTATTGCTCTAGCATTTGCTATCCATGGCTACTTACCCAGTAACTAGATTTCTCAGAAGGCAGTTAAAAGTCAATCATGTTGTTGTGGGTCTGGAGTCACATGTAGGCCAGAACAGGGTTAAGAAAATAGATTTCCTTCCTTAAAGGAACCGATGCATTTTGGCACCAATTGATGATACTTTCATGGTCATTATCACTGAGACTAATTTTACATTCCAGATTTTGGCTGCTGAAGATCATGTTTACCTGAACACAGCCTGCTCGGTGTCAGCTGCCACCAGGGTGGACCAAGTTTGTGGACTCTAATTTGTACATGAAATGTCCTGTTTCAAGCCCAGGCCCCAATCTTCATTTTGTTTTGCTTTGATCAATATGGAAACTGTTTTGTTGCCCAATTTACAACTGTAAAACATCCACCTTAACTAATTTTTAGACCATCACATTCTTGCAAGTCATCTAAATAGATAACCTTTAAATTTTGAGGCTTTGCATCTTCCCTACTTCCCTTTCCCACTCATTGTTAACAATTGAAGTCAGACTTCTTTAAGTAATCTGATTACAAATGGAGGCAAGGTGAAATTAATAGAATCCTTCCACAGAGCTGACTTGACAACACGACAGGATAAGAGTTTTGAAATGACAACGACCGTGATCATATTGTTGGTAAGACTTTCTTTGTTATTTTCAAATGTGACATAATTAGCTAAATTCCATCATTCATATTTTTCAGGTGGGTCAAGATTACACATTTCTCCCTTTTCTCATCCCCCAAGATATGCAAAAGGTGTACTCAACATCATGACTGAAAGGCTGTATCGCTTTCAGAATCTTACACTAATCAGAACAGTAGCAGCAATCTAATGATGAATTCTATTAGTGACCAGGCGGAGCATTGGTTTTAGGAATATCATATCAGGTTGTTCTGCTGCAATTGTTGCCAATCTTATCCTGAGCACCTCAATGCAAAAAAGTCTCTAGTTATGAACACTATTAGCTAACTTTGCTTGGAGGATACAAGCATACAAACAACAGATGTTACAAACCTTAAAGCAGCAATTTGTCATTCCCGGAAGCAAAATCATCACAGGGAAATCAAAAAGAATGGCCTGGACAGAATGGATGTTGGGAAGATGCTTCCATTGGTAGGAGAGACTAGGACCCAAGGGCACAGCCTTAGAGTAAAGGGAAGACCTTTTAGAACAGAGATAAGGAGAAACTTCTTCAGCCAGAGAGTGGTGAATCTATGGAATTCGCTGGCACAGAAGGCTGGTCATTGAGTACATTTAAGACTGAGATAAATAGGTTCTTGATTATCAAGGGGATCAAGGGTTACGGGGAAAAGTCGGGACAATGGGGTTGAGGAACTTATCAGCCATGATTGAATGGAGGAGCAGACCCAATGGGCCGAATGGCCTAATTTCTGTTACTATGTCTTATGGTCTTATGGTCTAAATTGTGTTGACAATTTGACTAGGCCTTTCTACATTTTAAAATATTAGACATTATTTTTAAGATTCACAATACGCTGTGTGATAAAATTGCTCCTATCAAACTCCTATCTGTCCTGAGGTAATGACTCTAGTTCTAGACTTTCCAGTCAGTAGAAACAACGTTTCAAGATTGATCCATGTTACAATTTCACATGTTTCAATGACCATCTGTCATTCTTCAGAATTGCAAAAAATATGGGACCATTTTACTCAGTTTCTCCCAATAAGACAGTCCTCTTTGTTGCAGCCACTGTAAGGTAATTATATTCCTACTTAGGGTCAAAAACCAAAACTGTCCACAGTGTTGTACATGTAGGTAGACAGTCTGCACCTTACCATGTGGTAGGTTTAAATCCTCTTTAAATATAGGGATCTACATGTCCTGATTGGTCTAGTGTGGCAGAGGAAAACCACTTCTTGGTTTAACTAGTTGATTCTGCATTGAGCAACAAGTAATTTATTGCAAGTTAGCAACTGGTTACAGGTTACATTGATATGATAGATATTGTTACCATGACTCTGAGGAGGACCAGGGTATTAGGTATTACTCTCCAAGATCCTAAACTGTTCAAATCATTTCCATATGGGATCAACAAATTGGGTGGTGTTTATGGCAGTCCTCAGTGGTAAATTTTCAGACCAATGCATACAACACACAATATTCCAGGAATGGACTCACCAAAATCCAATGAATTGATGAACTTTTCCACATTCCTAATCTGTACTACCCATGGTCAGTACTCAAAAATACAGCCCCTTCAGTCAAGAGAAGTCACATGATCAATCAAGTTGGCATCACAGTAAGTTTCCAAACTCATTCTCACAGTATCCCCATTCCCACATAAGCTTGCTCAACATTTTCATTGAAAGCACTTATCCCTCTCTGCATGACTGTTCAATGTTTTTTCCAATTGTAAACATTTTTAAAAATTAAAGATTTCTCAGAATTTTGAACAATTTTTAAGACATGAAATTTCAATGCATTATATATTCAATGTTACTGTGTTATCTTTCATCAGCCTATTACACAGTCAATAAGTCTCAAGTACACAAAGGAAAGGGAAGGACAATTTGAATTCATGACAAAATGAAAACATTTTCATAAAAGCACCAGTATTACAATATACCAGTAGTTTCAATATTTTTGACTCTGTAATTTTGCAAATTGATCTTCCTGTATAGCAACATGGAAAAAATTGAATGTTTCAACTTGTCATGTTTGAACAGTAATATAAACTTGAGGTATATTGCAATCTAGTAAGATAATGATCAGCTATCCTTTGTTAGTTATTCATTACTTGCAATGGGCTCCAATGACATTTCACTATATGTTAAGGGGAAACAAATTTACAATGCTCTAAGTGATTCCAATCACAGTGTCCTGATTATAAAAAGGATATAAGCAGCACTGCGGGTTCATTTTATTGAGCAGTAATTTTGTCAATTTTCAGCAACTCATTCTGGAAGAAATACAGACACATTGTTGACAGAAATCATCTTTCCCTTTTATCACTTCTAGAGCATTATTAATTTAATGAATTTTTTAAGATGGATAGAGATATCCTGTCAGAGAATTCCTGTTTTATATATCCACGTACATAGCATGAGTTGAGTAGCAGTCAAAGACATTGAAAGCATCCTTGCAGTCAAGCAACAGAGAACAAATTACTTGTTTCATGCAATTTTCACACAACATCAGATACATAAACTATAAAAGATAAGCAAGTTGCCGTCCGAGATAAATCCAACTACGTGCGTGTGTTTTTTTTAAGGCATAGACTTGCAAGAGTTCCTCATTTAAAAAAATTGAAAAGGCACCATTGGAACCCTAACAAACAATTAATTGAAAGAACTAGCAACTCATAGGTTTCCTCCAGAAAACCTTCATTTCTTTTCTCCCCTATACTCGTCGGAGGTGATGCAGTTGGGTGTGTGGGAGTAGGAAGTGTTTAGAGGTGAGAAGACATTGCGGACAATCCTGTTCTTTTTTGCCCCCAGGCACTCCTTCCCAAGCCACCTTTGTAGGACTTGGAAAGTTCATCCCTATTGTTTGAGCCCCCATTCAATCAGTCAGGGAAGTTTTAATGTGGTAATAAGGACACATGTTTTTTATTTATTCCTTCACAGGCTTTGGTATCTCTAAGAAAGACACACACCATCTTCTAGAGCCTTCACAATTTGTGTGGAATACAGTTTCAAATGTTTATTTTGATTCAACTGCGTAACTTGCTAAACCATTTCAGAAGGCAAGTAAGGGATAAATATTTGCTCAGTCTCGAGTAACGTGTAGCCAGACTAGATAAAAGCAGCAAACAAACAAAGAGAATGCTGGAGAAACTCAGCAGGTTTGATAGCGTCTGTAGAGAGAAATGGAGTTTACATTTTGCCTGTTCTTCAGAAGAGTAGCTGTTTCCTTTCTCTTAAGGAGTGAACCTACAACAACCCCATAGTTTCACAGTCATCAATAATGATACTGAATTTTATTTGCAGGCTTAGTTAACTGAATTTATATTTCCCAACTACAACATAGGATTTCAATTAATATCAAAGATTTTTCATCAAGATTTCTGGATTACATAACAACCATGTGACCATAGTTCATGGAAAATGATTGAAAGCAACTCAACGAGAGCAGGAAAACTAGAATTGTAAAAAGATTCATGCAGTAACAGATGATCAGGGAGAAAAGGAATATGAAATCCAACATAAAGAATAAATGCAAAATATATTTTGTGTTGCTTGGTTTATGGCCTAGATTTTACTCTCAGTGACAAAGAAGTGATGCTGACTGTGTACCCCGTGGATAGATGTCAATTTTTTTCTGGGTTTGATGCCAGAGATTTCTTCAAATTCAAAGTCATGTTTGCATTGAACCCTCACTGAGATATGTAGTGTTTAAACCAGGAAGTGTAAAGCAATACATTTAAATTGAATTAAACAATGTCCGAAAAGTGAAATAAAGATTGGGAAAGAGTGATGGGATTAGGAAAGGTGTTTTTCTTTTAAATACCCTTTTATAGGACAAAAGCATCACTAACAAGGCCAACATTTGTTGCCCATCCCTGATTGCAATGAATTTAGTGGATTATAAGGCCATTCTAAGATTCAACCACACTGCTCATTTAAGCAACACCAGGTAAACTGAGCAGATTTTTTCACCAAAAAGACATTAGTGAACAACAAGGATTTTTACAACTATCTGTAATAGTTTTATCACCATCACGAAGCCTAGCTTTCAATTCCAGATTTGCTAATTGAATTTAAATTCCACCAGGATTTGAACACATAGGTGCAGACCATTAGCTTTGATTAGTAGTCTGGGGACAGTGCCATTATGCCAAAATGTTCCTTCATGGTTAAAGACACTGACCAAAAATGCTTTTTTAAAAATTTGCTTTTAAACTGTAAGACAAATTTTATTCAAAAGAATCAAACTTCACATTTATAGATACAATGTTTAATGGAGATTTTTCACTAGTAATCAATACTTATTACATGAGTAAGCACCTCACCTATTCCCAAAGCAACGACCTTAAATTTAAAAACATTTGGGTATAGTACAATTGGATGAACACAGTGAGTCCTCACCATTGAGATCATTTAGTTGCCATGTCTGTCAGCACCAACAAGCCCAGTGGGGGAACAGGATGTTTCATAGAATCCCCACGGTGTGGAAGCAGGCCATTCGGCCCATGCAGTCCATACTGACCCTCCAAAGAGTATCTCACCCAGACACACCTCCCTACCCTATTTCTGTAATCCTGCATTCCCCATGGCTAATCTACCTAGCCTGCACATGCCTGGACATTATGGACAATTTAGCATGGCCAATCTGCCTAACCTCGACATCTTTGGACTGTGGGAGGAAACCCATGCAGACATGGGAGAATGTGAAAACTCCAAACGAACAGTCAATTGAGGCTGGAATCAGACTTGGGTCCCCATCACTGTGAGGCAGCAGTGCTAACAACTGACCCACAATGCCACTTCTGACAGCAAACTCTGAATTTCCATGTTTACCCGTATACCAAAAATTGTTGTCAGATTTCTTCTGTCTGGGTCAGTGAATACTGATAGCCTCACCATCATTCTCAAATGCTTTTTGGATCATATATATTGTTTCCAACAAATTAACTTGGAACTCTGAATGTTGTAAGACATATGAAAGTTGCATATGCAAGATCTTCTGCAGTTTAGAAATCCTCCCATCAGGTTTAGATTTAGATGTATTGTCATATGTATTTAACAAAAATACAGTGAAAAATATTTTTGCCCGTGTTATGCGTAAAGTGTCACAACGTTGTGGCGCCATCTTGAAATACTGAACATAAAGCAAGATTTTACCGGAATAGAGTTCATCTTTCTCTCTTCTTCTTGTTCCTCTAGTGCTCCTCCTGTTGTTGCTTGACATGGGCCGGAGTCTCTGAAACACACTCCTGGGTCTCAGTTACGGGGCTTTGCCGCTGTTATTCCTGCGATGCAAGCTGGATCTGTGGGCCTGGGGATACGCAGGTTCCCTACCTCCTGTTCCCTGTTCAACATTCCTCCAGATGCTGTCACCCGTCATCGGTCATCAGGGTCTTCCACCAATGTCACCGTTCACCAATGCCACCAATCCTTCAGGCGCCCGGGCCTAGCCGCAAACCTGGCTTGGCTTCCTGCGAGTCTAGGCCGAGAGAGTCAGCCCAGGACCTGCTCTCGCTTGCCGGGAGACTCTGGGCTTGGCGGGGAGCTGTGTCCGGCTTGTCCTGGCTTTACTGCCGCTGCTGCTGCCGGAGGCCTCCTCCTTCACACGCCACCTACCCCCCCAACAAGCTTTAAAGAAAAAAAGAAAAAAAGCAAAAGCAAAAAGAAAAGCAGAAATAAAAAGAGAAAGAAAGCAGACAGGAGTTGGATGAGCCCTGGCCTCAGGCCTGCTACTCCACCACCATTATGAATATCTAGAGTTGCTCAGCAGTTAGAAGAGGATATTGTCACCGTCAGAATAAGGCAGTGGTAAAATCTCAGTTACATGTGGATAGAAGGATTCTGACACCACTCCTCTTTTATGACTGTGTTTAAGAACTGACGGTTTACAGTGATTTAGGAACAACAACTGGTTAGCTGTAATAAGAAGTTCTTGTCTGAACAAGCTGTAGTTTATTACATGATAGCAATTAGTAGCAAGGTCTAACTATTTAATATACTGAAGACAATTGGAAGTCACAGATGATGCATCTGTTCCCTTTCAGATCCAGAGGTATTCTCCCAATTTCTCCATCCAAGACTGTCTAACATTATCAGATTGGCTGGAGATTAATGCTGTCTCCAGTATTAACCCTTTCAAAACCATTACCCTGTACAACAAAATTAAAATAACATAGAACTTGATATACCACCAGAACCAGATAAAATTATTAATTACACAGGAGGGGTCTATGCTACTTGCTCACCAATATTCTTTATTTTGCAAGGTCCTATTTGATTAGGGGATTTTTAGCATTTGTTTAGCTGTTTCATAATTATATTATTATTTCAGTTTGTTGCTGAAAATTCATTAATTAATTCTTATGGGAAACAAATCCCTGTTTCTCATTATCTTGCTATTCGTCAGATTTTTCTGAAACGAATCTCTGACAACTGGTGTTGGGGAAGAGAGGAGGTGTTCCCCCTGTACCAGGAGATTGCCAAAAATACTTTGAAATAGTGTCTAGTTCAAACGCATCAAGATTAGTCTCAGAGATTTATGAGGCTGCAACAATTTTACTTGTTAAATTCCTGCCTTGCAATGTTGAAATACAAATTGTGTTTCAGGGTAATGGCAGGTCATTAGAGTGAATCTAATACATGGTGAACAGGACAGCAAACTAATCCTGCACATCCAACTGCAACACAGGATGCAGTTTGGGATTTCAAAGTCTCAATTTAAGTTCTGACTTAGATGCAAATTCTCAGCACCTTAAATGTAAAATGGAACAAAACGGTTGTATTGTAATGTAGTTTAGCAGGGGCCAGAGCTGTCCATCAGATTTTCATGGACAGAAAGCCTGATTCTATAATTTTGGACTTCCGAGGGAGTATGTCGAATATAGTCTCTGAAACTTGAATATTCATTGTAATGCCTGTCAAGCGTCTTCAATGAGTGGTTGGAATGCTGCATATTCTTAATTTCCTTCTGGTGTGTACGGCTCCCCACCGTGAGTACAAAGAATGACTAGTGGTACAAGTGGAGTCAGAGTAAATAAAAATTCAATACTAAAAGGTCCTTATTGCCGCTTTAGGTGCAGCCTATTATCGATATCAACTCGACTTAAATATATTGCTCTCACATCTGAGCTAGACAGTTGCAATATTGCTCCAACAATATGTACTTGGCAAATGAAGGATCTGACACAAGATAAAATATAAGTGAATTTTATTGTAGGCTCTGGAACTGAGTGAGCTCGGCTGCTTCAATGAAATCACAGTCCTTGTAGGCCAGCTATCAGTTAATTTCTGTTCTTTCAAACACAGTTTTAGTTATTGCTGTAAAATGATACAATGTTAAATCATACAGTTGCTTCAGAATTACCATTTTAACCCTGAATATCTCCTCACCCAGACAAACATACTCTAGTTTCCTGCACCAGTGTATTGCTCTTGTTCCATGGAGAGAGAAGATTTATCCTTTGCATATTAAACAGCCAAGATCGCTATATCTCTGCATTAACGTATCAGCAGGCATGCATAAATGACACACAATAGTGCATTGCCCTATTGGTTGTCTTACCTACTTTCAGATGGATCTGAAGCAGGATCGAACTCTTGTTCCATTGGGAAAACATGAGGCTGGAATGTAAAATTCAAGTCTCATTGGATTGGATTTCCAACATTAGCTTTGCTGCAAAAGTTAATTTCAGATTCTTAATTTAAAAATGCATTTAATAATGTACATAGTTTCAATCACAGGCTTTTAACAAGCTATGAAACTAAATCTCATTTGATTTGATTGCTTTTTGCATCATTGTGATTCTCCAAAATTTTAAAAAGCCACTGTATCCTTTCCATCATAATGTTACACTTTACAACGTCTTGGAGGCAAAAGATGATTTTGTTAGTTGCCCAGGGTCAATACAGGTGTGACCTTTTTGGAATTTTATAAATTTCACTTTTAGACTAGGGCTGCAACCCAGAAAGGAATACATGGAAAGCTAAGAACATTTAATGAAGGTAGTTGTAAAGAGGTTAATGATGTGGCCTGAAGTGATTTGCTGAACTGATTACTATTATGATAATTATAATACTGTATAACACACAAACCTTTTCATTCTAAAAATAGTTCAGTTCAGCACAGATCTCCCAAATTTTGCCATCAAAAAAGTGATGAATGCACGTACAATAAATGATTATTGTGGGCTGTATATTATTTCCAACAAGTTAACTTGGAGCTCTGAATGTTATAAGACACATGAAAGTTGCATATGCAGGGTCTTCTGCAGTTTATAAATCCTCCTATCATCCAGTTGCTGAGCAGTCAGAAAAGGATATTGTCACCATCAGAATAAGGCAGTGGCAGCAAACACAAAACCAAATACAGAACGCTTCTCATGTTATTAATTTATTCATACAATCGTTTCAAACAACTAGAGGAAGTTTATTATTATTCCAGCTCCCCACAAGTCTCTGACCTCATAAATCCAGTCAATCTGTGGGCTTGACAATCCATTTTGATCTACTGAGTGTTGGACTGCGTTGATCAATGTTTCTGTCATTTGTGCAGAAATGATTTGGTAGTTGATCTTGTGCTGGAGTTGATTGTGGTTGATTTGGCTCTAGGCATTGCTTGTCAAGTCCACCCAATTGCAGCTGTGAAGTGTTATTGTTCTTCCATGAGATAAGGTGTTTGTGATTCTGGCACACAATTTCTTCTGATGTGTAAATAAGGTCCAACCATTAATGATTTGGTATGTATTACTGTGAGCTGATATCCATGTTGGTCATCAACCTTTGAGATCTGAAATAAAGAACAGAAAGTGTTGGAGAAACTCAACATGTCTGGCAGCACCTGTGGAGAGAGAAAGAGTTAACTTTTTGAGCCCAATGACTCAAAGTTCCAAAGATGAGTCATTGGGCTCAAAAAGTTAACTCTGTTTTTCTCTTAATAGATGGTGGTCATTTATTTCTTTTACTTATTCCATTAAAGAGTAAGGATTTGTCATGTATATCTCTTCAGTAAAGTGGTTTAGGATCTTTTCTTATAGTGATGCTATATTTTATGTTAAGCTGACCTAAATCAGTGAATAGTTTTATGGTTTCATTCTCAAAACTACTCTTCTCTCTGGCTACTACTCAACAGAGGAGATTCAGAAGGAAACATGCTTTCTTGCTCAACAATTGAATCTGTTGATTATGGATATGTATGCCTTCTCTGTACAGCAATATTCTTTATGCCCCAATTGGACAGATTATCATTAACCTATATGATTACAGTCACATCTGGATCCAATGAGTCTTCTATTACTCGAAGAAAGGTTGATTTGTATTCTCCATAAGGGGTATATCATCATATTATGACTTATATTTTAAGTGAGCTAAGTCTTAACATTCTTGGTTTTCCATCAAAGAAGTTAACTGTAAGATATTAAGCTCTTTGTGCACATTAGCACTATTAATTCTGTAGATCAACTGTTGTTTTTGTTTCTTGTACATTGGAAATGTCCTGCTTTCCTATAAATGCTGCACTGGTGTGATACAGTTGAAAATTGTCAGTTGAACAATATAATACTTTTTCTTTCCAAAAATTGTTTTAATTGTCCACCACCATGGCAGGACTGCAGACCTTAGATCTGATCCATTGGTTGTGGGATTGCTTGGCTCTGTCTATCACTTGCTGCTTATGCTGTTTGCCATGCAAGTAGCCCTGTTTGGTAGCTTCACCAGGTTGACACCTCATTTTTAGATATGCCTGGTGCTGCTCCTGGTATGCCATCCTGCACTCTCCATTGAACCAGGGTTGATTCCTCCTGACTTGATGGTAACAGTTCAGTGAGGGATACACCAGGCCATGAGGTTGCTGATTGTGCTAGAATACAGTTCAACTGCTGTTGACGGCCCACAGTGCCTTATGGATGCCCAGTCTTGAGTTGCTAGATCTCTTTGAAGTCTGTCCCATTTATCACAGTAATAGCATGACACATGGAAGTTATTCTCAATTTGAAAGTGGGACTTCGTCTCCCCCAGGACTGTGCGGTGGTCACTCTTGCCGATACTGTCATGGACAGATGCATCTGCAGCTGGCAGATTGGTAAGGATGAGGTCAAGTATGTTTTTCTCTCTTGTTAGTTCCCTCACCACTTGCTGCAGACTCAGTCTAGCAGCTATGTCCTTTAGGAACCGACCAGTTCAATCGGCACTCAGGAAGGCTAATTACGAAAGTATTAGGCACAAACTGTACAAATTTGATCGGGAGCAGCTGTTTGGGGGTCAATCCACATCTGACATGCAGGTTCTTTTTAAGGTCAGTTGATCAGAGTTAAGGACCAGCGTGTGAGGGTGAAAGATAGCGTTGGCAAAATTCAGGATCCCTGGATGACAAGTGATATTGAAAGTTTTGTCAAAAAGAAAAAGGAAGCATATGTAAGGTTTAGGAACCTAAAATCAGACAAGGAACATGAGGAATATAATGCAAGCAGGAAAGAATGTGAACAAGGATTTAGGATGGCAAAAAGGGGCCATGAAGTGTCCTTGCCAAGTAGGATTAGGAGAATCTCAAAGCATTTTAAGAACAAGAGAAAAGTGAGACTAGGGAAAGAGTGGACAAAGTAGGGAATTTATGCATGTAGCCAGAGGAATGGGGTGGGGTCCTTAATGAACACCACATCAGAATTCACTGAAGAGAAGGCAATGGATGTTCCTAAGATTAGGGGATGGTATGTTAATATTCTAAAACATGTCGATATTAAAAAGATGATGTTGGGTGTCTTGAAAAAACATTCATGTAAATAAGCTCCAGAGCCTGATGGGATCTATCCCAGGATAATAAGGGAAGCAAGGGAGGAGATTGCTGGGGCCTTGTCAGGGATCTTTGTCTTTTTTTTAGCCACAGGTGAGGTCCCAGAAGATTGGAGAATAGCCCATGTTGTTTCTTTGTTTAGGAAAGGCAACAGAGATAATTCAGGAAATTATAGGCCAGTGAGCCTTACATCAGTGGTAGGGAAATTATTGGAGAAGATTCTTTGGGACAAGATTAACTTGTGTTTGGAACAGAATGGACTTGTTCGGAATAGTCAGCATGGCTTTGCATCAGGAGGTCTTGACTCAGAAATTTGATTGAGTTTTATGAGGAATTGACAATGATGAATGATGAGGGTGGAGTAGCTGATGTTCTCTACATGGACCTCACTTATGCATTTTTAGTAGGGGTGGCACAGTGGCACAGTGACTCAGTGGTTAGCACTGTTGCCTCACAGCGCCAGGGATCCAGGTTCAATTCCGCCCTCAGGTGACTGCCTGTGTGGAGTTTGCACATTCTCCCCATGTCTGTGTGGGTTTCCTCCCACAGTTCAAAGATGTGCAGTGTAGGTGGATTGGCCGTGCTAAATTGCCCTGTAGTGTCCAGGGATGTTTAGGTCAGGTGGGTTAGACATGGGAAATGCAGGGGTAGGGGAATGGGTCTGGATGGGATGTTGTTCAGAGGGGCAGTGTGGACTTGTTGGGCCAAATAGCCTGTTTCCACACTATAGGGACACTATGCAAAAAAAAATTGACAAGATTCCTCATTGTAGGCTGGTCCATAAGACTAAGTCACAAGGAATTCATGGTAAGTTGAATACAAAATTGACTTGGTCATTGAAGTCAGAGGGTAGTTGTGGTGGGGTGCTTTTCTGACTGGAGGTCTGTGACCAGTGGTGCTCTACAAGGATCAGTGCTGGGATCTCTTTTGTTTGTAATATATATAAATGATTTGGATGAAAACGTAGGTGGTCTGATTAGTAAATTTGCAGATGACATGAAAATTGGTGGAGTTGTGGATAGTGAGAAACATTGTCAATGGTTACAATAAGATATGCATCAGTTGGAAGGTTCGGTGGAGAAATAGTAGATGGATTTTAATTCAGAAAAGTGTGAGGTTTGGGAGGTGAAATGCAAAAGGAAAGTACACAGTAAATGGCAGGACCCAGAGATTCACTAATACCCAGAGGGATCTTGTGGTACAGGTCCACATGTCCCTGAAAGTGGCATCATAAGTAGATAAGGTGGTAAGGGAGGGATACAGCATGCATGCCTTCATTGGTCGAGGTTTAAGTATAAAAGTGGCAAGTTTTGTTGCATCTCTATAAGGCTTTAGTTAGACCACATTTGGAGTTCCAATATAGGGAGAAAGTGGAGGCTTTGAAGGGGGTGCAAACGAGGTTTACCAGGATGTTGCCTAGTTTGGAGTATTTTGGCTAGAAGGAGAGGTTGGACAAACTTAGATTGTTTTTGCTAGAGCATCGAAGGCTGAGGAGCGACCTGATAGAAATATATAAAATTATGATAGACATGGATAGAGTGGATAATCTGAGTCTTTTTCCTAAGGTAGAAATATTAAATACAAGGCAGGAATTGGTTTAAGGTGAGAGAGGGAAAGTTTAAAGGAGATGTGCAAGGCAGGTTTGTTACACAGGTGCCTGGAAAGCACTGCCAGTGGACGTGGTAGAAACAGATGTGATAGCAATGTTTAAGAGGCATATAGGCAGACATGTCAACAGGCAGGGAATAGAAGGACATAGACTATGTGCAAGCAGATGGGATTAGTTTAAAATGGCGTCATGGTCAGCACAGACATGATATGCTGAAGGGCCTGTTCCTGCGCTGTACTATTCCGTGTTCTGTGTGTTTGATGATGGTATCCGGCTGACATAGCAGAAATAGTGGAAGATGATTCTTTGAATTCTGAGACTAGTGGTAGCGTAGTGAAGAGAAGAAAACCCTGTCATTGTTCTGGGAGGGAGAGAAAGGGATGAACGCAGAAGTGCAAGAAGTGGGTCAGACACAGCTGAAGGCCCTGTCAGTCCTGGGGGGAGTCCTAAGTTGAGGACAAAAGCAAACATGTTTAAGGAAGCCTGTGGAAGGTGCTATAGTCAGACAGATGGGACAGCGATGGAAGAACTGGGAGAATGGAATGGAGTCCTTGCAGGAAGCAGGGTCTGAGAAAATGCAATATCTCTAAGTAGTAGGTTTACAGAGAAATAAACACAGTATCCTTGCTTTTTCCTGAGTAGAGGTAACCTTCATCCATCCTTTCAAATCAACTTCTCCAAATTGTTAAGAAAAGCTGAGGATTTTTACAGATTCCTAGTCATTTCCTGGCTGATTCATTATGGCATGACAAGTGTTATTGCAAATAAGATCGCCAGAAAACAGAGTTTCCTCAGAAGACCATCTACCAATTTACTATTTTGTTTATTCTACTTTTTTTTCCCCAGACTGCCTTGACTATTGTGTTTCACAAAATGTTCACAAAAGTTACACACCAGCACAAATCACACATCCTGCCTATCAGCAGAGTCGAATAGCACATTTATCTAAATTGTACTCTGACATATTAAGACTTAAAACATCATCAAAAGCGACAACTGTAGCCATTTTATTATTTTTAACTGTCATACAAATCCACAAGTTATAAGTAAAAACTAATAAGCTTAATCATACGCGATTTCATTTTTTTTCACTCATGGGATGTAGGCCAGTATTTTTATTGCCCATCTCTACTTGCCAGAGGGTAGTTAGAAGTCTGCCACATTGCTGTGGATCTGAAATCACAAGTAGGCCAGACCAGGTAAGGATGGCAGACTTCCTTCCCTACATAACATGAGTGAACAAGATGGGATTTGATTAAACCAAGCCCTAACCTTCCATCCATACAATGACTGTACTGTGCAAGATGGCCAATTTTCAACTTAAAGAATAAGCTGCCATGAAAAGTAATGATTAGGAATTATTTGCAACACACTGGGGAAATAACGGCAAACTGAAAACAGAAAATCATCAAATAAAAAGGAAACATTTTGGTGCCTAGGTGTATTTTATGAAAGGCTCTTCATTTTACCTTCGCACTTGATACAGACCCGGGGTGCAGGATGGTAAATCGTTCCATTACTCCAATCTAATAGCTGTGTCAGAATATTAGCATATCATCCACGTATTCTCAGTCTCACCTGACCCTGCATTTTCTTTTCAATTTAATGTGAATCCTTTGAAATCATTATGTCTGATTGTGGTTTAATCCTCTTCCTAATATAGTGGGAATGTAACTGCATTTGAAGAACCTATTTTGTCATTTATTAACAGCAAAAAAAAATTGGTTAACATGAACAATCAGCTAAAAATCAAGCCTGGCTAAATTACATTATTCCAGAGCAATTCAAGCCTGCACTTCTTTCTCTTCTGAGTTTGACAGGTTGAAAGAAATTATACTATATCTTACCAGACACAGCAGGACATTACTGTCACAAAGCAATTGCATATGTCCTTGAGAGTAGGCCTGATTGCTAGCCTGCAGCACTTTTTCACAAAAGTTAAAAAATCTACATGTTGTATTAAATCCAGGCAAAATGGAACTGATTTAAATGCATAATCTTACTCTCCAAATCAAAGAAAGCCCGAACAGAGAACTCCTTCTAGTATCAATTAAAGCTACATCAGTTTGATGAGACTGACAGATGCTCCACTGAAATGACTATGTGCATTGTTTTCATTTTCCCTATTATGGAACAATTGTACCTTGATTACAATTGCTGATGAGATAAAAGATCACTTTCTATCAGAGCTTCAGTCTTTTTCTATTCTTTTGTCTATGGCCAGCAGACAGAACCTGCCAGTTTCGGAAATGGGAAGAGACTATATTGCGGTTTCAAAGATTAATATTTTTTGCTGTAGTGTCTTGAAATTCCGACTGATTCAAAAAGGATCCGGACTTTCAAAGTGGGAAGAGAAAGCGAGGTTTAGAAAGTCAGATTTTCACTTATACAGTACCTTTCACAAACTCAGGAAACTATAAATTTCTCAATAGCCAATGAGGCAGTTTTAAAAGAGTGTATATTTGGTGGTAACATTTTGTGCAGTATGCTCCAATGACTCTGAAGGAGTGCTGCACCGTTGATGGTGCTGTCTTTCAAATGAGATGTTAAACTGAGGTCCTGTCAGTTTGAATGGATGTTAAAATACCCAAAGCACTACTTTGAAAATTTTCCTGGCATTGTAGTAAATATTTGTCCTTCAATTAATTGTACAAATGAAAAACAAATTAACTGGTCACTGTAACATTATTGTTTGTGGAAACTTGATGTGCGCAGATTAACTATTATGCTTCCTTTATTTAAACACTTCAGATGTATTTTGTTAGCTGTAGAACACTTTGGGTCTGATGGTCACAAAAGAGACTAAATAAACATAAGCCTTTTTCTTCCTGTAAGTTAAACCAAAGCTATATCTTTGGCATCTATAGACAATACAATACTTCAAAGAGAAGATGCTGGATTTCCCTTTAATCTGCACTGGAATATCAGACTGAATGGTGCACACGCATCTATAAAGTGGGACTTGATCCTAACAAGTTCTGAGAAATCTCTTTTGAACATCAACAACCATTTTCTCAAAGAAAGAAACTGAGGCACAGTCATAACTCTCATGGAAAGCATAACTCAGGACTAGAAGGAAAGAAATAAACAGAGGTCAGAGAAGATGAAAAAGTGATTGAGTTAGTTTTGAGTTGACACGTTGAAGAATCAATGGACAAAGTGGCCCCACCCTAAACAGCTACATTTCTCATTATGCAGCCTAGGTTTACAAGATGTTCTCAGCAAATGTCCTGGTTTCTACATTCCATTCCATGCATTTCGTGTATCTAAAGATAAGTGAATATTACACAGCAATTAAAGTAAGCCAAGACACCTGTCGCCTGTATTTTATGTTTTTCTTCTATATTTGTCAAATTATAACCATGTTGTTTTTGTCATATACTCATGAGAAATTCTTTTCTATCAGTGTTCTGGCTTCCTTTAAGACTTTGGAGCTGGTAAACATCAGAACTGCATCATTATATACAGGGAAACTCCAACACTGTGACTGATGAACATTTGTACACGAGATCATGCCTCCTGGAACATTTGGGAATATGGGACTATGCAAAAAATCTTCACTCAATATGTTCCTCTTACTTTCTTCTGTTGAAGAAATTACAGAAGTGTATAATAATGAGGGTCATAATTTTTCAAGTGAAGAATTTTTACATTCGGCACCCACCTCTTCACCCAATTAAAATTATAAGCTTAACTGTCTTTCTAATTGTCAAAACTAAATATCAGATTGTTTTCTACATGCATCTATCAAAGTATCATTTTGCACAAAGGTTAACACTATACCACAGCAACTACTATACAATTGGTCATGGACAAAGTGCCTCTTTTCTCAGTGGCTAGGGGGCCAAAGGTAAGTCCCAGAAGGAAGCGGGCAATAGTAGTGGGGAAGCAATCAACATGAACACAGCAACAAGCAGTATCTCTGCTATTCCTGAATCCAGAGAAAGGGAATTGTTTTCAAAGAGTTTAAATGACAGCCTGTGACTGCAGGGACCACTGAAGGACCCCGAGTTGGGGGAGGTCTGATCATCATGTTCTTTGAAAATAAAGGTTCTTTCAAGGCTTTTCCTAAGCTCTTTACTTGAATATTTATGAGCCTCTATGCCTGTTATAAGCAGCCAGTCAGGGATCCCAAAAAAAGAGCCCAACAAATTAAATGGTGGTGCAGGAGGCTGCATAGTCTGTCACCATAGGAAAATTGTGAGTGTTGTGCCCATTTTAGTTGACAAAATACAGAAGCGTTAAATAAATATATAAATCAGAGTTGCAAGTTTTAGATATATGGTGTATTTGGATTTCAAACCAAACAGGCTTATAATTTTATAACAATGACCTAATATCACAATGCGTGACAGTGTGACGCAGAAGGCATATACTTTGCCTTTATTTGCAGTGTGCGTGTTATGGAGTCACAATAGTAAGTCGGTTATGTGCTTGTAATGTACAGTAATATCTGTAAATACAGAATGCAGGCAATGTGTAAGCCTGTGATATTAAAGCTGTCTAAATAGTTAATGTTGAAAATATACTACAAGGCATCTGACTCAACAAGAACCTGTTGCGCATGTGACACAGCTTAAAAGATAGGAAACCACAAACCGTATCATGGTCCTCATCCATGATCACACTTGAAAGGCATCTTAATTCCATCAACTCACCGTGTGCAATTATAATATACTTGCATACTTACTTCCAATAAGCTGCACACGGTCAGGAGGGAAAGATCACATCCAGAGTGAGACACTGCCTGAGTGAGGATATAGTTCGGGGAATTGGGAGACATTGTGGGTAATAGAACTGGATAAATTGAAGCCCAGGACCAGGTGCCCAGTGCAAAAGAGTGACAGCTTCGGTAAACCAAGTTAATTGGTTGGTGATATCTACTAATTTGACAATCTGTTATAGGTTGCTTTCAGATTACAGATAAATAGGAGAAATATTTACAGGTCACAACCTAAAAACTACAGGACATTTTTAAAACTCCATTTAAGAACTAAATAAATAAAATAGCGATGCCAGGCCATGTAATGTGTTGTACCTGTATAATGTAGGAGCTGGTTGACCCCATTGTGGTCCTTTGTGACTACATCTGTAGAAGTTTTGGTTGCTTGAGGAACCCTGGCTCAGAGTTGATGAGCTGGAGTCTAAGCTTTGAACACTGTGACACATTCAGGAAGGGGGAGAGTTACTTGCAAAGGGAGTCTGGAGAAAGATGCAGTGGTTTTTGTCGAGGTTCATCCCGAGCAGCTTGGTGACAGGTACTCTGTGCTCTATGGTTTGTTCCCTGGGACGAACACCAAGACAAACATCAACTGCACCTGGAGGACCATCAACTCGGTGAAAGAAGCTCTTTTGTCTGCCCAAAAACTTGTTGGTCTTCCGGAACGTGGATTTGACCCCGACTGAATTTTGCAGACTTGCACATTCCAAGGTCCAGGACTACGTACTGAGGGACGCACTAAAGCGTGGGGTAACTGCTGCCAAGGCACAGCGGGCAGAAACCACTGTCTGAGCTCATTCTGCTGAAGGTAAATGCCATGGCTGACAAGGGAAATCAGGGACAGCATGCAGGCAAAAGAAAAGGCATACAATATGGTGAAGATTAATGGGAAGTCAGAGGATTGGGAAGTTTTTAAAATTCAGCAGGCGGTAACTAAAAATTTACTGGGTGGAGAAGATGAAATACAAGGGTAAGTTAGCTAATAATATAAAAGAAAATTGCAAGTTATTTTTGGTATATAAAATGTAAGAAAGAGGCAAGAGAGGAAATTGGACTGCTGGAAAATGAGGCTGGAGAAGTTGCAACGGGTAACAAGGAAATGACAGAGGAATTCAATAGGTCCTTTTCATTAGTTTTCATTGTGGAAGACATCAGCAGCATATCAAGAACTTCAAGAAAGGGGGCAGATGTAAGTGAAGTGGCCATCACTATGGAGAAGGTACTGGGGATGTTGAAAGGTCTGAAGGTGGATAAATCACCCAGGCCAGGCAGTCTACACCCCAGAGTTCTGAAGGAGATACTTGAGGCAATTGTAAAGACACTGGTAATGATCTTTCAGGAATCACTAGAGTCAGGGAGGGTGCCAGAGAACTGGAAAATGGCTAATGTAACACTCCTGTTTAGGAAGGGAGGGAGGTAGAAGACAGGAAACTCTCAGCTGGTTAGCCTGACCTCAGTCATTGGTAAGATCTTAGAGTCCATTATTAACAATGAGATTGCAGAATACTGGGAAGTATATGGTAAGATTGGGCTGTGTCAGGATGACTTCGCTAAGGGATGTCATGCCTAACAAATCTATTAGAATTCTCTGAGGAAGTAATGAGCAAATTAGACAAAGGAAAGCCAGTGTAATGATCTATTTGGATTTCCAGAAGGTCTTTGAAAAGGTAATGCATAGGAGACTGCTAAATAACATAAGAACGCATGGTGTTAGTGGCAAAATACTGGCATGAATAGAAGACTGGCTAACTGGCAGAAGGCAGAGAGTCGGAATAAAGGGGTCTTTTTCAGGATGGCCGACGGTGACTAGTGTTGTTCCACCGGGGTCAGTGTCTGTGCCACGACAATTCACATTATAAATTAACAATCTGGAAGAAAGAACTGAGAGCATTGTTGCTAAGTTCACAGATGACACAAAGATAGATGGAGGAATAGGTAATGTTGAAGAAATGGGAAGGCTGCAGAAAGACTTGGACAGACTAGGAGAGTGGGCAAAGAAGTGACAGATGGAACACAATGTGAGAAAATGTGAAATTATATACTTTAGTAGGAAGAATTGAGAAGTAGACTATTTTCTAAATCGGGGAAAGTTTCAGAAATCTGAAGCACAAAGGGACTTGGGACTCCTAGTTCAGGATTTTCTTAAGGTTAACGTGCAGGTTCAGTTGTCAGTTAGGAAGGCAAATGCAAGTTTGCATTCATTTCAAAAATGTTAGAATACAAAAGCAGAAATGTACTGCCAAGGCTGTATAAGACTCTAGTCAGACTGCACTTGGAATATTGTGAGCAGTTTTGGGCAGCATATTTAAGGGAGGATGTGCTGCAACTGGAGAGGGTCCAGAGGAGGTTTACAAGAATGATCCTGGGGATGAAGGGCTTATCATATGAGAAGCAGTTGATGACTCTGAGTTTGTACTTAATGGAGTTTCGAAGGATGAGGGGAGGATTTGATTGAAACTGAAGAACATGGGGAGGCCTGGATAGAGTGGATATAGAAAAGACGTTTCCACTAGTAAGAGAGACTAAGACCCAAAAGGACAGCTTCAGAGTGAAGGGACAACACTTTAGAAGTGAGATAAGGAGTAATTTCTTTAGCCAGAGGGTGGTGAATCCGTGGAACTCATTGCACAAAAGTCTGTGGAGGCCAAGTCATTGAGTATATTTAAGACAGAGGTAGATAGGTTCTTGATTAGTAAGGGGATTAAGAGTTATGGAAAGAGACAGGAGAATGGGGTTGAGAATGCCATGATTGAATGGTGGAGAAGACTTAATGGGCCAAATGTCCTAATTCTGCTCCTATATCATGTGGTCTTATAGTCATATCTAACTTTGAATGAGCCTTCTAAATGTCATTTTTCTTCATATTCAAAAACCACCTTTCTTTACTCATTATATAAGTAGAAACTTGTATCAGACCTGTGTCATGCCTTTATGTTCACAATTTGTGTAACATGAGAAATTGCAGTCAAACTTGTGCAAATCCATTAATGCTTTGAGGAATTAAACATAAAACTCAATTTTTATGACTATACACCAACTCCATTTAAACAGTATTTACCCACTCTTTTGCAAATTAAGTGAAAGGTTTAACAGGCATGCATTCAAATTCTTTAGTGCACAATGAATAATTTCATACTTATTATTCTTACCGATTGTGTTATGGAGCTAATAATAGTTATATGCACTGAAATGCAAAACTGTTATATTAAATGGGGAATCAGAACAGAAATGGGACTTATACTGTACTCGGTCAACTTCAGCAATGCGGCTAAATCTTTTGTCATCTGGTTGGATAACACACTTTGACTCTGTGTTCAAACCAGAGTGGTTGAGGAGAGCATGAAGTCAACAACTGTCTACTGGCTTAGATTTCATAATAACACTATTTATTTTACATTATTACTAAATACTGTCATTGTGGTAATTATTGATATTCCAGGCTCTGATTTCATAGCTATATTAGGGAGAGGTTAATCTATCTTCTTCACATGTTCAAATTCGTATTGTAGTCTGATCTGGTGTAGAGTTCCAGAATACTCTAAAGCTGCCCACACTGTCCGATTTATGCCCAGTGATTACAAAGTTGCTACATGACCCTGAATGCCCTACACAACACCACTCGATGGCTCTGGCCTATTCCTATGAAACTTAAGGCAAAAAAAGAATTCTTGCCATTGTGTTAGAATTCCAATTAAATGGCATGTTTCAGTGCAGTCATCACACTACCACCATTTGTCATTAATACTTCCTTTATAGCCAGATACAATGACAATACAATGCCAGCAATCATCAGGGCTAATAGGGAAAATAATTTGAAACTTGCATGCATCTTATGCAAGTATAGCTTGCATATATGTATATGCAAGTATATGCATATATAGCTGAGGATCATCAAAGGTAGAGACAAGACTGAAGTTAGCAAACGACTTCTGCATACTAGAGTGATGGAAGTTTGTATGTTTCTTAACCAAACAGTCATTAATGCTGTGTAAATTTTTCAATATAAAACTGAGTGTGAAAGACATGACAGAATATGAAGCAGAGTCAGGTCATTCTTCAGCCATGGGCTTGTTGAACAGGCTTAAGGGACTGAATGGATTACTCCTGTTCTTGTGTTTTAAAGTCATATTAGAGGTGACTGCATCTCACAAGGAAGGCAACTCTTGAAAACACATAATTTTCCATCAAGTAAAAGTAATCCTGGGAAAGTCATGGGCTGTAAGCTTATGAATTCCAAAGGTATGATCTCTATTAGTACTAAACCATTCTGGGAACTTTTAGAATGACCCCGAACATCTCAATGGGAACTGACAGCAGAAATCGCTTGAGATTATTCTGAGGAAAATACAGGGCATCAACCAAAGACCTAAATAGCCTCTCAATCAATCAATTGCTTCCACTCATGAAAATCTACAGCATTAACTACACTATGATACTTGGAACAGTTTAGGTAAACAAACAATACTTTAATTTTATACATGGAATATAATTTTGACTATGATGCTGTGTAATGGGGGTTGCTTTTTAACAGAAATGCATTATACATGCAGACAAGTCAACCATCACTCAATTTGATGGGCAGGCATTCAAATCACCTTTCTGAAACCAGTTGAGTGACTGAGTGACAGTTGTCAGCATACATTGTGAAGTATGGATATGGAAACTGGAGCTGAAGTCTGACCTCATTTTGTTACCATGCACAGATATACAGGAAACCGTGAAGATATGAGTAAATTCATTTGGGGATGCACAAGTTTTTACTGAGCACTCATAAGTAACATTGTAGATGGTCAACAAAGCCACACTTCACAAAGCACTGAACTGCCTCTCTAGAAAACAGAAAAGTCCTTCAAAGCTGTCTCAAACGCCACTCAACTAAATTGCTCAAGGTTGGTGTGTCTGCAGCTATAAATTCGTTGGTTTGACTAATCATTCAAAATTCCCAGCCTTGTCACTTGACCTTTAATTGCAGATGCTTTACAGCATGGACGTTGAGTGACAGTGTGAAAGTACATAGTCTTTCTGACTCTAGAGTCTGGATTTGAATGAAAATCAGCTGAAATGAAATGACAATATTCTTTCTTAGAAGACTGTTAAAAGATGCAGGATAATATCTCATAGCAGTTTCATTTCATATCACAATAGGTGCACATCCACAATTCTCTACTAATTGGTGTTAATTCATGAATCTCGCTGTGATAAGTTAATATACGTTTAAGAAAAGGAAATGTCACTCTGATACAATGATGTAGATTTCACAATCAGCAATTGAGACTGGTGAAACTGTTTAACAAGTCTGTGTTTACAATTCAATTCTGCTCATCTCCTTCGATATAATTTAAGTTCATCGTTGGCAATAACATCGTTACTATTGCCTATTGGGTTGGTAAGAGTGTCGAAGATCGGAGGTATTAGCTTGATTTTTCCTCACCCTATCAGAGTGCATATAGAGGCAGGGCAGCTGGATACATTCCCACCACTGGGATGACTTGGGGAAGCAGGTCAACTTCATCCCCATGGAGACAGGCAATAAACTGACACAGTTACAGTCTCAGACAACAAGGTGTAGACCTGGATGAACACAGCAGGCCAAGCAGCACCAGAGGACCAGGGAAGCTGACATCTCGGGCCGAGACCCTTCTTCAGAAATGGAACCACAGTTCCTGCTATCTCTGAAATCTCAGATTCTCCAGCATCTGCAGTTCCTACTGTCTCTGAAACAGTTACAGTCTCAGTCAGCGAGAATTTTGCAGTCTAGTTGGGTTTTGGTATTCTAATTTGAGTGGTATTCTAATTTGAGTAGTATTCTAATTCATCCCTTCTCTATTCTGCATCTAGGGCCAGTCGAATGACCAGTGTAAGAGGATACACCACTGGTGAGTCAAACAGAAGACACATTTCCCTTATGTAACAAGGTCAATTCTTGCTTGATAGCAATAGGTACAGTTTAGAAATCACCATTTGGTCACACAGAACTTGAATATTGCCGGAAAAAGACGCAGAAGATCACAGCTTTTTGGGGGGTCTTGCACTCACCAGAGCATTGCCATGCATTGTCATTAATACTGATTAAAGACAGAAAGAGTATATATATAAAGTATGCATTGTGTCTGCTCCAACTCAACAAAATAAATGAAAAACATTCACTGACTTATTTTCAGAGCAATGTCCTGACCAATCAAAGTCAACCTGCCTGGTTGAAAAATAAACAAAGCCCGTTGTTAACTGTCATTCACTACTAATGTGTTCATTCCCTATAGCGATACCCTTACCAATCAGTGTTCACTTGCTAACCAATCAACACTTTCCTCTTGTGCATTATAAGTGGTTTTCCCCTTGAACTGATATTCTTGAAAAATGTCCAGATGAATGCAAGATGAGAAGCTTCAACAAAATAATGTTTTCTTTCAGCAATGCTCAGGTTTAGTTTACACTAACTTGCTAAGCATAATTACTGCGGACCTCATAAACTCGACATGTTCCATTCAGGTACTCATGCACTCACCTGTCTTAATCTAAAGACTTATGCTATTTTCAGATGGGGCGGAGTTCAATGTGACACAAACATTAACTCTTTCAAAACCATTACCTTCGACAACCTGTGCACCTCACTTAGATTTCCTCATTGATATCAATGAGGAAAATCATCATTCAGGATGGTGTCCTGTGTCCAAGCAATCAAGATAAGTCTTTTTATGCAACTTGAGGTGCTGCTATCCAAATGAATGTTTCCCTTATTTTCTTTATTTATTTCGTTTAAGCAGCTTCCCAAATACAAGTAGTAACCTCCATATTCATTGAGCTCAAAGCAATATGCCACCATTCAGACTGTAGTGGGACATCCTTCAGAAGTATGTTGAATTATTTCCTTCTCTGAAGTACAAAAGAGGTGGGATTTGTCTGAGTAGGGTCCTTGACCTCAACTTGTCCAGCAAATAGTTCAAGTCTGCTATTTGACCGACAACGTTTCCCACACGAGCACTGTTTCTCTCCCCATCCATTCTGCCTGTTCTGTTCAATATCTCTGAAATAAATAAACACTTATTTCTAACATTCAAGTTTCGGAGTAAATGAAGTACAGGAACTATTCAAATTACCTCCAAAATTTGATCCATGAAGACCCCCCTTGGCTTCAGGGAAGCAGAGGCTGATTTCTGACCAACAGTTGAAAGTATCCTTGATCCAATTACAGTTTTCATTCAAATCAAACATTACATGAAGGTGTATAGAATAGCGGCTTTAAAACTCGAGTGAAAGCATATGGTTGCCGCAGTTCTTGTTTTGTGCATTGTGGAAGACCATGTTACAAAATTATACATAAAGGGAGTCTAATTCTGCAGATTATACAGTAATTTGTTTGTTTGTCTTCTGCCTGAAGGGTGAAGTTGAGACAAACGCCACAATGACCTGAACAGGGATAAAACATAATGACAGTGGTCTTAGGAATAATTTCTCTATAATATTTACTCACACGTAGTTCCATGCAGAATTTTCTGGAAGGGGATTTTTTTTCAAATATTTTATTTTTTCCTCAATAGATTTTAAAAATGCTTGTGGTGATTCATTAAGAAATGTCCCTGATGGATAACAGTACCAGATTCAAGAACTGACCTTGACACTCAGCAATGAAGAGCAAAGCTTTGATTGAACATTTCAAGGAGAGATTAATATGTGGTGTACAAGTTATTCCAAAGGGTTTTTTTTTCTTATATCACACAATCAGAGATCCTTATTATTTTTGAAAAGACTCTAACTGTGAAATAAACCATCTGCAATGAGCTGGCCTTGATATTCCACGTGTTACTCTCAGTTACAGTAAGTAATTCCTCAACAGTTTATAGCAACGGCCAGAAGTCTTGCTTCATTTTAGCTTACCCATTGTCAGTAAGGCACACTTTAATTGTTAGTTGAAATAAGTCTTAGACATGACCTATCCAAGAATGGCATGCTAACTCACTTGAACATCAATTTTAAACCATATTTGGACGTTACAGAGATCATTTTTGCTATAATACTTGAATGCTACTTTTCATCATTTGTTAGGAGCTAATATTTTTTGTTTCTCAATGATACAACATTTTTCTGAGTTATCGAAAGGACCTTTAGAAATAAATCAGATTATTTCCACATACACCTTCATCATCGTGCAATTTGAAACAAAAACAGTTTCATTGTTCATAATACTGAAAGTTGATCTGAAATCATGCAGAATTCATTTTTTTATTCATTTGTGGGATGTGGGCATCGCTGGCTGGCCAACATTTATTGCCCATCCCTAGTCACCCTTGAGAAGGTGGTGGTGAGCTGCCTTCTTGAGCCGTTGCAGTCCACCAGCTGTGGGTTGACCTGCAATGTCCATAGGGAGGGAATTCCAGGATTTTAACACGGGTCAGTGAAGGAACAGTAATAAATTTCCAAGTCAGCATGATGACTGGCTTGGAGGGGAAATTGAAGGTGGTGGTGTTCCCAAATTTCTGCTGCCCTTGTCCTTCTCGATGGAAGTAGTCATGGGTTTGGAAGGTGCTATCTGAGGATCTTCGGTGAACTTCTGCCATGCATCTTATAGATAGTACACATTGCTGCTACTGAGCATCGGTGGTGGAGGGAGTGGATGTTTGTGGATGTAGTGCCAATCAAGTGGGCTGCTTTGTCCTGGATGATGTCAAGCTTCTTGAGTGCTGTTGGGGCTGCACTCATCCAGGCAAGTGGGGAGTATTCCAACACATTCCTGACTTGTGCCGTGTAGATGGTGGGCAGGCTTTGAGAAATCAGGAGGGGAGTTACTTGCCGCAGTATTCCTGACTTCTAAACTGTTTTTGAAGCCACTGTATTTACATGGTGAGTCCAATTGAGTTTCTGATCAATAATACCCCCCAGGACGTTGATAGTGGTGGACTCAGTGATGGTAACACCGTTGAATGCTAAGGCGCAGTGGTTAGATTGTCTCTTATTCGTGATGATACATCCTGTGAATTCACAAGTGCACCTCTGCAGCTATCACCATGATAAGGTTATTATTTTAAGAGGTTAATTTCAGTGGCAAGTAAAACAATGTGCTGCCATGGTATTTAGTTCTAAAGCAGCAAGAAGAGTCGGATGCTGAGAGGTGACCTCATAGAAGCCTATAAAATCATGAGGGGCATGGATAGGGTAAATAGCCAAGGCCTTTTCCCCAGAGTAGGGGAGCCCAAAACTATAGGTTTATGGTCAGAGGGGAAAGATTTAAAAGGGACCTAAGGGATAACTTTTTCACGCAGAGGGTGGTGCGTGTATGAAATGAGCTGCCAGAAGAGGTGGTGGAGGCTGGTACAATTATATCATTTAAAAGGCATCTGGATGAATATATGAATAAGGAGAGTTTAGAGGTATATGGGCCAAATGCTGGCAAATGGGACTAGATTTATTTAAGATATCTGGTCGGTATGGACGTGTCGGACCAAAGTGTCTGTTTCCTTGCTGTACATCTCTATGACTCTATGACTCTAATTCAAATGAGGACAGAAGGTAGTTTCACTGTGAAGCTGCCCACCATCAAGTGTCCTGTCAACCCTTAGGGGCAGAATTTAGATGGGAAAGTTTGTAAAAATTCTTTCATGGAACACATATCACTGTAAATCTCTATGACTTTATAACTGAGATTCTGTTGCAGATTCCTGTTGAGTTGGGAACATCTTTCAACTGTGGGATATTGCATCCACCTTCTACCTTCTTGGCCCTAGGCAAATCACAATCAAAAAGGCCCATTTGCAAAGTATGTACATGAGATTCGACTGCCATGTTTTTCACCTAAGGTAATGGCAGACAACAGAGACCTCCTCTACTACCCCTTCTTTGAGATCTCCTAACTCTTGTGTCAATCCTGCTTATAGTACAGAGCCTGCGCTGGTCAAGGTTAATGCTAACATTTTCAAACACATTATCCTACACTTGTAGCAAGCTTCTCTGGATCGACTGCTTGCAGCCCATTTTTTTATCAGTTTGAGTGCACAAAAAGTTGCCAGCTCTTTTAAATACATTTACTCCATCTTACCCAATTTTTCTTTATGATCTATACCTGGACAATTTCATAATCCCAAGTACAGGATGAGGAAATTTGTTTGTAACTAGCACAATGCCCTTGTTTAGTCCTCTGTATCTCTCTATTGCTCATTACACTATTAAGTATGTTATTTCTATATCTTTCCTTGTGGAACTGATCACCGAAATATACATTAATACTTAGCCCAAAGGTAACAGTACAGCACAAATTTTATGAAGGCAATAAAAATGGGCATACGCTTGGTAATGGTTCAAGAATTGTCCACATTGAAGTTTTAGATATAAGTCCTTCCTTTTTTATATGAATACGCTACAGACACAGTCAAAGTTTCTCTGGAAAACATAGCATGTAACCTGTCGTCTGCATATCATTTTGTTGTAGACTGCACAACTCTGATGTCAATGGAAATGAAAAGCAGTAAAGGTATATAAAACAAGGAGCTGAATTGATATCACTTCTCATACAGTCACCTAAAGTCAAGATTGCACTGCAAAGCACTTTAAATATCTTAGAACCAATAGAGTCATCAAAATGAATACTGATTTATTTTGCACGACCTGTTCTTATTTCACACACAAATCTTGATTTGACTTCAGAGAGCAATGATACAGAGGTAATGGAAATTTACTAGAAAATCCTTCATGAAATGAAAAATGGAAAAACCAACAAAATAAAATTACCCTTTATCTGAGGCACATATTTTATTTTGTATCTATTGGGAATATGTATTACTTGGTAAAGTTTTATTTTATAAATTAACTACGTTACAAGACACAAATTAGATTCAATAAGTAACCACCAGAAAATTCTGTGAATGAATAAATTTTAAAAACACATGAAAGTAGGAACAATTCCGAGAGTGAACACCAAGTAAGCTACAAACAGAGAAAAAGCGATTCTGGGTGGTTAGTGATTCAAACAAGCAAAGAGTGGGTTCAGTCCTGGTATCACTGTTGTTCACCATTCATATTAACAGTCTAAGCTCAGGAATTAGAAGAACAATTTTACTATCTGCAGGCAGCACCAAATTGGGGAATATAATTAATAGTGAGGAAGATTAGGACAAAATAGAATAAGGCATTAATAAATTTACAATAAGTGCATATAATTGTCAATTGAGCTTCAATACATAAATGTGAGATGACGCATTTTGATCAGAATTATGAGGCTGAATAGTCTTCACAAAATAAATGTTTGAAATCAAGTAGATGTGCAAAAGAACCTGCATATTGATATGCTGAGGTTGTGTATCTTTTTTCTCTGAAAGATAAGAATGAGGGGTTACTTTTTCAGTGGTTTTTAATATCATGAAGGCTTTTGACCAGACCAGAACCAGAGGGAATAAATAAAAAAATAGCCATTAGAAAAAAGTCCAAATAGGCATTCTGGAGAAGTTCATTTACCCAGACCGGTTAGAATGTGAGAAATGTTACAATTAGTTGAGGTGACCAAAATGGATACATTTAAGAAGAAGCCACATAACCACAAGAGGAAGAAAGGAATTGAAGGAAATTTTAATGGAGTAAGGTGAAACAGAATTGAGAGATGCTCAAGTGGAACATAAGCACCAGTCATGACCATTTGGCCACAGGGCCTATTTATACACTCTACATATTGTTTAATATGTAATTGTGGAGATACTGTGTTTAGATGTTATAATAATATGGCAATGGTTAATTGTGATATCCATTTTTATGAAACCAGTCCTATTATTAAGCAATTTTCTTGCGTATGGGATAAAAATATTCTATAATTTCCCACTGTGTAGCCTCTATTTAAATAATACTGAAACAAGGCAGTCTTCAGAATAGAGCATTTTTGACAGTACTATTAATATCTTTTGTTAGTGGTGTCTATCCTTCATGTGAAACCTAAATATCAAAGTAACACGGCACAAACAATAGCAAGCAAATTAGACAAGTAGACAGGAAAATTCAGACATTAAGAAGGATATGCATCATAAAAAGAAATTGTTCAGGTTTTCTTCTCAGCAGTATGCCTTTTAAGACCAGCTGCTATGGCAACAGGGTGGGTTTAAGGGCCACTCAGAAACGTAAGAACCATTTTCAGTGAATGTCTCTCCATAATATTTATCATCACCAAAACATTTTAATATTTATTATGAAACTGCCACTTTTTTTAAATGATTTATCCAAAGATATGACGGAAATAGAGGAGAATGTTGCTGATTTTGGCAGATCGATTTCCAAGCTGACAAATCCATCCAACATGAAACACAATGCACTTTTCATTTCATTTGCTTGTCTTGTGTACTGGGGCCCGTTATCACTTCTTCATGGGGTGCTATAATAGAAATTCAACTAGAATCGCAGAATGTCATTACTGTTATAAGTGAACAAATACATTAGTTATTAATCTTCTCCCCCTCACAGTGTTTTTAATTTTTACTTGTCACAAGAGGATGAGCAGAAAGCAGGAATCAATGAAGTGATGCCTTTGCAGGCATTGATATGAAATGGGCAAGTGTAAAGTGATCTTAACTCTTTCATAACTGCAGGAATATATGTCATTATCTTGCTAGGCCATAGACCCATTGCTTCAAAAACGTTATTAAACCTTTGTTCGCAATAGCAGCATATCACAATGTTAGAAAACTTACAGTGAATCCATATATAGGGTGATTGTATATTAAATAGTTTTTAGAATGAACAAAGCCAAAAATGAGGTATATTCTCTTCTTTGCTTTAAGATTTCTGACACATAGACTGATATCTTAGATCCAAATAAGTCGTAGAATCATGGAAAAATGCAACGCTGAAGGAGGTAATTAGCCTTTCATGCCCCTGTTCGCTCTTTGAAAGAATATTGAACCAGTCCTTGACTTTTCCCCATAGCCCTGCAATCATTTTTCCCTTCAAGTTTTTGTGCAGTTCCTTTTTTTAAGTTAGCATTCAACTGCTTCTTTTACCTTTTCAAGGTGCTGAACTCCAGTGAATTTTTGGTCACAACAACTCAATGCATTAAAAAAAATTCTCATCTCGCATCTCATTCTTTTAGCACTTGCCTTAAATCTTTGTGCTCAGGTTACAGACCCTCCTGCCTGGAGTGTAATGGGAATTAACATATTAATAAGGAAGATGTAATTTTGATGCCAACAGTCATGTAATATTGAAATTCTGCGTGGAAAGCACTCAAAGAACTGTAGTAGAGAGCTGTAATTAGTATTCTGTATCTTAGAATGTGAATGAAGAGTTAACTGTACCTATAGAGAATCAGACAACAGTTAGTTCTTATATAAGATAAAGACGGGTTTCACCTGACTCAGAGCAGGGACAGTCTAGCTACATTAAGTAGCGTCAAGAATGCAGCACAGTCACCCAATGCCCAGAGGTCCCATGAAAGGCCAAATAACACAGTCCACAGTAGCAGCACAATCTACGGAGACAGGAGCCATGGTGCAAACCAAAGGAAACAATCTTTCACTATTTACTTGATCAAAATCTGCCATTAATTTTAAACAAATTGTAAGGAAACATTTTAGTGCAACAAATAGAGAAGTATCAAAATTCCTTTGCATAGCATCAAGAAAAATAGTCATTTTCTCTAAAATCACATGGGTTGATGTTGAAATTGGAAGTGTAGGTAATCCTGAAATGTGTGATTTCTGAGAAAGCAATTATACTTGTCGGCTTTCATTGGAAAGGATAAAATAATGGCAAGATTTTTTTGAACACACATTTTCTTTGGTCCTAAATCTACAAAAGCAATGAGATGGATAGATGCCATCTTTCAAACATTTGGTTAAACTGAATGAAATCTTACCAACTTGTTATAATTGTTTAGGCACAATGTGGTAATTTTTAGGAAAACTGCTTTAAAGGTTCCCATTTTTTTAAAAAAAAGTCCCTTAACAAACATTGTTTCCAAATGGCTCCGGGTGCAAACAGGATTCAGATGAGGCTTCTGTCTTGGATCACAGAGTTGCATTCGAGTGATTCTTTTCTGACTCGGCTAAATGTAGTTAAGAGAAGGCTCGACAGCAGCAATTTGCTTAAGTGCGAACATTTATTGTGTAATAATAAAAGATGAAAAAAGAAAGGAACATTTATTCAGTAAATAAAGAAATGAAAAAGAGAGAAAAAAACAATAAGCCTCATGGCCTTCTCCCTGTCAGGGACCCCTCGATCGACAGCTGGTCTGGAGGCTGAGCTTGTCCCTGGCACCGTTTGCAATCCCGGTCCGAGGAGAAGTCCAACGACTTGGAACAAAAGTCTCTCTCTCTTATACAGGGTAACAAATGGCCAGCACAGAAAAGCAGATACAGAAAACAAGCTGCTTGCAAGTAAAGAAAACAAATTTTGATTGTGCCATCTACGGCACAGGAATCATTCAAGGTCATGCAGCTGTCGAATATCGTCAACAATTTTGGCCCTTCAGCCCATCCTATCCATCTCCAGTCAGAGAGAACACAAGACAATGCTCAATTTAATGATGTTTCACTGTGATCTCTTCCACGAGATAATGGTTTGGATTTTCCAATTATCAGACAGTTGCTATTCCTATGGAGATGGGAGATGTGCATCCCTATCACAGGAGATTCTAAGTAACTCCTGAATAACTATTCACCTAACCCCTTACACACCCCAAGTACACCTCCTTCAGACCACTTACATTCCACAGTCTTAGAAGTTGATGCACATTCACCCGGTCCACGTACACATTGCCGTAGCCTCCACCAGTGAAACTGACACTCCCTTCTATTGCTCTGCACCTGATTCTCCCCTTCCCCCACTGTGGGACAAGTTCCCTCCTACCTCATTCTGCACCCAACCCACCCTTCCCTGAAAGCTGGACACATTCTCATTTCCCCTACTCCACACCTGAAACTTCCTCCCCGTGCGACTGAGCATGCTCCCTCCACTCCCCCTGCTTCACACCTGGCACCTTCTCCCCCGCCTCCTGAGCTGACTCCTTCCCCACTAATCAGATATCCACCTTCCCTGCCGCCTGCTAGATATAATTTCTTCTGCCCATTGCGACATACCCTAAACACTGCGATACCTACTTGGCCCCCTTGCACCCTGGCACCTTATCCACTTGGCATCCCCATTTGGCATCCTATCCACCTGGTACCCTACTTAGCTGGCACCCTGCCCCCTAGCCATTTTTCTTCCCACCTCTCCTGGAAGGAGAAGTTCTAATACATGTTTTCATTCATCCCGCCATAATTACTATCTCCTATGTGTGTCTGCCAAATGGTTTGTGCAGCGTACATCTGAATCAGTCTACGATGTAAAAGGTCCACGTACAGGTATCCCATTGCCCTCTTTCTCAGAGGCCTCAGTGTCTCGGTGTTTGAATGACACTGTTTATATGTCATTTTTATGTGCTGCAATTGCTGATGATCACATTGTTGAGGAGCTGGTTTGTTTCTGAAATGTCCCACAAGATCTCATTGGCACTGTCACCTAGCTGGTTAGAGTGTGGTGTTAATAACACCAAGGCCATGGGTTCAATCCCCGTACATCCAATTACAAATTTGGGGCAGCATGGTGGTTCAGCTGGTTAGCACTGCTGCCTCACAGCACCAGGAACCCGGGTTCGATTCTACCCTTGGGCAACTGTATGTGTGGAGTTTGCACATTCTCCAAGTATCTGCGTGGGTTTCCTTCGGGTGCTCTGGTTTCCTCCCGCAGTCCAAAGACGTGCAGGTTAGGTGCATTGACCGTGTTAAATTGCCCAAAGTGTTCAGGGATGTGTAAGCTAGGTGGATTAGACATGAGAAATGCAGGGTTACAGGGAAAGGGTAGGGGGATGGGGATGGGTCTGGGTGGGATGCTCTTCAGAGGGGCAGGGTGGACTTGTTGGGCCGAATTCCCACAGGAATTCTATGAATCCAGGCACAGAGGTATTGCTGAGGAATACATGCATCTAGAAGCACAGGACAAGTATCAGTCTCCAGCTTCCTGCTCAACATTGCCTCTTGACTGCATGCCTGGACATCTGCTCTGAGAGTCTGTGCACAGCAATCCACTTTCACAGCATTGACTTCAGGCTCTGGAGGTCAGGAGCTCAGAGTTCCACGCAGAAGGAAAATAAAATTGGCAGGAAGTTTGCTGCTATTGAGGAGTCTCCAGCAAAAGTGCAGGAGACTCACAGCCATTCATCTTCCTTGGAATGTCCCATAGATGAAAGACAGGCCATGGATTTTATACTCTGCATAGAGGTGTTGGGTTCCTGAGGTATAAGGAACAAGACCACGATTTCTTCTTATCTGTAAACTACACAGTACATAGTTGTGAGTTGAGACTTTTGCAGCAACAGCTTTTTGTATTATGCTTCTGATACGTTTGTTTTAGCCTCATGAAACCTCAAAAAATGGCCAATACCTTCTGTTCCACGATACCTTCCCATGACATACTCCAGTAAGTTCGTGCTAACTATTCGCCGCACCCAAACCACAAGACCTAGCCAACAGTCTATTCAGTCACATACTTCTTATCTGCTTCAAACTGATTCCCTTCATTTCACCATAGCTGCAAGTCAGTTTTTTGTAATAGCATTTGAAGATTTAACCCTTGTTATGCTGTAGCTTAATCACACAATTTTCAATATACTCCACAAGAGGTAAGGATCAGAGCACCAAGTTATAAGGCCTGGATTTTATGCAAAACAAAACTTTCTCCCACTGGAGCTAACAACAGCCATAAGATTTAGACATATATAAAACTATGAAAGGCATAGATTGGGTGGATAGTCAGACTGTTTTTCTGTGACTGAAAATGTCAGATAGAGGGGGCATACATACAAGGTGAGAGGGGAAATGTGTATAGGAAATGTGCAAGGAAATTTTTTTTAGACAGAGCGTAGTAAATGCCTGGAATAAGTTGCGAGTGGAGGTGGTAGAAGCAGGTACAATAGCAATGTTTAAGCAACATTTAGACAGACACATGTAAGGCAGGGAATAGAGGTATACAAACCATATACAGGCAGATGGAATTAGTTTAGAATGGCATCATGGTCAGCATAGGCATGGTGGGCCAAAGGGCCTGTTCCTGTGCTGTACTGTTCTATATTCTATGTGTCTCCTTAATATGTAGTTCACAGGTTTGCTCAGATTTGTTGCAGTCCAGTACAGATTCTATTTCACCTTGCATGCTTTGGTCTGGTAGATGCAATGAGGGTATGTGAAAGACGATGATAATCTATGAGAGCTGCAGCATTGGACTGAGAAGGAAAATCAGGATGTTCACCAAAAGGACCATCACCTCCACCGTCCAACAGAATAGTATCATCGGCTACAGCAAACCAGCCAGGACTTGCTTGGCAACAGATTTCAATGGAACTGTGTTGGGATAAGTTTTCGACCAACGATGGTAAAAGTATTGAAGCAGCAGAGCCCAAGCATTCCCTGTTTAATCCCAAACATAAATGAAGCTTATCAGTTTGATCTTTTCATGTCTTTCCCGTTGTCTAATAAAAGTTAGACTTACAAACTGTTTAAAGCCTTCAAAACAACAGATATTCCCTCATTCAATCATGAGAAAGCTTTATGCTAGTGCAGTATGTGTGCCATGGAAAGAATAGCTATCCTTTAGATAGAGTTACAACATCATGTGATACTAAGTATGACTAGCCTCTCTAATTTAAACCTTGTAGCTGCAATGAAAATGACAGTTGATCACGCAGCTGATGATGAAAAGTGAACAAATTTAAATACAAATGTATTATTCCACGCACAAAGAAGTTTCACCTGTGCCACGAATATGACATTGGAAGGTCGACTTTTCCCTCTCCCTCCCACTCATCTTGGTGCAGTGCTGAGGTCCGCAGATGGGATAGGAGGAGCTGCACTCTAGTGAATATATTGCCCCTGCCGTTTTGGTCAGGCAAGCCTGAGGGTAGGGTGGGGGGAACGTTTGTTGACAGACAGCCCAGACATGCTGTGAGTGCCCCGGCCAGACGTAAGGTCACCCTTCTTAGCTTGAGCTTCCCCAGGGTCGAAGGTCACAGGAAGAGTCAAGGCAGTGGCGGGGGGGGGGGGGGGGGTGCGGTGTTTGCGGGCACCTCTGGCGTCCAAACAGGAGACACCAGAGAGACTTACATGTAGCTCCTCATCTGCCTACCAGCACTACCCTGTCTCTTTGTAAGGTATGGGCACCTGAATTGAAGTCAAGGTCCCTTGGTCTGTGGAAGATTGCACCAGAAAACTCCCTGGAGCTCATGGAGAGAAACTTCCATGCAATACCTCACCTCTTGAAATGAATGAAATAATTTTGGGAAAATTCAGCCCTCAGGAACTATTGACTCTTGATATTACTTTAAATTTTGGTGATTGAACGAGAAGATTCATGTTCAAAATTTGTATGTCATTTATGTAAACGATTTGGATGAGAACTTAGAAGGCATGGTTAGTAAGTTTGCAAATGACACCAACGTTGGCTGTAAAGAAGGTCATCTAAGATTACAAAAAGATCTTGATCAATTGAACCAATAGTCTGAGAAGTGGCAAATGGAGTTTACTTTGAATAAATATGAGGTATTGCATTTTGATAAAACATACAAGGTCAGGATTTAAATAGTTAATGGTAGAGCCTTGTTGAGTGTTATCAAACAGGGAGACCTAGGGTTTCAGGTACATAATTCTTTGAAAGTTGCATCACAGGTAGACAGGGTAGCTAAGAAGGCATTTAACATGTTTGCCTTCATTGCTCAGACCACTGAGTATAGGAGATGGGACATCATGATGAGATTGCTCATGATGTTGGTGTGGTCACTTTTGGAATACAATATACAGTTCTGGTCACTCTCCTATAGGAAGGATATTATTAAATTGGAGAGGGTTCAGAAAAAAATAACCAGGATGTTGCCAAGACTGGATGATTTGAGTTAAGAGGAGAGGTTGGATAGGCTAGGACTTTCTTCACTGGATCATAAGAGATTGAAGGATAACCTTACAGAAGTTTATAAAATCATGAGGGGCATAGATAAGGTGAAGAGCAAAGGCTTCTTCCCTAGGGTGGGTGAGTGTAAAACAAGGGGACGTATTTTTAAGGCGAGAGGAGGAAGATTTAAAAGGGATCTGCGGAGCAAACTTTTCACACAGAGAGTGGTTCATAAGTGGAATGAAGTGCCAGAGGACATGGTAGATGCAGGTGCTGTTACAACATTTAAAAGATATTAGGATAGCTACATGAATAAGAAAGGTTTAGAGGCATTCAGGCCAAACACAGGCAAATAGGACTAGTTTGGTTTGGGAAACTTGGTCAGCATGGACTAGTGGGACTGATTTTCCAAGTTGTATGACTGTATGACTCTGTAACAGGTTTTTATGTGCATTGATAATCGGAAATTCTCCTCCAACCAAAAAATGGAATGGGCATTCAGCCTGAAGGGTGGAAGCAAATACCTTGGAATCATTCTAAAAATATTTGGATGTTATAAAAGAGGGATTGTAAAATGATGGCTCAAATGGTCTTCTCCTCTGTAACTGTTTCTTTGTTGATTCTTTCATGGTACTTGGGTATCACTGGTATGACCAGCCCATCCCTAATTGCCCCTTAGTAGGTTATGATGAGCTCCCATTTTGAACTATTGCTGTCAATCTGATGCGTGTGTACCTACTGCATTGTAAGAGAAACAACCTTACAATTGCTATCATGCGAATATATATGTTTTGAAGATTGAGAGGAATAAATATTGTTCCATTGCTCTTCCTCAGATAAGTTTATCATCTTTTAGGACAGAACAGCAAATTGAATGCAAGTGGAAGTTTAGCGTTGAGAGTATTTGAGATTATGATTAGGAAAACGAATCAATAGAAAGTTATATGAACCAAGGACTGACTTACGGCAGGTTGGCAGAGTGTTGGAGCAAAACTCCATCAGAGATTTGATCTTCCATTGTTAATGTCTCTGGTCTCTGCTACACTGCTGCCTGCTTGGTGCTAGATATATGTTATACAAGAGCAAAATCAACAAAATTCCATAGAATTTTCATAGCATTGTGCCTGTTCTTTGGGAACAATGCAGGCATCCAAGTTCCACATGTGGCAACCATGTGAGATTAATAAGCACCTAATATGTATTGCTATCATGAATGCAAAAGTGGAATATAAGGTCTTCATAACTTATACCTGATACAGATGGGAGGCTTTTCTCATATGCAAACAAGATTCCCAATCAAATCAAGATGACCCTTTGTAAAATTTGCCTACCATAAATGAGCTAGCCACATTCGAGAAAAACGCATTTTTGTCTTTTAAAAAAAGCACTAATCTTGATGCAGAACCAAGACAATCATGATTTCAATTCCACTGCAACGCTAGATTCCATTGCCAGTCCCCACTGAGCTCCTTCTTGATGAAGGAGTCCTTGCTTTCACCTAGTCACTCCCCACAACCCTCAGCTCCCTCATTCATTACACCCCTCTTTAATTTGATTTTCTGTGTATTTTGAGCATAGGGAACTTGGAGTAGGGTTGTTAGTTGGGGGAGGCAGTTGTAATGGAATGGAAGGTCCTGAGGCACCTCAAGTCAGTGAGCAAGTAGACTGCTCTGAGGCCATACAGGGCCAGTAGGGTAGGGGGACTTGGTGAGGGCGAGTGAGGGAAGATGTTGCACACTATAATGAGATGAGCCGAGGTGGGAGGTGTGCGCTTTCGTACAGATAGAGTGAGTGTGACATAGCAGACAGAAGACTGTGGGACTTAGCCTCACAGAGTGCGGAAAACCATTAATCTTCTCTCTGCTTTACTGTGCATTCCTCTAGACTGTGAATCCCACACTGATCTGGGTGGTGATCTCACACTGAGTTGGCACATAATGTTGGTTATGTCTCCTCTGCCCATTCTGAGGGAAGGGAACAGTATTCCTCTGCACCAGATCGATGGCCAGGATCTCCAGGAACCTGTATTCAAAACAGGTACCAATTTCCCTCTGTCCAATATCTGTTGAGTAATTTGCATGAACCGAGCAAGACAGATCACAACTGATGGCTCTTGACCTGCTACACAACTGAATTATAAATATGATGCCAACAGCAGGAATTCTAGGAGGTCCCAGCCATGGCAAGTACTTCTGCCTGTGGCAAGAGGGAAGATGTGCCAAGTGGGGTGCTGTAGGGTCATGGAACAGAGGCCATGAGGCAAATTTTGAAAAAATAGCTTTGGAAAAATCTCTCTAAGCCCATGGAGAGTACCCTTCCACAAAAAAAAAATTCAGCCCCAGGACTCAATATTATCCAAATATCCAATATTTTCTTCTTACCTTCAATTACTTTTTCAACTGTTGCCAGGGCAGGGCTGTTGGGTCTTTGTTTCTCTGACAACATTCAAGAGGCTCATACCTCAGCAAAACAGCCCGTTTGATTAGCATCACATCCACCACCTTAAATATTCACGACTCTGTATTAGCATGTAGGAGCAGCAATGTGAAACATCTACTAGAAATATGGCTGCAGTTTATTGAGGCACCCTGATGCACATCTTCCAAAGCTGTAAACTCTACCAGCTAGAAAGTAGCAGATGCATTAGAACATCTGTTATGCCTTCCTGAATTTCCTGATTTAGGAAAGGCAATCCAGTTCCTGAAACTCTCTGGCAATAGAGTTATCAGAGTATCTATACCACTTGGACTATAGCAATTCTAAAAGTTAGCTGGCAACTCAGGATAGGGCAGCAAGTACATACCTTGCCAGTGATATTCACTTGAATGAACAAAAAAAGGCTGCTCAGAGCATATTAATATGGCTAAATGCTAACAATCAATAATCAGAGGTGCTTAAAAGCAACGGTGACACATGCAACTGCAACAGATACAGATTGGATCAAAATCATGGAATTCGCTTTTTAACAAATATTTTGAAGCACTTTCACCATACAGACTACAGTAGTTCGTGTCAGCAGATCAGCACCACTTTATCAAGGGCATCTAGGGTGGATGACATTATCCAGTTTTGGCAGTGATACCCATATCAAGAAAGAATTTCTAAATGTGTGAATTGGTCAGCTACAGTCTCTCTTTGTACAATAACTCAGGTGAACATTTTGGCAGGGATCAAATTATATCACCTGAGTTCCAAATGTACAATGTGAAGTCAGCTGCCCAGTTACAGTAGCATTCATATGTATTCAACTTTGAGATGATTTCTGCTTATGCAATATCCTGTTGTGTAGGAATATTAACCGCATGGTAGATTTCTCTCAAGCTAAATACTCAGTTTGCGAACTGATCCTCTATTGTGCTCATCCTCAGCTGGATATTCCAGTGAATCTGCTCAGTTTGAATGACAGTTGTAATGGATAGTTTCAAAAGTTATCATTAGCATCATTGTTACTGGGGTATCATGAACCTTTATGTAATCATGGAATACCCACTGTCTGCAAGATATATTTTGTGTCCCTTCTCAGTTCTCAATTGCTGCATTTGCAGATTTGCTTCCCCAGATACACTTCAAAAAAGCAGTAAGGTGCAAATTATTGCATAGCCATTGCTTGAAATCCAGTTCACAATGAGTGAGAGACAGAGTTTTATTGTGGTGATAAATTAATATTTGCCACATTCTCCTGTGGAGATGGAAATACATAACCTCTGCAGAATAATACAAAGCAGATGTACTTAAATAGAAGGAAGCTAGCTTTATGAATTAATAGACAAGTTCCTTGGTTTTAGCGAAAGCTACTTTTCAAGAGTTGCATGCAATCAATAAACTAAAATAGGGACTTCTAGTCACCAGACCAACAACTTCTGTGGATATATCATTTTGGCGAACTTTTCCAACTCAGTGTACAACAAAACCCAGGAAAGAATAAGATTGGGCAATTTTTGTCCAAATTATCAATGAAGACTTGGAAGAAATTTTTTTAAAAAACTCTGTTAAACTTTGCTTCTTTGTTTGTTGCTTGTAGTACAGTTAGAGACAAATGTAACAGAATTAAATACAGAGCAACAGATGTTTGAGAGCAGCTTTGGGCTTTATGAAGACTATATTATTTTGTAATTTGGACCAAAAGCAGCATCAGTAGGGGAAAGTTGTAATTATTTAAAAATGTTTGGAGAATCTACAAATGTTTTAAAATGGTTTGAAAGGGAACTTCTGAGTGTTTATACCTTATAAATTGATCAATAGTGTGATTTTTTTGTTTGGATAACAAGGCCAATAGAATCGGGTGATCCTTAACCTGGAAGCAGACCAACAGGAAGGATGTTAAGAAGACAAAGACAGAAAGAGAATCAGAAAATTCATATAAGAGGGAAGCGTGTAAAGCTTTCTGTTTGGCAATAGAAGAAAATTGAATTAAATGGGATGTGATGTATGCAAGTTAAGAGAGGTTTATTCCTAAAAGCAGTGTGACTAGCTCAATAAAATGAAAGGACTGAGAGTTAGTATCAAAGGCTCAGATTATGAGCTGGATATTGTTGATTGGCCAATTAAAAAGGAACTCTGGAAAGCTTTGTAACCAAAATAAATATGAGCTAGGTGATTTTGGGTTTATAGACCTGCACCATGTTGATGTTAATTGTATCCAGGCACCTCATGTAGAATATGGTTTATGGTGACCTCACACTGAGGGCCATATCAACTGAGTGGGAAAAGGAAAAATCCTAACCTTTGGGCATTTATTCTGAGAATTTTAAAATTGCACATGATGTCACATGTATGCAAGAATTGATGCACATTCTCTGGTTGTGCAGAAGGTACCTTTGTTGTCTTAATTGCTTAAAGTGAAAATTACATTTTTAATACAAAGTATAAATCAGCTGCCTGTTAATTCACCTTTCATCTATGCTGGTTCTGATTTATGCAAATTAAAAGTTACAAGAAATGAAATCATGGTGCCAATTCTTTTATTGGGGATCATTCATAAATGTGTGAGGTTTTTTTGGTTTATGGTTTGCCCATGGGGATCATAGCATGTTTAGATGACATCGTTAACCATTAGAGTGAATTGCTGATGGTTTATTAAAGTCTATTCAGAACCTGGTGATAAACCAATTATCCTTTTTTCCAGTTCTCACTGTGTCCCCATTATGTCTCAGCTATTATATATTTCTTTGGTCAGAGTATACAGTGCTTACATATTTAGTAATTAGGTTGCCATGGCATTTTTCTCCAACTGCAAATTATGGTGTGATTGTGGATGCAAAGCTCCTGTCTAACTTGATTGTCCCAGGCCCACTTCATTATTTAAAGAATGATGCTGTAGATAAAGAAGGCTTGAGATAGAAGACAGAGGTCATGGCATCACTTGGCCGCAGTTCAACAAGTCCACACACAAACAAGACTGGCTGAAGATCATGATCGGGCACAACAATTTTAAAGGGAAATTGGGTACAAATATTTGAAAAGAGAAAATAGGTCGGATTATGGAGAAAGTGAAGAGAATTTCTGACTAATTGGATAACTCTTTTAAAGAGCCAGCACAGTTGCAATGATCAAGTGACTTCTTCTGCGCTTTATAGAAGTAAGAAACAGCTTTGAAATACTCCCAGCAAGTCAATTAAGTGAGCAACAGAAGAAGTGAGTTGGGTTTGCTTCCCAATTAATTGAATCTGAATCTCAAATGTGACAAGTTTCCACTAGACATATACCTAATCACAAATGTTTTATGCAAATGCATGTATAATCCCTTCTAGTATATTAAAAAAAATTCTGTTTTCCTCATATGCAATGAAAGTAGATTTATTCAATATTGTAAAATTGAAAAATATTTTTAAAAGTATTTACAGCTTTTACATAGCACAATGAAATTTGAAAAAAAGACTAAAAATATCAATAAATTTGAGGATAAAATCCAAATAAATTATTTTGAGAATGCAACCAAATTGAAAAGTTAAATTTGACTGCTGTCAAATGTATGCTGTCATTATTTGAAAGCGTTTTCTAACTGACAAACGAATACTGAACATGAAGTTTGTTTTCTATTAAGGATTGTCCAATGAATGGGATGAAGGCTTTGTCCTCATTTGTTTTGAGCTTCTTTCATTATACATTACAAACAGTATACTGGCTCATTTTGATAAGCAACTTAATCCTTGTTTCTAATATTGATTTACCAGTGCAGCATTTATGTTCCATATAAAGGCACTGCAGAAGTTCTTTAATTACAGTTATCATAGAACACAGAAAAAACTTTGGAATTGAAGCAGAAAATGTGCTGTAAGTGACCCCTCAGGCTAACAGCAGTATTGCACCACTTACTGATTTATACCCCTGAACATCAGTACATATGAAATTCTGAAATTGTGGTAGTTCAGGACTGTGTGAATGGAAAGAAAGACTTGCATTTAAATTGCACCTTTTGCAACATCTGGACATATTGCCATTGAAGTACCTTTTGAATTGTAGTGACTGTTGTAATGTAAAAAGCACAACAATTTGCACACAGCAAAATCAGCAACTGGTAATGTGATAATAACCAAAAGCACTGCTCACACAGCTAGCAGTGCATAAATTAATAACTAATCTGTTTCAGCGATGTTAAGTTTTAGCTTTATTCTTTCAAGGAATGTGGACATGTGGTAAGGCCAGCATCTGCTGGCCATCTCTAATTAGCTTAGAACCGATAGCTCACTAGGCCTCACAAGGCTAAGACGACAGTTAAAAGTTAACCACATTGCTGACGTTTGGAGTCACCTGTAGACATGAATGGATAAGGATGGCAGTTTTCCTTCTTACAAGGGCATAAGTGAACCAAATGGGATTTGGTTTATTCATTAATATGATGAGTATCACTGCCTAGGCTGGCATTTATTACTCATCATAATTGTCCAGAAGGTAAGGCTGGCAGATTTCCTTCCTAGATGGATTGAGTGATCCAAATAAGTACTTACAACAATCAACACTGATTATGCAATTGTCAGTAGGCCAACTGTTTTTTAGTCCAGGTTTTTATTGAATTCAAATTTCACCATTTGCCATGTCAAACCCCTGTCTCTGGAATATTAGCCTGGGTTCTGGATTACTAGCCCAGGGATGTTACCAATTACACTTCCACCTCCTCGAAGGCCAAGCATTGGCTAAGGGATTATTCCCCTGCTCATAATCAAACTATTGTTGTGGAATCTTTATGCAATATGCGTCTATTTGAGATGACAGATGGGATCTTTGATATCTCATCTGAAAAGACAGCACCTCCAACAGTGCAGCACTCTATGAATACTGCACTTAAATACCAGCGTTGAGTTTTGTGCTCAAGTCTTCAGAGTGAGATTTGACCTCATAACCTCTGATGCAGATGAGACAAATCAGCCGAAGCTGATACCATGCAAGGTGATGGGATTATGAAGAGTTTTATTTTCTTGGTCTTGTCATCTTGGGGGTTTTGTATTGTACTGTTGTGACATTTTCCAGTGTAAGCACCTTGCAATGAAAACAGAAAATGTTTGAGTGACATTGCCATATTTTCAAAACAAATGATAGAGAATATCACTGATTAATGTGCAGCTATCGATTTCACCTATTCCTACACAACACATAACATTCCTTCTGAAAAGAAGACTTTTCCAGTGGAACAAACAATTATTCTCATTTTCTTTCACTCATGGTGATATGGTAAACAGTTTTATTTTAAGCATAAGTCACATTCATGGTCTAATATGCTTCTCAAATTGAAATTCTGCAGACTCAACTAGAAAACTCCTATTTGTGTATCGATTGCAATAGGCAGACCTTCAAAACTTGAAGGAGACTACCCACAAGTTACACGCAGGTGAAGAAAATCATGAAATCTTTTACATTTTAGATTGAAGCATTTTCCATGCCACAGTGCCAATCAGTTGGAGGGGAATTGCAAATAAATACTAAACATTGAAATGAGGTTCGAAATCTCGACATTGATGACTTGCATCAACTTAGCAGCTAAAATGCTCCGGAAAGAGAGAAGTATAATATGCCATCAAATTTCAATATATGAGGAAATTGCCACTGAGTAAATGACAATAGTAAAACTGGGACTTTGAGTAATTGGATATACAATATACAGTTACCCAAAAGGCAATGAAAACTGACAATGAATGTTATCGAATGGCATTCTAATAGACATCATTCTCTGCAGGGTGATTATTCCTGCGTAATCTCAGGACCTTTCGCATTTCTCCCTATCTTTCTTGTTCCTGATGCACACACAAAAATCGAAGCCTCAGAACCATCGAGTATTTTTGGCAAATTGCGGATATTCAGATCACACTGCACATCACTTCAAGTAGCTCTGCACCTGGAAGTGTCTCCAAGCCAAAGGATTATCAATGTGGATGGGAATGATATCAGCACATCTTCTAATCTTACTGTCATTGCATATGAACTGATACTGAAAAGCTGATAAAATCAAATCACCCGACTCACTTAAAATGACAGGAAGTGTGCAAATTATATTACAGGAACATTAAGTGACCTCAATACAAGTAGAAATGTTCCAAAAACAGATGATGATGTTGAAAGTATGCATAATTCCAGTTACACATCTGCCAACATTGGAACAATTGGAAATCCTATTACTTATTTTCTGCGATAGTTGGAAAATGTAAGAATTATTCAACTTGGTGTGAAAAAATAACAAATTTGCAGAGAAATGCTTTCATGTTATGAAGAATGTAGGTGCGATTATTATTATTCAACTGATCCATCTCTGACTCCTCCCTTCTCTTCCTAGACATCTCTGTTTCCATGACTGGGAAATAGGCTGGCCACCGATATCTATTACAAACCCCCAACTCCCACAGTTACCTTGACTGTACATCCACTCTCTTTGCTTCCTGTAAGGACTCTGTTCCATTCACCCAGTTTCTCTGTCTCTGTCAAATATGTTCACATGACACCACCTTCAGCAGGGAAGGACCTCAGGCATGTCTAACATTTTCCTCAACAGTAGTTGACAGGGCCGTTAGCCGTGTCTGACCCATTACCCTGCCCTCACTCCTTATCTTCCCTCCCACAACAACGCTGGATTCCCCATGTCCTCACTTTGCACCTAACCAGCTCCCGTGTCCAAAGAATGATAAACCGCCATTTCCACCACCTCTTGCAGGCTGCCACCTCCTGCCACATATCCCCCTCCCCTCTCCTTCCTTGTCAGTATTCTTCTGGGACTGTTCCCTCCAAAACTCCCTGTTCCACACCTCCTCCACTCCCAGCACATTCTCACACCCCCATGGCACCTTCCCATGCATTTGCAGAAGGTGCAACAGTTGCACGTTTACCTTCTCGCTGCTGACTGTTCAAGGACCCACATTCACATTTCAGGTAAAGCATTGATTTATCTACATGTCATACAATCTAGTCTACTGTACTCGCCATTCACAAGGTGATCTCCTCTACAATGGAGGATTCACTCTTCCATTCCTTCTTCTCACTACCCCTGCTGTTATCAGTTTAACTACCACCATTCCTCATCTGTTTTCAGTTCTGATGAAGGGTCATTGGACTTGAAACATTAACTGTTTTTTCCCTTCCACAGATACTGCCGGATTTGCTGAGTTTCTGTTTTTGAACAATATTGTGAATGTTTCGTGGGTTGTTATAGATAAAACTCATAGTTTTAGCAATTAAAGATCAATTGTGGAAAGCAGGAGTAAATGCAATTGAAGCACATTAGAGTGTGTAATACTCAAAAGGTTGGGTTCCTGTTGCTGTTCAAAGTTAACAGCTAGAACAGGAACTTTAACAACAACAGCTGGGCCTGCTAAGTTGGGGACATGGTATCTACACTGTTTATAATGGCAGTCCAGGGACACTGTGATTTGGGTTTTGATTAAAGAGGTACAGTTTTAAACATTCAGCGAATCAGCAAGGCTGTAAAACCTACTTACTTAATCAGATCAAGAAGAAATTGTAAATGAGAGATACTTGATCTAACTCAGGTTCAGGAGAGCTCAGAATTGGCGGCATCATTATGGAGATGGGTGCCTTAATAAGGTTCTCCGGGTTTGCTTTATCTGTCCTTTTCTGGGAGAGTTTAGCTGTAATTTGGAACTGGGGGAGTGCTGATGCAGAAGAAATGCTCCTGTTAGTAGACTTCAGGCAGTTGGAGGTCAGTACAAGTCCCAGATGGTTGTGGTTTCATGTTCTGTAGAAAAGCTAGGGCTAAAAAGAAGTCCTGAATGCTGACATGAAGTGAAATATCTAAAGGCCTTCATCTTTCATACTTACATTAGCACCAGTAGCATATGGATGAGGCACGGGTCATGTAGTACCAAGCAATTCAATTAACTCGTATTACAGTAATTGGTACCTACATATAGACACTTGTGAGTCTGGACTCAAGGTAAGCAATTCAGATGTGCTGCAGGGTACTTGCTTCAGCATGTCATGCTGCAAGAGGACAAAGCTCAGGAAATTGGATACTGAGGCCTTTATCCCATTACGTCACATGGCATGTGACCTAATATCCTTCAAAGGTATCATGCATATTTTCTGTGAGATTTAGCACAATAGAAGCCATTGATAGCTTGTGCAGCTAAAAGTGAAGTGATGGAAGCTAACAAGCCATATTTGCTTGGTACAACCGAGAAAGATTGGAGCTTGGTAGAAATTCAGTAACAGCTTGGTGAAACTATTTGATAAAGGTTGAAATTATGCTGGTAATTAGGCACTTAGGAACAACTTTCATAGAAATGGGAAACTTGTTCTCTGGAGAAGCGGTTGAACTACCTAGTAATCAGCAGCTATTCTGAAGTAGTTTGAGTCAGAGAGAGCTTTGAAGGAGTTCGAAAGTCAGATGTTCAAAAACGAAGAATTAGAATCCCTTACAAAGTGGACAGAGTTTTCATTAAATTTGGTGATCCACAGCATCATGAACATCTGGATGGGATCTTCCTTGACTGTATTAGTCATTTACCATGCTTTCTATGGAGCATTTGTCTACAACTTGTCTGTTAACCCATATTTACATAATATTTATTCACACATACATGCATACGAAAGGGAGCAACAGGAGGCCATTTGGACAATCAAGCCTGTTCCAACCTTTACTAAGTTCATGCAGATCTGTGGTGTTTTGATTTCCGCTTTCCCATTTACCCCTAAACACTTTTGACCTCCTTGCCTAACAAGATCTTTCTACTTCTGCCTTAAAAATATTCAATGATCCCACTTTCACTGCCTTCTGAGACAGAGTTCTAAATTCAAACATAAAGATTTCTCCTCATCGTTGTCCTAAAAGACCTTCCCTAAATGTTAAAGCAATCTTTGCCTGTTCTAGACTCACACACAAGAGGAAATATCCTTTCTATTCCCACCTTGTTATGACCATTCAGGATCTTAAAAACATTGACCGAGACATCTCTCATTATTCCAATCTCCAGTAGAAACAAACTTAGTCTGTCCAACCTATCCTCTTAAGACAACTAGTCATTCCAGATACCAATCTAGTGCATTTCCTCTGAACTGGCTCTTACGTGTTTACAAATCTAACAAAACGAGTATGAAGGTGCTCAAAACAATTTATTGGGGGATTGTTAATACATATATCAGAAAGTTGGAGCAAAGGGCATTTATTCAGAGTGACAAAAGATGGAAAATTATATTCCGCAAGGTTTATTGTTGGAACTACTGCTGTTCACCATTTATTTTAGCAACATGGGCTATTGAATCAGAAACACAATTTTTAAATTTGTGGATGACACCAACTTGATGGAAGACGTAGAAATCAGATGTCAGTTGTTCACAGGGAAGGCAAGAGGTCCTCCAGACATATGCACATACGTCAAACATCAATCAAAATCAGAATTGTTGCTCCAAAAACCTAATTGCACTACAAGGAGAAGTTTAGCAACCTTACTCAAGTTGTCAAGATGAGTGAGTTCATCTTCAAATGGCATTTCCTCGCCATTATCTTTATCTACTATTCAATTATCTATGCCCTATCACCTACCCACCAACAATCAGTGAAATTAGTATTCTATTTAAACACATATGCTTTTCCCTATTCTGACAGTGTTAACATTGTGACAATCCTTGTATCAGCAAATAAAATGTTAGTAGTCTAAATATCTCAATCAACATAAATTGTGAATAGATACTGCTTTGTTAGTGTTGATAAACTAGTAATCAATGGCCCAGGCTAATGCTCTGGGGTATGGATTCAATTCCCACCATGACAGCTGGTAGAATTTAAATTCAATTAATTCCTAAAAAAATGTGGAGCTGGAAAGCTAGTCCCAGTCATTCTCACCCAGAGATTATGATTGATTGTTGTTCAAAACTCATCTGGTTTACTAATGCCCATAAGGAAAGAAATCTGCTCTTCTCACCTCGAATAGCCAAGGTGTGATTCCAGACATGCAGCAGTGTGCAGCAAATAACTGACCTCTAAAATGGTCAAACAAGCCTTTCAGCTCAAGGGCAAATCGAGATAGGGAATAACTGTTTGACTTGCCAGATGTCACCAAACCTAAAATTGATTTTACGAAAGCACTGTAGGGCATTTATTCAGCATTTATACAATTTACATTTTTTTTGACTCAATAAACCTGGAAAACAAAAGAATCATGACCGCTGACATCTTCTTAAATTCCACAAAATGTTTAGACTAGAGGTTGCCTCCATTTAATGGTCACATATCTTTTCAAACTTTGCCCCATGTTATTGTCTTTCAACAACTTTTGTTTATGCTATACCAACAAAATTATACATTCAAAACATACAATGCAGGATAACATTTTTTATTCTCCATGAGATTAACTTGCAGAGGATGCTAAATGATCAAGCATTCAACTATGTTAAATTCAAGTCTTATCTAAACTGAATGTTTGCTTTTCTGCTTTTTTTTATCCTTTTGTGCCTTTCAGGAAGAGTTAGCTAGTGATAGAATGCTAGCTGATCTTGCAGCTGAATAAAGTTAACTTTTTTATTGTGGTAGATTTTTGATGATCTATGCAAAAGCAATTTCTCCAATTTGTTCCAAATTCAGTGATGTGCCAGAAACAACAGGCAATGAACAAATTCAAACCACTCTTTAGCTCCAATGAAAGAGAGGGTTCACTTGTTCTTTCAAGAGTGAGTTCTCTGCAAATAATGCCCAAATTACACACAGAAGACAGGAGAAAATGCAATGATAACTAAGGATGATGTTACGGAAAATGCACTGTTAATGGGAACTCGGATCTGTGTCATGACTTTACAAACTAATTATCCTCACTTTATATCCCAGAGCTGTCAGATGTTCAGATTGGTAGCCATCCGTGGTTAGGGCATTTTATGCCAGCTCATAAACAGCCCAGCGTGTATAAGGGGAAGTTGTCAGAAGGCGAGCTCAGACAGGAATTTTTGGCAATGACATCCATGATGTTATCAATTCTCCTCATTACTCAGAAGTGCATCAGCCAGCAATTCTCAACGTCTGCAGATACAATGAAACATGAAACTTCAGAAGCTGCTTTCAGATTTGTCAGATTATCCCTAAACTGCATTACACAAGAATCTTGCAGAGAGGCTCAGCGTTCAAACACATGCAAGGTTGTGAAGTTGCAGTGCGCACCTATTGATTGTCACGAAACACACTAGAAAAGCTTATTTAACAGTGTGACAAATCTTAATTATTGTAAAGCAACAAGTCTGTTGCTGAAAATTTGCTTCTACAAGTGTGAAGTTTCATTCCCTCAGATTTTAATTATTACTATTGATTTTGTTAAAATATTAATACACTTTCCGTTACCATTTCTGTTTCTTTTTTATCTTTCTCTAAATCCCAACTTCCGTTCCCCCTATTTTGCTTTCTCTATGTTTTTTATGTTGATTGTATTTTTTGTTCTTTCATGACTTATAGTTGTTGCTAGCAAGGCCAGTATTTGTTCCCCATTGACTTTGAACAAATGGCAGTAGATCCCCTTCTTGAACTGTTGCATGCTATATGGTGCAGGTACACCCACAGTACTGCTGGGAAGGCAGTTCCAAGATTTTGATCCAATGATAGCGAAGGAATGGGTGCTGCAATTCTAAGTCAGAATGGTATGTGACTTTGGGGGTAACTTGCAGATGGTAGTGTTCTTATGCATCGTGTGATGAAGTTTTACAATGTATTAGGATTATTTTGGGAACTTGTTTTCTAAAGTTGAGCTAAATTGGGGTTTTTGGTTTTCGCTTCCCTGAAGGAGATTTGCTCCTTTTAAGCTGCAGGTTAAATCTAACAAATCATGTAACTTAAACTAAATGATGAAATAAGTTACCTGTTAGGATAATAGCTGATCTGTTCACTCAAGATTTACAACCCAGAGAGAGATAAAAAGAGAGAGACCACATGCAGGTGCAATTTAGTGGGAAATGATCCAGACGAGCAGTACAGCAGTTTACTCTGGCAGTCTCCAGGCCATCAGAGATGGAAGACAAACTGCTTCAGCAGTCCAAGTAGGCAGGCATGGGAAAAAGACCTGAGTTTTTTTTTCTCAGATTTCAGTGAGTCAGTTCGAGTTTGTGTCTTATGCAGAGTAGTAGCAGAAAAAATTACATCTGGTGAATGAGCAGAAATTAACCAAAAGCAAACGCACGTGACCTTGTCAGATATATAAGAAATTAAAGTGTAAATTTAGGAATTGATAAGTGTTGAGTGTTTGTAATGGAAGTTGCTGGGAAAAAGGTTGAATTTTTTTTTGCTGTTTATAATAAGATCTTTCCATATTGTCTAGATTTGTTTTTTTTTTCTTTTGTGTGGTCAACTTATGTCCTTTTGTTAACCTGATTTGATTTATCCTTTTATTACCATCATCTCAGGATTGTCTTTGCTCATCCTTCCAGGTGGTAGAGTTGTGTTTAGAATGTGCAGTTGAAGGAACATTGAGAAGTTGCTGCAATGCATCTTGTATATAGGACATTCTGCTGCCATAACAAACCAGTGATGGAGGGAGTGAATTTCTAACTGGTGAACGGAGTCAAAATGCCAGTCAAGCAACAAGGAACACTTGCCTTTATTGGTCAGTGCATTGTGTATAGGAGTTGGGAGGTCATGTTGTGGCTGTTCAGGACATTGGTTAGGCCACTTCTGGAATATTGTGTTCTATTCTGGTCTCCATGCTACAAGAAAAATGTTGTTAAACTTGAAAGAGTACTGAAAAGGTTTACAAGGATGTTGCCAGGGTTGGAGATGAGCTACAGGGAGAGGCTGAATAGACTGGAGTTATCGTCCTTGGAGCATCAAAGGCTGTGGGGTGACCTTATAGAGGTTTATAAAATCATGAGGGGCATGGATAGGTTGAATAGCCAAGGACTTTTTCCCAAGGTAGAAGAGTCCAAAACTAGAGGGCATAGGTTAAAGTGAGAGGGGAAAGACATACAGGGTCCTAAGGGGCAACATTTCATGCAGAGGGTGGTGTGTGTATGAAATGAACTGCCAGAGGAAGTGCTGGAGTCTGGTACAATTACAATATTTAAAAGGCTTCTGGATGAGTACATGAATTGGTAGAGTTTAGAGGAACATGAGCCAAATGGTAGCAAATGGGACTAGATTAATTTAGGATACCTGGTCAGCATGGATGTGTCTATTTCCATGCTGTACAACTCTATGACTCTATGATTGAAAGCCAAGCCTGTCAATCAGGTTGGCGTCTGGAGGAGATAACTTCTGATGGACAAAAGATGCAGGCTGTAATTGCATATGATGTAAATCAAGTTCCTCTCTCCACAGATGCTAACTGCCTTGTTGAGTGTTTTCCATAATAATTATGTAGATTAGAGTACAGTTGGTTATATCACTTAATTCCATGAGTCAGGAAGATGAAGATTCTGAAACAGATACAGAAAGTGAACATTGTTTATTCTTTTTCTTCCAAATGTGCTGGAGGAATGAAAATAAAACTCTTGTGGAACAGATGTTTCAAACAGAGATTTCAGAAGCAGCGGAATGAGCAATTGGTTGGTATCAGTCACTGTGACAATGAAAATGAAGTTGTGTTGGAAATCTTTTGTTTGAGTTAAAGGTAACTCCCGAGTTAAATGCAGAAATGAAAACTGCAGTTGAATAAATAACAAAGAAAATAAAAAATGAGGCTGACAAGATACCCTTCTCTGCAATACACCAACTTGACAGAATTGACCAGATACAAATTGTGTGTATGAGCCAAGGATAGATGGCAATGAGAGATCCTGCTAGTGACATTTACACACTTAAGAGTTCTATTAAGTTAAGCTGCTCTTCAGAGTTGATGCAATCTCAGCATTTAATTTTGAAAACTGTACAGTACATTCATGTGAATAGTTTTGTTTATGGTTTATGCTTCTTTGATAGCATACACTTCAGGGAAAAGAATATAATCAGGAGAATGATACTCCCCGGAGTTAAAGAGGCATAAGCACCAATAGCGTGTGCTAACAGGTTTATTTTAGCAGACGTGGCCATGTCTTATTTCATTGTGGTTTGGAGTGGTTAGAACAGGGCAGTGCAGGAGTAGGTCAAAAAACCAAGCTTTTCTTTTGGGGATTATAATTTCTAAATGAGGGTAAAATCCATCAAAAAAGAAGGTTCAACTCCAACTTCAAGAGGCATTTTGAATGGATAGTTAGAAGGTCAGCTTCAAACACCACACAACAAGTCCAAAGAATATTAGCTGGAGGAAGAACAGAGTAAACGTAACAAATACCATGACTGTCTGCTAGCTATTATATTAGTGATAATGTTCAGTGACAGATCAGCATTCCCTTGGCTTCTGTTCTGTAGCACGAGAGTGATGCCTCTGTGCAGTATTCCATTTGAACAGAAATGATTTTGGAAGGAAACATCAAGCAGCTCAGAGCTTTACTACCAGGTGCAGCAGTGGGAGCATGGTGCAATACCAGGGGCACCATTTCTCAGGTAAGAAATTAATCCAAGACCTGGTCTGTCATGCCTAATGATGTAAATATTCCATTCTACTCTTTGATGTAGAGCATCAGTTGAATTAAACTCCTTAGTGATCTGTTCAGGTTTACCTCTCACAAAGCCATTAGCATAGATTATCAGAGATAACAAGGTGTAGAGCTGGATGAACACAGCAGGCCAAGCAGCATCAGAGGAGCAGGAAGGCTGACATTTCGGGCCTAGACCCTTCTTCAGAAATGTTATTACATGACTGTGGTGGAAAATTGTTGTGAGCAAATTAAATGATGCATTTTCTATGGTACAACAGTAAATGCACAGCAAAAGTACTTAATTGGTTAAGAAACACTTTGGGGCATCCTCATATTGTGAAAGGGTCAATACAAGTTTAAATCTCTCAATCTTACCAAGCACTTTGCTTTGGATTTAAATTTATTTGCCATATGTACTAAGTACAGGAATACATAAGTAAGCGAAAAGTGGTCTTCACTAGCACCCACTTGGTTACAAAAACCAGAATTAAAAGATTTTAACAGAGCCAAAAAATGTAAGCAAGGAAAAAAAGAAAACTCCTGCTCTCAGAATCCTGAGCCTCATCTCCACAATGTTGCAGGCACCGCTCCGATCACCAGGACACCCAGGAGGCCACCGGCGCCATCATGCAAAAGGCCTGCTCTCACTGCCACTGCTGCCTCACTGCCCGCTCTCACTGCCACCGCTGCCTCACCACCCACTCTCACTGCCACTGCCTCACCACCCGCTCTCAC
>NC_063363.1:14168946-14172404 GCF_021869965.1 Rhincodon typus
CACTGCCACTGCCTCACCACCTGCTCTCACTGCCACCGCTGCCTCACTGCCCGCTCTCACTGTCACTGCCTCACCGCCCACTCTCACTGCCACTGCCTCACCGCCCACTCTCACTGCCACCGCTACCTCACCACCCGCTCTCACTGCCACTGCCTCACCACCTGCTCTCACTGTCACTGCCTCACCACCTGCTCTCACTGCCACTGCCTCACCACCTGCTCTCACTGCCACTGCCTCACCACCCGCTCTCACTGCCACTGCCTCACCATTAGCTCTCACTGTCACTGCCTCGCCGTCCGCTCTCACTGCCACTGCCTCACCGTCCGCTCTCACTGCCACTGCCTCACCGCCCGCTCTCACTGCCACCGCTACCTCACCACCCGCTCTCACTGCCACTGCCTCACCATCAGCTCTCACTGTCACTGCCTCACCACCCGCTCTCACTGCCACTGCCTCACCGCCCGCTCTCACTGCCACTGCCTCACCATCAGCTCTCGCTGCCGTTGCCTTACCGCTGCTGTCGCCGTCACCGCCTCACTGGCCCCGCTCTCACCACTGAACCGGCCTACTCTTGATCCGCCATCATTCCTCCAGCCCATACTCAATCAGCTGTCGCTGCAGGACATGGTCTGTGCATTCAGCTTCCACCACACAGTTCCCGGTTGCGACCCTACTCATTCCCAGCTCCTCAGGTAGGTAGTTACAAGGGCGGAGGTAGAGGAGACAGAATTACTGCAGAGAGGGGACAGAAGAAGAAGAAATGAAGAAAGGTAGAGGAAAGGGAATTGGCTTACAGAGTGGAGCTCCAAATGGAGCCATTTACCATGCTGCCATCTTAGTGGATGAAATACCATGATATGCTTCAGGCTGAAATTTAGATATATCTATTTGTCTTTACTATCTCATTTCATTGTTAGTCTAACAAGGGCAAAAATTATTCTGTGCTAAATTTTCCAAAGAGTTGCTGTCTCATGCACGTTGCGGAAGAAGGAAGTTACTCATTTCTGAGAGGAGATTCTGAACAGGGCAGCAGGAGATGGTTTGGGAGTTTGGGTCTGGTCCATAAGGCCATAAGATACAGTTGCAGAATTAGGTCATTCAGCCTATCGCATCTGCGCCACTATTTGATCATGGCTGATGTGTTTTTCAACCACTTTCTTCTGCTTTCTCTTCATAATCTTTGATCCCCTTACCAATCAAGAATCTATCTCTGTCTTAAATGCACCCAATGACATGGCATCCACGGCCTTCTGCAAAAATAAATTCCACAGAATAACTACCCTCTGGCTGAAGAAATTCCCCATCATCTCAGTCCTAAAGGGTTGCCTCTTCACTCTGATCCATGCCCTTTAGTCCTAATCTCTCCTACTAATGGAAACATCTTCTCCACATCCACTCCAACGAGGCCCCTCAGTTTTCTGTATATTTCAATAAGATCGCCCCACACCCCATTCTTCTACACTCTGTTGAGTCCTCGATCGCTTCTCTATGATAGTGACGGGAGATGAGGCAGGTTTTCAGTACAGGAAGGTCAGGTAAGGTTCGATGGTGGGGTAGGTGAGTTGGGCCCTGTGAGTGGCAGGACGGTCTGGTGGCAGTGGGGGTGGGGGGGATCGCAGTGGGTTTGAGTCACTATTTTACTTTTTTTAAGTCATTCACAGGATGAGGGCAGAACTACCTAGGCCAGTATTTATTGCCCACTCGTAACTGTCCAGAGGGCAGTTAAGGGTCAACCACATAAGAGTTATTCAGTGGGTCTGGAGTCACATGTAGGCCAGACCAGGTAAGGATGGCAAATTCCTTCCCTAAAGGGCTTTAGTGATCTGGATGGGTTTTTCCAACAATCCATAATGGCATCGTGGTTATCATTAGATTTTTTTTTAAATTTGAATTCCACTATGTGCTGTGGCAGGATTTGAACCTGCCTGTCCAGAACATCAGCTGGGTCTCTGGATTAACAGTCCAGTGATACTACCATCACCTCCCCTTTCATTGGATCCCTTTGAATTCTCCAATTTAAGGCTCAGTGGTTAGCACTGCTGCCTCACAGCACCAGCAACCCGGGTTCAATTCCACCTTCGGGTAACTGTCTGTATGGAGTTTGCACATTCTCGCTGTATCTGTGTGGGTTTCTCCAGGTTCTTCAGTTCCTTCCCACAGTCCAAAGATGTGCAGGTTAGGTGGATCGGCCAAGCTAAATTGCCCGTTGTGTTCAGGGATGTGTAGATTAGGTGGGTTATTGGGGAATGGGTCTGGGTGGGATGCTCTGAGGTTCAGTGTGGACTTGTTGGGCCGAAGGGCCTGTTTCCGCACTGTAGGGATTCTATGATCTTAAATAAATGCTTTCAAAGGATTCCAAGCATGATGGAGTAGCCAAGTGAAATCATCAATTTCCCAATTAACTCCTTCAGCGTCAGCTACAGTGGGGATTCCACAGGGTACCTGAGCACAACTCCCATCATATTGGAAGAACAACTCTCTGGCAAATGGAAAATCCCTATTGTGAGGTGGGATTTGAAAGTCACTTTCTATTCACGTCCTTCGATGTCAATGAGAGCAGATTGTTGTCAAAAAGTCAATGCCAGGAGTCAAGTTCCAAGCACCTGGTTACTCTGCCACGAGAAGCTCAATGAGCTCACATGAACGGTCAAGGCCAGTGCACACATCTTCACAGGTCATATCTCACTCACCACACCACTCACCTCAAACCCTACTCAAATCACCACACCCTCGTCAGACATTCGCTTACCCACAACTGTTATTAGAACTCACACCTGACAGTCATATGTTTCATTGCACTCTCACACCGATATCTCACATCTTCCATGCACTGTCAACTCTTTGATCAGCCGGATTACACAGATTACTCACTGGCACAATCTCATATGGAAAAGTGGCACACGACAGGAAACAGAAGGAACTAAGCAGAAAGGAATTTGAATTAGCTTTATTGTCACCCGTACTCACATGAGTACAGTGAAAAGTTTACAAGTCGCCACTTATTGCGCCATCTTAGGTACAAGGCAGAACAAAAAGGAAAACAAAGTTAAAAAGTTAACAGTTCAACACCACAGTCCATAAGCACCCAGACCTACCGGGCTCACATTCCTCACAAGGACTCAATATTTCCCCTGCTGCCGCCGTTAGGCTGCTTGCTGTCACCATTTTGCAGCCTATTCCTGCTCCCGCTCTCACCGCCAGCCCCCTGGGGCTGCCCTCTCCCGCTCTCGCCCCCTGGGGCTACCCTCTCCCACTCTCGCCCCCTGGGGCTGCCCTCTCCCGCTCTTGCTGCCAGCCCCCTGGGGCTGCCCGCTCCCACTCTTGCTACCAGCCCCCTGGGGCTGCCCGCTCCCACTCTCACCCCCTGGGGCTGCCTGCCTCCGCTGGAAATAAGGAGAAAAATGGAAGATAAAAGATGAAAGAGAAAAGAAGAAAGAAGGGTGCAGCCGGCCTGGTGC
>NC_063363.1:14172804-14316745 GCF_021869965.1 Rhincodon typus
ATGTCTAGGCCCGAAACATCAGCCTTCCTGCTCCTCTGATGCTGCTTGGCCTGCTGTGTTCATCCAGCTCTACACCTTGTTATCTCAGATTCTCCAGCATCTGCAGTTCCTACTATCTCTGAAACCATAATAATAGCCAGCAATACTGCCAGATTACTTTCACAAAAGGGGAGAACGATAATGAGAAAGCATGTATCTTATTTTTCTTTCCTTCAACTAGATTTGAAAAAAGTGTGATTACCTGTTTCGCAGGTCCAGAAATAGACTATGAACTACACGACACATAGTAAGGCACAATGATTTATCTGATTAGATGTTTTGTGTCAACTTACTACTCATGACTTGCGACGCCCTGCTTTCCCACCATCCCACGCATCTACAAAGCCTTATACATTGTCATGAAATTGTAATATAGGGACTATTAATCTTTAATTCCATCGACTGATTTAATACTAGAGACATTTGTTTGCATGAAAATAACTTTGTATGAGTCAGGACACTGTGTTTTAAAATAATACAGAAGCCTCATGACCATGACTGTCCAAGCTCCGTATGGAATTGCAAAATAGATGCCTCGATAACATTACTATGAAATTGATTTGCATTAAGATGGTATAGGCGTTGCCTACAGCACCCTATGTAGGGAATAGCCTGCTCGAGGTGTGGACATCTTCTTCCTATATGATGGAGGATTGATCATTTAGGAGCCATAGTTTATATGTTAATATTCATTCACCTTTGCCTATCACAATGGCTAACAGGATATAATTGATTAACTGTCTTTGTTGGGCACCACCTTTGATATATAGACTTTCTAACAATATGTGAGAGAACCCTGCTGCTTGAGGAGCAGTCACATGACAGTAGACATCTTTCTGGCATGTAAACGCTCAGCAATACTTTTTTTTAGAAACAGCAACCCAGGATAAAATGAAACCAGCCATTCTAATAACAGAAAGGCCTTCAGAATGGAATAACAGCATCTCTTTTTCATCAGTTGTTTTGAAGCTTAAACCCTATCTCTCTTACAAGTTTGAAATATCTCACACATAAAGAACTTGAACATAGAGAGGAACTTTTAAGTGCCAGTGCACTCATTCAGGGAAAAGGAGTGATTGCATTTTAAAAGAGACTGTGACCAGAAGAACAACCAATTCAGTCAGAATTCACACTGGAACTTTAAGATCAACACTGGAATGAATATTTCTTTTCCCGCAAACTTTACTTTCAATTCCACCTTCAGTGACCCTGTAACTTGTTCTGAATTCTTGCAGTTTAATCTGTGTTCAGGTATATATATATGTGTATGTGTGTGTGTGTACACTGCAGAATATTCAGGACCTTTGTAAATAAGTTTTATACTTAACTTGGGTGAGTTCACAATGAAACAAACTCCTTCTGTTTGATTAACTCAAGAGGTAATCTATTTGACTTGTCTATTCAAAGCTATACACATGACGAAATATTATTTTGGATTGAAAAGAAATCATTTTTTTAAGAAAATTCAAACTCTGATATAACAACGTCATGAGAGAAAAGAACAGGCATTTATTCACTCCTCTAGACTTGGTCGTAACAATATACAAATATACACACAGATACACACACTTGACAGAGCCTGCTCTCTTGATATTGTTTTAATGAAAGTCTCAGTATGAATTTTGAAACGACAGGTATCCAGTCAAAAATGTTGAGAAAATAATCCCAAGGAACGATCATTCCCTGACAGTTTTTTTTTCTTCTTGGCATATTTTTTCCAGTGAGGATCTGAAGCATAAATATCTGAGCAGCACAAGGTCAAGGTTTTCAGAAGCCTTCTTTCGTAATACATACTGAACACATAGTCTGCCTCACATCACTTTAAAGCACCTGTGTGCCTGAATCTCACTGAAAGCCCTAATTACCTGACACCCAGACACAATCAAAAAGGCTTTTTTATCCAAAAGATAAGATATGCCACCATAAAGCAATAATCTATTGTGAGTTAACATGAAAATAGCACAAGTAAATTTGTATATCTAAAGGCTCTATAGAATTAAAACAACATTGTCTGTACATGTGCTTAAGTGACTGCCTGTATGTATATTTGTGTTTGTGGATGTATAGATATATACATACAGATATGTGCACACTCTCGTGGGCAAAATGAGTGATGTTCGGTTTAATTGTTTTTTTCTATATGGGCTAAGGAAAACCCCATTGGAATTGATTTGATCAGATTCAAGCAGCATTAAATGTCAATGAACCTGGCACAATTTCAGAGAAAACAAAATAAACTGAAATTCACAACATATACATCTGTAATCTAAAAAAAAGTTTCAATTTAAAGTATAGAGGAACAAACATTTAGGTATTGAGAAATTGTGCTACACTGGACTCTGAAGTAAGGTGATCAAAGCTTATGAGGAGAAGGTATGAGCATAGGTTTGAGAAACATATCAGCTATAATCAAACAGCAGAGCAGATTCAGTGGCCAAACAGCCTAATTATGTGATAACAAGGTGCAGAGCTGGAAGAACACAGCAGGCCAAGCAGCATCAGAGGAGCAGGAAAGCTGACGTTTGTTGAGGGTGAGGACGAGTTCAGCTAAGCGGATGAGGGTGTCAGTGGAGGGGGACTGGTCGGGCCTGCGGGACAGGAAAAAGCGGAGGGCCATTAGGCCATCTGTATGGGGAATGCAGTTGTATAGGGACTGGATGTCCATGGTAAAGATGAGGTGTTGGGGATCAGGGAATTGGAAGTTCTGGAGGAGGTGGAGGGCGTGGGTGGTGTCACGGACGTAGGTAGGGAGTTCCTGGACTAAGGCGGAGAAAATGGAGTCGAGATAGGTGGAGATAAGTTCGGTGGGGCAGGAGCAGGCGGAGACAATGGGTCAACCAGGGTAGTCAGGTTTGTGGATTTTGGGAAGGAGATAGAAGCGGGCAGTGCAGGGCTGGGGAACGATGAGGTTGGAGGCTGTGGGTGGGAGGTCACCTGAAGTGATGAAGTTGTGGATGGTTTGGGAGATGATGGTTTGGTGGTCGGGGGTGGGGTCATGATCAAGGGGGCGGTAGGTGGAGATGTCGGAGAGTTGGCGCCTGGCCTCGGCGATGTAGAGGTCAGTGCGCCATACTACAACTGCGCCTCCCTTGTCCGCGGGTTGTATGGTGAGGTTGGGATTGGAGCGGAGGGAGCGGAGGGCTGCACGTTCTGCGGGGGAGAAGTTGGAGTGGGTGAGAGGGGTGGAGAGGTTGAGGCAATTGATATCTCGATGGCAGTTGGAGATGAAGACGTCGAGGGAGGGTAGGAGGCCTTGGGGTGGTGTCCAGGAGGAGGGAGATGTGTTGAGGCTGGAGAAGGTGTCAGTAGAGGGAGGGTTGGGCTCACGATTAAAGAAGTAAGCGCGGAGGCGGCGGAAAAACTGTTCAATGTCCAAGCGTGAGCGGCATTCATTGACGTGTGGGTGGAGGGGGACAAAGGTGAGCCCTTTACTGAGGACTGACCGTTCGTCCTCAGTAAGGGGGAGGTCTGGGGGGATGGTGAAGACTCGGCAGGGCTGGGTGCTACTGTCTCCTCTGGAGCTGCTGGTTGTGGAGGCGGTGGGCGGAGCGACATCGGCGTCGGTGGTGGGCCGTGCGGCGTCGGCTGTGGGCGGAGTTGCGTTGGCGGTGGTGAGCGGAGTTGCGTGGGCATCGGCGGTGGGTGGAGTTGCGCGGCATCGGCGGTCGGCGGAGTGGCGTCGGCAGTGGGCAGAGCGGGGTAGGCAGCGGCAGCAGCGGTCACGGTAGGTGCGTCCTCAGTGTCTATTGTGTTAGCCTCGGAAATGGAGGCGGTGGCATCAGCAGCGGTGTCGATGGCGTTCGCTGTACCGGAAGTGGTGTATCCAGCGGCAGAGGATGTGACGTCATCCGTGGGTTCTCTTACAGTGGCCATATGGCCAATGGCGGCGGGCACATTGTGGGGAAGGTCCTGGGTAGGGTAGGGGTTTTGGGAGGTGTAGGAAGCCCATTTTGGGTGGTAGGCACCAGTAAGTTTACTGTACTTACGGTTTTTAGTCTCCAATAAAGCTGAGTAGAATTGTGAGTTCAGGTTGTGGATCCTACGAAGAATAAAAAACAGGAGAGGTCCTTTGCAGGTCTGGGAGAGGGAGGCTCTGAGCTGGGGTAGGCTTGATTGTAGTGCCAGGAGATGCCAGCACATTGCTGCGAGTGTGTGTTTCAGGAGTCGCAGGGAGAAAGGTTTTTGAAGGATCTTAATGTTCTGAATGTAGACATTGTCACTGTTGGGGCCAAATTGGGAAGGCCTAAATGTGGACTGTAGTCCATTGGGGGTGATCCAGTTCCATAGGCAAGTACTAAGAAAGGTGATGTGGCTGTACTACCTGGTTTGCTTCAGGACGTGGTCGAGCAGTTTCAAGGCCGAAGAGATTACGAGAGAGTTGCAGCGGATCCAATGAGGTTGTTTTGGAGGGAGGAGGGTAACTTCTTCAGGGTAGGCATCCTTAGAAGAGGCTTCGCAGTGGAGTTAAAATTGTTTCAGAGATAGCAGGAACTGCAGATGCTGGAGAATCTGAGATAACAAGGTGCAGAGCTGGATAAACACATCAGGCCAAGCAGCATCATAGGAGCAGGAGAGCTGACGTTTCGGGCCTAGACCCTTCTTCAGAAATGGGGGAGGGAAAGGGGGTTCTGAAATAAACAGGGGGAGAGGGGGAGGCTGATAGAAGATGGATAGAGGAGAAGATAGGTGGAGAGGAAACAGACAGGTCAAAGAGGTGGGGTTGGAGCCAGTAAAGGTGAGTGTAGGTGGGGAGTTAGGGAGGGGATACGTCAGTCCAGGGAGGATGGACAGGTCAAGGAGGTGGGATGAGGTTAGTAGGTAGGAGATGGGGGTGGGGCTTGGGGTGGGAAGAGGGGATAGATGGGAGGAAGGACAGGTTAGGGAGGCGGGGACGAGCTGGGCTGGTTTTGGGATGCGGTAGGGGGAGGGGAGATTTTGAAGCTTGTGAAGTCCACATTGATACCATTCGGCTGCAGGGTTCCCAAGCGGAGTATGAGTTGCTTTTCCTGCAACCTTCGGGTAGCATCGTTGTGGCACTGCAGGAGGCCCAGGATGGACATGTCGTCTGCGGAATGGGAGGGGGAGTTGAAATGGTTCGCAACTGGGAAGTGCAGTTGTTTAGTGCGAACCGAGCGTAGGTGTTCTGCAAAGCGGTCCCCAAGCCTCCGCTTGGTTTCCCCAATGTAGAGGAGGCCACAACGGGAACAGCGGATGCAGTATACCACATTAGCAGATATGCAGGTGAATGTCTGCTTAATGTGGAAAGTCTTCTTGGGGCCTGGGATGGGGCTGAGGGGGGAGGTGTAGGGGCAGATGTAGCATTTCCTGTGGTTGCAGGGAAAAGTGCCGGGTGTGGTGGCGCTGGAGGGGAGTGTGGAGCGGACAAGGGAGTCCCGGAGAGAGTGGTCCCTCCGGAAAGCAGATAAGAGTGGGGAGGGAAAAATGTCTTTGGTGGTGGGGTCGGATTGCAGATGGCGGAAGTGTCGGAGGATGATGCGTTGCATCCGGAGATTGGTGGGGTGGTACGTGAGGATGAGGAGGATTCTGTTTTTGTTGTTTTTGCGGGGAGGGTGGTGTGAGGGTTGAGTTGCGGGTTGATTATTTAATTAAGTCTAATTTAGCCTAATTATGTTCCTATATCTTATGGTCTTATCATCTATTAACAAGCTTGATTGGTAGTTAGCTTCTAAACCTGCATCACTTGCAACTAAATATGTATCTTTCACAGAGTTCCTCTTCTAAATCCAGACACCAGAAGTAATAGTAGAAGACTATGTTGTACCAGATTCATGATCACCAAACCAGGAAAGTTTTATTATGCAGCCTTTTATCAAATAGTTTTAAGTGGTATATGAAATTCTAATGTGATTGAGCAAAACTAGACAAGTATTTACAAACCATAGATCTCCAACACAAAAAGCCGTGAGAACCATGATCCTGAGTAACCATCGATCTTCAAAAAGAGCAAGTTTTAGAAATTCCCACCAAACTTACATCATCCTTGTTTTCTCTCACAGGAAATTGCAAAGCAAACAAAAGACACTAGTCCTTTGTCTGGTCTGCCAATTAGATTTGTGAGAGAACATTTTCAAATGCCCCATCGCTATGGTTACTTTTATAAATTGGAACAATTTTGGACAGAAGCTGGAGAGCTTGGAGCCAAAACCAATTAGGATTCATTTAATTTCCCAATTAATCGTTGCTTATTAAGAAGCATTTCCTCTTAATACAATTCACAATATAATTCACTTCCCAAAGCTACCTCAAAACCACCAAGGAAGACATGCACAGAGGACATTAAACAAACAAGAGGTTTGTTAAAAGATAAACAGAGGTGTTGACAAGATAGTGAACGCAGTAGAAAACAGGGGCTGTGTTGAAAATTCAAGCAGTATTTAAAAGTGGATAGGTAGCCAGCCTTAATGGCACTCTTCCTAATAGAAAATGAGCATAGACATTGTAGAGGTGCATGACACAATCTTCCAATCCTTAGACACGGACGTGCAATCTAAACACTGAAGGCATAAAAAAGTTAGGCCCTTGTTGAAAAAAAGAGAAAGATGAATCTCTATAGTGAGGCCACCTGCTTCATGGGAATAATATCCTTGTGGAAGACCAGGGGGCCATCCAAATTATCGTAACCACATGACCTAAAGTGGAGCCTGCAGACACAAAAGACGTCCCCTACATCTTGAACGATCACCTCCTATTTTCCCTCCAATCAGGGAAGGCCTTCGCCTCCATCCTGTGCAGTCTATTACCTTCAGTCCCCATATGCAGGCACTTCCGCAGTTTGAGTCATCCATTTGGTCTCTGGCCTGCTCCAGCAGTGCCTACCTTTTCTGATGGATTTGCCAAGACTCTGGAGCTGCTGTCCCTTTGATTGGACCAGCAGCAGTAGAAGCCTTCCCACCTTCCATAAGTGGGGAGCAGACCAGTAGCAGGTCAGTTAGGAGCCTTCCTATGGTAAGATTACTGAGCTAAGGGTTCTGGTGGCATAGTGGCAATGTCTCTACCTCTGAGCCAGGAGACCCTAGTTCAACTGATGCTGAGGTGATGGCCTACTGGTATTATTAATAGACTATTAATCCAGAGAGCCAGATGAGTTTCTGGGGATCTTGGTTTGAATCCCACCATGGCAGATGGTAGAATTTGAATTCAACAAAAATCTGGAATTAAGAGTCTAGTGATGACCATGAATCCATTGTAGATTAGTTTATATGACAATCTGGTTCACCAATACCCTTTAGGGAGGGAAACTGCCATCCTTACCTGGCCTGGCCTACATATGAGCCACAGCAATGTGGTTGACTCTCAACTGTCCTCTGGGCCATTAGGGCTGGGTGATAAATGCTGTCTCAGCTGGTGTCACCAACTTTCTGTGTATCAATTTTAAAAAAAGACTCACACTCTTGAAGTGTTTAAGAATATCGCTGAACAGGTTGACTAAAAACATCTAAGATTGCTGAACTGGTCCTGTTGCCAGAAAATGTGGATTTGGTCTTGTGTCAGAGCTCTGAAGCCTGTGGTGCAACTCAGCTCCATGTGTCTCTAATTTCAATGTGTAGGCATGCTGCACTGGAACTCTCAACACTGGCACAAGGAAATATGCAACCAACAATGATGGGACAATGGGCCCAAGCCCCTGAATTCTGTGCCTTTGAATTCTCAGTCTCATATGCCAGAGGCACAAAGGGAAGAATTCTGCAAGAGACATTAGGTGAGGACAGATATACAACATAGCATTGAATGGTCAATATAGAGAGGTACAATGGCAGAGGCTTGGATTGAGTCAAAAACATACTTTCTCACACACTACCCTGAAGGATAAAGTAATTTTGGAGGCAAAATGGGTTGATCAAACTCTACAAATTAGAGAAGGTTATTTTAGTTGAGGGGATGAATCAACTTTATCAAGTTGCAAACTGCTTTTGATTGAGACCTTTCACACTAATTATGACGGTCCACAGTAAGCCATCTGCACTTGCTTTTAATTCATTCAGTATTATCAAAATGTTCACGTTCAACCCTGAGAATTGACCTTTCCTACAAAATCTTTTTATTGTTAATACGTCAGCAAAACAAAAGGAACTTTTTGCACATCTGCCTTTATCTGAAAAGTACATAAAGAAGCTGCCTTCGGGTAGCAGAATCAAGCTGCAGTTGCAACGGAGCTATTCAATTATCTGATCTCTGTAGATGGTTCACAGTTTGTCCTGGCTTGCAATAAATTTTATTTGTGTATTTGATGGAAGGAAATCATGTCCCAGCTATAAGCTAAGTGACTAATTTTTCAGCACACTGTAGTCCATACAAGCCAAAGGAACGTTATATATTCTTTACAATGTGATAATATATCCAGATAGAAGAATGAAACAGTCAATAAATCTCTGCCTCTGTGCATTCTTGTCAGTCATTCCTTCTGAAACAAAAATGTGAGCAGCATACAGTCTCTTTGTTTTCTTTTTTAAATCTCTTTTGATCTAGTTTCCTTACAACTTGCGCCCTCAAATCCACAAAGTGTTATGACTCACAATCTGTGACTGCAAGTGAAGCCCTGCCATCAGGCCTTCACAACAACCACTGTGTGTTCGATCAACCACCCAAATGTGGGCCAGACACAGCATCCTACCCACTACTGAGGTGGCTTGCTGTATCTTGAGCCTGTCTGCTTGTTAAGAGCTGACCAGCAAGTTTCTCAGCCTATCACAGAACTCGAAAGCGCAATACCAACTCATCAGAAGCGCTTTTCTCTCACCAAGCAACACAAGTGACAACAGGAGACAAACATGTGCGGAAATTGCAATAGCCTTTAGTTCTTAAATCAGCTGAAATGCCAAGGCTGATAAAGCAGATCCAATTAGGACAGAAGAATAAGTCAGTAGGGACAAAAAGAACAGGAGACTGAAAACAACAGTCGCATTAGGAAGTAGGGGCACCTCTGTAATATCTAGGGAAGGTGGTAGATGTCTCACTGATTGAAGGACAATGGACAATAGCGTTGTGTCTGATTCTGTTCTGTAACTCATGTCAAAAAGTTTTGAAGGACAGAGAGTTCTCTGGAATAACAACTGATGGAAGGTCATCTGTCATTACGCGCCTAGTTTAAAAATGGAGAAATCAGAGTAAGAGGTCAAAGTGCAAATTCTGCACAACACCAAGGGTTGAATGGGGCAAGGAGGTGAAAACACATTTTTAACACATGAACTTTAATGACATTAAACCCAGCTTGGTGAGGATAAAAGAAAACCATTGCCAAGATTCATAGCAACGGCTGGTAGTGAGATTATTGCTACTTTAATAAAGAGATTGCTCATTTCAAGAAAGAGTCACATCTGAACAATTTACTCATCCACGACAAATTAATGCTTGCCCCCTTTACCCACCCACTGACAGACAAACACATAACTGGCACAGGTTTATTATTGCTCTTTGGATCAATAGGCTTGCTTTGATAATTCTTCAATGCTCATTTTGACAGAACTCTTTCTGAAAACAGAAAGTAATATTTTTCTCCTCCTGGTTTTCTGAAACCTGAGCAGGACATGATAATGAATTAAGCAAAAAAAAGAAAATGAATATTCCTGTCAACACAATGCAATCATCCAAATAGAAAACAAAAGTTGACAGTCAGATCAATCTCTAAATAGATACAGAATACAAAACCAGGCAGTTATGATAAACATTTGCTGAAAGACTGTTTCAGCCAGAACTTGACTTTCTAGGAAGGCAAATGTAATGTTAGCATTCATTTTGAGGTGGCTAGAATGCAAGACCAGAGATGTACTACTGAGGATGTATGAGGCTACTGAGGCTGTATAAAGCACTGATCAGACCACATTTGGAATATTATAAGCAGTTTTGGGTCTTATATCTAAGGAAGGATGTTTTGGCCTTGGACCGTGTCCAAAGGATGTTCACAAGAATGATCTCGGGAATGAAGGGCTTGTTATGTGAGGTGCAGTTGAGGACTCTGGATCTGTACTCAGTGGAGTTTAGAAGGGTAGTGGGGGGGATCTCTTTGAAGCTTACAGAATTTTGAGAGGCTTGGATAGAGTGAATGTGGAGAAGATGTTTCAACTGGTAGGAGATTCTAGGACCTGAGGCCACAGCCTCAGAGTGAAGGGATGACCCTTTACAACTGAGATGAGATGGAATTTCTTCAGCCAGAGGGTGGTGAATCTATGAAGCTCATTGCTGCAGAAGGCTGTGGCGGCCAAATCATTGAAATGTATTTAAGACAGAGACAGATGGGTTCTTGATTGGTTAGGGGATCAAAGGTTATCAGGAGAAGTCAGGATAATGGGGTTGAGAAACAGATCAGCCATGATCAAAGGCAGAGCAGACCCAAAGAGCCAAATGATCTAATTCTGCTCCTATATCTTATTGTTTCATTGTCTCCACACCTGGGCACGTTCCTTTAGGAAGAATATAGAGGTTTTAGAGAGGTTTCAGTAGGGATTTGGATGAATGGTTCCAGATAAAGAGCTCTCAGTTATATTAGTATGACCAGTTCTTGGGCAAGTTCTCCAGTTTATTACAGTTTAAGATGGCATACCTCAAATTGTCAATCTCCTGAGTGCAGAGGGATGAACCAGCTCATCTTCTTTATTCACCCACTCCCATGGGTTTTTAGCAACAAGGTTAATTCAAAAAGGATCCCTTCCCTTGTGGATGCCTTTCTCCCAAACCAACTTAATTTATATTTTACAAAGGAGCCAACTTAGTTAGGCTTTCTTGCATTAAAGAGTGAGTTACTAAACACAGGAAGAAATAATATGCAACACACATTCACAAAGAATACAGATGAGAGGTGAGTCCAAAAAAGTTAATAAGGTATACAGAGCTGTCTCTGATTCCCGTGAAGAGTAGATAATGGGATGTTATGCGCATTACGTTCAGTGATACAGGTATCTCCGATGTTGGTAGAAAGCAGTTGATTTTGATATACTTGACATTGCAGGTCAGCTGAAAGCTCATTGTTCTGTTTCTTTTCAATTTTAATTTTGCTTGCTTTCTGGCTTTCATGAAGTGTGAAATTTCCTTTTTGTTCACCGACAGTGCAGGGATGGGGAGGCGATGGTCTAGTGGTATTATCGCTGGATTATTAATCCAGAAACTCAAAGAATGTTCTAGGGACCTGGGTTTGAATCATACCATAGCAGAGGATGGAATTTGAATTCAATTTTAAAAATCTGAGTTAAGAGCTAACGATGGCCACGAATCCATTGTCGATTGTCAGAAAAGCCCATTTGGTTCACTAAAGTACTTTAGGGAAGGAAGCTGCCATCCTTACCTGGTCTGGTTTACATGTGACTCCACACCCACAACAATGAGGTTAACTCTAAACTACCTTCTGGGCAATTAGGGATGGATAATAAATACTGGCCAAGCCAGTGACGACCTCATCCCACGACTGAATGAAAAAGTGAGGATAACTAGGTGTTATCTCAGCTCTGATTCTGACAGCACATACCCTCACCACCTTGCACACACAGAACAGGGTTAATACTAACTTTTAACATCTGCTCTTGTGTATTCTTAAAAGAGGTAAACACAAGCATGTATTTCACTCAAATGATTCTCTTTTCTTCCATCATTTTCACAGCATGAGATATTTCATAGAAGGTAACAGTTCAGTTTACATTGCAATTCTCCCTTTTGAAGTGTTTGGACTTTCTTTGATACCCATCAGATTTGACATTCCAGGATCTTTCTCGATGCTGAGGTTAATCTACACAGGTCTTCCAGACAGTCGCCAAATTATATTGCTCAGAATTTATATTCCCAGCCATTTTTGGATATGTGTCCTATTCATAAAGAAAACACACTAATAGAAAGTTTAATATGTTCATAGGTGATCTGGGGCTATGATCTGCGGTCGTGACAATGTATATACATTGCAGAACCTGAAACTGTTATCCTTAGAGAAGGTTGAGAGGAGATTTGATGAAGAAAATCGTGAGCAGTCTGTACAGAGTATGTAGAGAGAAACTGTGCCCATTAGGAGAAGGATCAAGAACTAGTGGACATCAATGCAAAGAACCAAGGGCAATATGAGGAAAAATGCTTTTACACTGTGAATGGTTAGGATCTGGATTGTACTGCTTGAGAGGCAGGTGACAGATTCAATCATAGTTTTCACAAAGGAATTGGATAATCATCTAAAGTGAAAAATAAAATTGCAGGGCTGTGGAAAAATGGCTGGGAAGTGAGACTGGCTGATTTTCTTTCGCAGAGGATTGGTACTGGCACCATGGCCTAAATGGCAACTATTTAATAATTCTGCAATTCTATGATGATTTACAAAAGACATACACTAGACTGAATGGGGATTCTAATAATGCTCATGTTACGGTACCATGTATCCAAGAGGCACATTTCTGATGTACCAAATGGCCTGGCCAATGTTATATTTTCACTTCAATGTAGCTGCCAGATTGGAGTGCTCTGACATTGGAGTCTCTGTGCTTGCTCACCATTTTTTTCAGAAATGAAAGTGCATCTGGAAAGATTTGTGAATCTGAAAAAACTGTTATAAACTTGTTAATGAAACTCTTCACTCTATGAAACTTGTCGTCCAACGTAGCATTTCACACAGCAGCTGGGCACTTTTTCAAAAGGTATCAATTTTGGAATAGCCACAACCTGTCCCTCCTGTGTGTGCAACATCCTCAGATATCTTGAGAAGAGCTATTAAGTATCATCAAGGTGGAGCCTCCAGCCACCTTGTCCATAGAACATTGTGTCAGTTACCAGCTGCACTCTCAAACATATAGAATATCTAGTAAACAATTAGAATGTGTAATTGTTACTTCATGCTTAACAGGCACAGAATGAATACAATGAGCTGATACATTATTATGTTTGCTTCATAAAGTCCATTATCACTGATGAAAGCCTATTTATGGATCTTTGGCATCCACAAATCCAATGTTTTAGTGCCACCAGTGCAAACATTTACATGAAATGCCAAGGAAAAAGTTACTGGGTTCTACGCTTTTCACTAATAAACCTGCATTAAAATCACGGCTTCTCCCTAAATTCAATATATTCTTCAGCTCTTATCTGACCTAGAGATCACTATCATCTGAATCAGGGTGGAGATATAATCATGGTGTTCCGAAGCATTCTCTTAGTGTGCTAGCCCTTAAATTGATTGGTTTTAACCTTTTCCATGTAAATTAATGAACAGAACATATTCTGCCAATCATAGTGCCATGACCTCAACAACAGCAAATATTCAAAGAACTCTCCAACCCCATGAATAATAAAGATATAAAGGACTATTATTTGAATTAAAGTAATTTCCATTCACTTGATTCTGAAGGACAAAACATAAGAAGTATTAAAAGAAATCATAAATGAAAAATGCTGTGAACACAGTTTTCCCTGTCTACTGCTGCCCTCTCTCGGCAATAACACCAACAAGATAAAAAGAAAGCTTTCTGTCATGTCAGTCACAATGACAGAATAACCTCTTTATTTTGTGGAAAAGGATGTGTCTGAAGGCTTTGAGTGATAAAGTACATTCATCCAACAAAGGTTATTATCTTTCAACTTTCTGTGTGTCACAGATCACTAAACCAGTGGCTTGCAATTGTCTTGCAAGAAAATAGACTCCTTAGGAATTGCAAAAGTTTTGATTCATCTGCTATTGAATCTCCTAGCACCTTGTTCTTTGGTATATCTGTCTCAGCGAAGGCAGTGAGATGCTGACAAGAAAGAAATGGAAACACGTATTGAACTCCCAATGAATGATTGCAGGAGTTCAAATAGTATCATAAATCATGAAGTTGTTGCTCAATTGTTTTATAGCTGCCATGTGATCTTAGCTACCATTTAAAGAATTACATATCACCCTGTCATCCAGAATGAATCTTTGCTATGGATGCCACATTGTATTATTTTGTAAGTTAGTTTGTCATCAACGTCATATAATGGAGGATTCCAGCACTCATAAAGCTTCATACTATCATCCCTTAATGTCAATGCAAGAGATGAGTTGCTCATATTTAATATTTGCAATTTTGTTAAAAAATATTCAACAATTGCCAGTAAAAACATGAAATTTATTTATCAGCGAAAATATGTCATAGAGGCTGCAAAAGGAGGGAGTGAAGCAGACATCTTGGTCCATGTAAGATCCAATGGCATCAGAGGGTAAAGGGTTGGGTCTTTCAAGTTGAGTTTTGGAAGTTTGGGAGGAATTTAAAAGCAGCACTTCAAATCAGTAATCGTCTCTGGATTACCCGACTGCTACGTAAAGGAATAAAGGGTTGAGATAGGTGAAGCAATGGTTTAGGAAGGATGGCTAATAGTTCTTGACAATCTGACACCAGTTATGAGCAAAAACAAACTGTTCAAATTGGATTAGCTGTCACTTTATAGAGCTAAGCTTATTCTTTCATGGGTAAGCTGATTATTGCAGTGGATTTCATCTGATTTCTCAAGGGATGGGTGCCCCAATGAAAGATTACAGGGGAATAAAAAATACAAAGAACATGGAGACAAATAGCACAAGAGTAAAAAAAAGTTCAGGAAGGCAAAAATGCAAAATCTTTTAAGTTGGTGTATTTGAGGTATATTTGTGTCAGTATTTGCACAGTGTGGTAAATAAAGAGAGAAGGCTAAGGGACACATTGTAAGATTAGACTAGTGTACCACGGCAAATAACAGACCTCGATTGTGTAAAGATTAATATTTAACCAAAACCATGATGTTAAAATTCTCTTCCTCATTTTCAAGTTCTCCAATGGCATGACTTTGCTTCTCCCTATCTCTATCATTCTCATTATGAGTACCTACTTAAATGACCTAAACATTAGGGTCATTTTTCAACTCGCCCACATATGTGAAAATGTGACTGATGGGTTGTGATGGAATGAGAATCAACAATTCCTATAACAGGTGGAAATTCTACAAAATCTGTTTAACACCTGAAAGTTGTGTTTTGACTGACAGGAGAGGAATGTATTGTCATTCTCTAGTTTCACTACTCCACAGGCCACAACATAAATTTAATTGTTTTACTCAGTTTCCAATAAGGCCAATCATGTCTTTCATCTATATTAGAGCCAAAATGAAATGAACCATCACATGAGTTTCTTTAACAATATCAAAATTATTGATTTATTATAGAACAAAACTTATTCAAAGAGGATGAAAAACTAGTTAACACACCTAGTCTGTAATATGAAAATATTCAATTTTACTCTTCTAAATAACTCCAAACACACTGGAGCATATAACCATTCATGCCAGGCAAAGAAGAAGAAATGGATTTATTTCTGCAGAGATTCACTTGGAGAGAAAAAAAAAGAGGCCAATCGTCTCTATTCCCAAGGCCAAAAGGTTAAGGTATGGATGGTTGTTGGTCTTATGTTCTAGCATGGGTGTCACCAAACATAGGCAGATATTTCATAGAATCCCTACAGTGTGGAAACAGGCCATTCGGCCCAACAAGTCCACACCGCCCCTCTGAAGATCATCCCACGCTGACTCATTCCCCTACCCCTGCATTTCCCCATGTCCAACCCAAACATCCCTGGACACTATGGACAATTTAGCATGGCTAATCCACCTCGCCTGCACATCTTTGGACTGTGGGAGAAAACCAGAGCACCCGGAGGAAATCCACACAGACACGGGCAGAATGTGCAAATGCCACACAGACAGTTGCCCGAGGGTGGAATTGAACCTGGGTCCCTGGCGTTGTGAGGCAGCAGTGCTAATCACTGAGCCACAGTACCACCCTGAGATCTTTGCAGATGCAGCTTGGTCAGGAAACACAGCACTGAGAAGTTTTCCAATCACTCTTCAAGAGAGTCATTTGGTTTCACACTGGACTATCACAAAGGTGCATCTGGAACAGGAGACACAAACTGAGTGGCTGTTTCCTTTCAGCAACCTACCCCAAGGGAAACGTGGAATGTGTGAAATTTGTGGAATGTCAACAAGATGGCTTCTTGGAGCAGCTTGTGGTGGAGCCCACTAGGGAACAGGGCAATACTGGATTTAATATTGTGCAATGAGGCAGACTTATAAGGGAAATTAAGGTGAAGGAACCCTTAGGAGGCAGTGATCATAATATGACAGAATTTACTCTGCAATTTGAGAGGGAGAAGATAGAATCAGAGGTAACGGTATTACAGTTGAATAAAGGCAACTACAGAGGCATGAGGTAGGAGCTGGGTAGAATTGACTGGGAGAGGAGCCAAGCAGGAGAAACAGTGAAACAGCAATGGCAGGAGATTCTGGGAGTAATTCAGGAGCCGCAGCAAAAAAATCATCCCTAGGTAAAAGAAGCATGGCACAGGAATGATGAGGCAACCATGGCTGACTAGGGAAGTCAGGGATAGCATAAAAGCAAAACAGAAAGCATATAACGTGGCGAAGGGCAGTGGGAAACCAGAGGATTGGGAAGCTTACAAAGACCAACAGAGGGCAACAACAAAAAAAGAAATAAGGAGGGAGAAGATTAAATATGAAGGTAAGCTAGCCAGCAATATAAAGGAGGACTTTAAGAGTTTCTTTAGATATATAAAGGACAAAAGAGAGGCAAAAGTGAGCATTGGACCACTGGAAAATGACGCTGGCGAGATGGTAGTGGGGAACAAGGAAATAGCTGAAGAACTGAATAATTACTTCGCGTCAGCCTTCACAGTAGAAGACACGATTAATATCCCAAAAATTCAAGAGAATCAGGAGGCAGAGCACTAACGAGAAGGTGCTAGAAAAACTGAATGGCCTGAAGGTGGATAAATTACCTGGACCAGATGGACTACACCCCAGAATTCTTAAGGGCATAGCTGAAGAAATAGTGGAAGTGTTAGTGGTGATCTTTCAGGAATCGCTAGAGTCAGGCAGGGTCCCAGACGGCTGGAAAATTGCTAACTTGACACCCCTGTTTAAAAAGGGAGTAAGGCAAAAGACTGAAACTTACAGGCCGATTAACCTAACCTCAGTCATGGGTAAGATTATGAGTCCATTGTGAAGGATGAAATTTCTGAATACTTGGAAGTGCATGGTAAAATAGGGCAAAGTCAGCACAGATTCATCAAGGGGAGGTCATGCCTGACAAATCTGTTTGAGAATTATTTGAGGAAATAACGAGCAGGTTAGACCAAGGAGAGCCAATGGATGTTATCTACCTGGACTTCAACTGTTCTTTGCTTACCCCTCTGCAAATGTATTTTTTGAAGTAGGCACCTAAGTCCTTTTAGAAAGTTACTAGTGAGTCTGCTTTCTCAATCCTTTCAGACAGTGCTTACCAGATTAGTTTACAGAAAAAAAAGTATGATCTCCCCCATGATACTTCTGGTATGAACAAAATTAATCCCCTGCACCAATAGGTTAAAAATACGTTAGTTCTAATTGCACTGAATCAAGAACATAGAACATAGAACAGTACAGCACAGTACAGGCCCTTCAGCCCACAATGTTGTGCTGACCTATTATCCTACTAAGATCAATCTATCCTGCATACCCGACATTTTTCTATCCTCTATGTGCCTATCTAAGAGTCGTTTAAAAGTCTCTAAAGTATCTGACTCCACTACCATTGCCGGCAGCGCATTCCACAGTCCACCACTCTCTGTGTGAAGAACCTACCTCTGACATCTCCCCTATATCTTCCTCCAATCACCTTAAAATTATGCCCCCTCGTAGTAGTCATTTCCGTCCTGGGAAAAAGTCTCTGACTATCCACTCTATCTATGCCTCTCATCATCTTGCAAACCTCTATCAAGTCACCTCTCATCCTTCTTTGCTCCAATGAAAAAAGCCCTAGCCTTTTCAACCTTTCCTCACAAGACCTGCTCACCAGTCCAGGCAGCATCCTGGTAAATCTCCTCTGCACCCTCTATAAAGCTTCCACATCTTTCCTGTAATGAGGTGACCAGAACTGAACACAATATTTCAAGTGTGGTCTAACCAGGGTTTTGTAGGGCTGCAGCATAACCTCACGGCTCTTAAGCTCAATTCCCCTGCCAACGAAAGCCAACACACCATACACCTTCTTTACAACCCTATCAACTTGGGTCGCAACTTTGAGGTATCTATGGACGCGGACCCCAAGATCCCTCTGTGCCTCTACACTGCCGAGAATCCTGCCATTAACCCTGTATCCTGCATTCAAATTCAACCTTCCAAAATGAATCACTTCACACTTTTCTGGGTTGAATTCCATCTGCCACTTCTTTGCCCAGCTCTGCATCCTGTCTATGTCCCATTGCAAACTACATCAGCCCTCCACGCTGTCCACAACTCCACTAATCTTCGTGTCATCGGCAAACTTACTAACCTACCCTTCCACTTCCTCATCCAAGTCATTTATAAAGATCACAGAAAGCAGAGGTCCCAGAACAGATCCCTGTGGAACACCACTGGTCACCGAGCTCCAGGCTGGATACTTTCCATTTACTACCACACTGTCTTCTACTGGACAGCCAGTTTTGTATCCAGACAGCCAAATTTCCCTGAATCCCATGCCCCCTTACTTTCTGAAAGAGCCTACCATGTGGAACCTTATTGAATGCCTTGCTAAAATCCATGTACACCACATCCACTGCTCTACCTTCATCAATGTGTTTTGTCACATCCTCAAAGAATTCAATAAGGCTTGTGAGGCATGACCTACCTCTCACAAAGCCATGCTGACTATTTCTAATCAAACTGTGCTTTTCCAAATAATCATAAATACTATCTCTCAGAATCCTCTCCAATAATTTGCCCACCACAGAAGTAAGACTGACTGGTCTGTAATTTCCAGAATTATCCCTCTTCCCTTTCTTGAACAAGGGAATCAAGCATGAATACTGTCTTATTTTTCAAGATATTTGTCTGGTTCTATGAAGCATTTCCCAGATAGCGTACAATGAAAGAGACAGAAGTATTGTTGTGTCTGCAAAGGAGGTTGCTTCATTTTCTGCACAATAGAGGCTATGCAGCTTTAACATGATCATCTCATCACAAGGATCTCTGACAAAAAGTCAGAACAGTCTCAATTCATCAGAGTTAGAAAGGAATAAGCTTAAATACTTTCAGCAGCTGAATGCATTGTCTGCAGATAGAGCCGAGAGTGCAGGACATTAGTTTATAACAGTCATAATGCTTCTCAACTCTATGTTTAACAGGCAATTACCACTGCAATATATTGTTGAGTATAGAATACATCATCAAATATTAGATTGACAGGAATTATTATCAAGAAAACAAAATCTTCACTACGCCTGCCTCTTTGTAGGTTACGTGGAACAATCCCTCTTCCGCAGCTACACTGGCCCCATCCCCCACCTCTTCCTCCGTTATATCGATGACTGTATCGGCGCCGCCTCATGCTCCCACGAGGAGCTCGAACAGTTCATCCACTTTACTAACACCTTCCACCCCAACCTTAAGTTCACCTGGACCATCTCCGATACCTCTCTCTCCTACCTGGACCTCTCTGTTTCCATCTTTGGCAACCACCTGGAAACCGATATCTATTTCAAGCCTACCGACTTCCACAGCTACCTAGAATACACCTTCTCTCACCCACCTTCCTGCAAAAATGCCATCCCGTTTTCCCAATTCCTTCGCCTCCACCACATCTGCACCCAAGATGAGGCATTCCACTCCCAGACATCCCAGATGTCCTCGTTTTTCAAGGACCGCAACTTCCCCTCCACAGTGGTCAAAACCGCCCTCGACCGCATCTCTCGTGTTTCCTGCAACTCATCCCTCACACCCCCTCCCCGCAATAACAACAAAAACAGAATCTCCCTCGTCCTCACGTACCACCCCACCAACCTCCGGATCCAACGCATCATCCTCCGACACTTCCGCCACCTGCAATCTGACCCCACTACCAAGGACATTTTTCCCTCCCTACCCTTATCTGCCTTCTGGAGGGACGACTCTCTCCGTGATTCCCTTGTCCGCTCCACACTCCCCACTAGCCCCATCTCACCTGGCACTTTTCCCTGCAACCGCAGGAAGTGCTACACCTGCCCCTACACCTCCCCCATCACCCCCAACCCACGCACCAAGAAAACCTTCCACATTAAACAGATGTTCACCTGCACATCTGCTAATGTGGTATACTGTATCTGCTGTTCCCGATGTGGCCTCCTCTACATCGGGGAAACCAAGCGGAGGCTTGGGGACCGCTTTGTGGAACACCTATGCTCAGATTGCGACAGATGGCTGCACCTCCCAGTTGCGAACCACTTCAACTCCCCCTCCCACTCCTTGGACGACATGTCCATCCTGGGCCTCCTCCAGTGCCACAATGATGCCACCTGAAGGTTGCAGAAACAGCACCTCATATTTCGCTTGGGAACCCTGCAGCCCAATGATATCAATGTGGACTTCACAAGCTTCAAAATCTCTCCATCCCCGACCTCATCCCAAAACCAGCCCAGCTCGTCCCCGCCTCCTTGACCTGTCCGTCTTTTCTCCCACCTATCCGCTCCTCCCACCTCAATCCCCACCCCCACCTCCTACCTACCAGCCTCATCCCCACCTCCGTGACCTGTCCGTCTTCCCTTGACTCACCAACCCCCATCCTAACTCCCCATCTACACTCACCTATACTGGCTCCATCCTCGCCTCCTTGACTTGTCCGTCTCCTCTCCACCTATCCTCTCCTCTATCCATCTTCCATCCGCCTCCCCCTCTCTCTCTACTTGTTTCAGAATCCCTTTCCCCTCCCCCATTTCTGAAGAAGGGTCCAGACCCGAAACGTCGGCTTTCCTGCTCCTCTGATGCTGCTTGGCCTGCTGTGTTCATCCAGCTCTACACCTTGTTATCTCAAAATCTTCACTACGTTTCTGTACAGCATTAGCTTGTTTCTCTAGAAGGTTCTGTTCCACTCCTGGAATTTGGAATAAAATCTAGACTGGCACTTCTCACGGTAATATTTTAAAGAAGAATGTATGTGTTCTTTCCCAGTACCCTGGGCAATAGTTATCCTTCAACAAACACTACAAAACAGATTTACTGTTCGTGTGGCCTTTCAACGCAAAGAATGGCTGGTTTCTTTTTTACACCATACTGACTACAATTCAAATGAACTTCAATGGTTATAACCATTTTATCCTGAGGTTGTAAAAGGTGCCATACAAGTGGAAGTTCTGTCTTCAAGGTGAGCGATTTAAGAAAATAATCTTTAATAGATATTAAAACGTGCTTACAGTGGTTCACAGGTCCAATGACCTTCATTATACTGCAATATATAAGGTACCAATTAGTCCTAACCACATACCTACTAACTGGCAATTGGTCCAGTGTCCTGACATGGGGCGGGAGAGTGGTGTTGGTGTGCTATTACCATCAATCAATTATTTCCATTTACTATATTAACAATGAGATGAGTGTGGTTGCCCATTCTCTCCTGTGGTAATCATTCTATAAATACTTTGTGTCAGATATAGATATTTTCTAATCAAATTGTTCAGGGATGCCCTTACACACCTCTGAAGCAGGCAGAACTTGAACCTGCATCTCCTAGCTCAAAAGCCAGGGGAACTACCACTGTAACACAAGGCCCCTGATTTGTGTTTTAAATACATGCACAGTTATTAAGCCTGCAGCCAAATAAAGGCCAAGGAATAGACTCATTGTTCAGTTATGGACTGATGGTGGTCAGACCAATGGGTGGCCTCCAGTGTTAGTGTTTGGTCATTGGACATAGCCAATGGGTAATAGAAATCTACAACTGTCTTACAGATACACACTTTTGTTTTGGTGGAGAACTTTGGTTGTTAGTGATTTAACTCCAATATGTTTCTAAATTTTACTAGAAAAGGTGGAAGAGGGCAGTGTACTTAGGGAGTTTGTATATAAAATATGGTCTCTATAAAAATTTGCATGAAGGATTGTCATCAGTGCACATCAAGTAGATGAAGAGCAGAGCAATTGGGCACCACGCAATCTAATCAGTATCTTCAGGCTTGACAAAACCTTAATGGCAAACAGTTTGATTTTCTTGGTGCAGCCTGCAGTGTTCACCTTATAGATCACTGGGTGCACTATTCAGCATTGATTCCTCCATACATGTGACTCCAGATCCACAGCAATGTGGTTGACTCTTAACTGCCCTCTGGGCAATTAGGGGAGGGCAATAAATGCTGCCTAGCCAGTGACAACCCTCATCCCATGAATGAATAAAGACAAAAAAAATCTGATCCATGGAAACTCTTCCTTCACTACCTTCTCTCCTGACTGCCTGCTATAAACATTCAGAAGGTTAGTATTACCTCACGGCTGCTTTTTGATTTATTTTTCCCTATTCTTTAGTCTCAGTGAGCTTCTGCATCATAACCATTCTCAGTAAAAGAGAACTCATGACAATGATAATATCAGAAAGTATCAATTTAAGAAGAGCTTGCTTCTATGTGTAAAACCTAACTGATTGACAAGCTGTTTATCAAACCTTCTTTTGGCTCTACGAATCAATAGAATCTTTACTGGAGAGAAATATTCATTCCATCAAATGCGTTGCTCACATTGGTCAGATGTTTTACAATATGCAGACAATGTTTCATATTTATATTGTGACACTAATTTGACTTGACCACTGCGTGCCTCAACCTTGCAAAGAGCAGAGGCTTTAATTAGCTTGAATTTTGAGTTGTGTATGCTTTTCTTTATACTTTTGTTGTGGATAGCACTTTGGTAATCGGTTCTCCTTATCTGACTCACATACTTAGCATCCAATTTCCCTAAAGTCAATTGAAAATTTGGACCTAATTATTGTTGGTTTATTTAGAAACAAACATTTTTAATGCTCCGTCTGTGATCATCATGCTGCAGCATTCTCAGCAATCACTTTAACTAACAAACCCACAAGGGAATTCTGAAAGAAAAAGGCAAAAGCATTTGTGGATTCAAAGTTAGAGACTTCATTAATGGCCCTTTTCTTATGGAAACAAATAATGAAAGGAATTATCCAATTCACCAATATTAAGTCACAACATACTAAAGAGGAAAAAAAAATTGTCATTTCTTTAATTCCTGCAGTCTTCCTGTCTAAACATAATAGGACGAACAAACTTATATAAAACCAGGATATTACATTTGTAAATAGCATAATCAGCCATGGCTGATGGTATCACTTAAATTCCTTAATTAAACTGCAGCAGTGCATTCATTCTCAACTACCCATTGTTCGATTAAAAAAAACTAAAATTTAAAATAAAGTAGATCACAGGCCCATGCATAAACATTTAATAGATTTTTTTTTAAATTGCGTTTTCTTTCCATTCTTTATTCATGTTTCATTCCGAACCTAATCAACAGTCCATAATAGATTGAAAAAAAATCACAGTTGGAGAAAGTACTTTAACACTAAATTGGAGTCTTTAATATGTAATTCCTTTTCCTGATATGAAAGTTTAACCTTCCATGTTCATTACCTCTTTCATGTTTAATAAAAGAATTCACAGAATTGTCAATGACATTGGCCTACTGTTTCAACAGTTCAATTAAGAACACAACCATTTTGATCGAGAAAAATCCACATTCAATACTTAAAAGTCAACTAAATTTCAATGGAGTATAATAACTGCACTTAAACTGCTCAGCATAATTTGGTAATATTGAACATTGAACATATACATATCAAATTGTGTTAGTGTGGAAATCTTTGATGTGTGGTTTGTTCTATGGAATTGCAGAATCTTGGTAACCAATTCAGTTAAACTTTTCCGTAGGAAAGATTCAAAGTAAGACTGTAGCTCTGCACAGATAGATAAACTTCCGTGATGCTGCAAAATTTCTTTGAACAAATTGAAATCTGACTTATTTTGGTGAGACAACTGGAGTTTTTAGCAGGCCTGTTTGTCCACTGTGAATGGTTGCCGAGTAGGCATTTACTTGTCAAATGACAAGTCTGGATTGAATCAGGAAGTGGCAGGCCCCTGTGGCAGCTTTTGTTACCAGTTTGCCTCCTATATTTAGAAATGCTGAGATTGAATCACCCATTGTCAAGGAACACATACAATTCATGATGTCATCCAGGCAACGGTGTTTCCCATAGGCAGCCTAAATGTCAAAGCTGCTAAACTTACATCACTTTTAAAATAGCATGGAGGTGCTAATTAGGCTATTTAATGACTTTCATGGTGTTTATGTGACTAAGAATAATAAACAGCAATTGTCGATTTCATCTTGCTACAGAACATTATGGAAACCAGCGCATGTTGGTCAGCGACAAGAGTTTGGATCTATATAGTCTCACAATCTATTGGAACGTCCAATGTAGGCATTTCCCACGAGAATTCCAATGTTAAAATTCAATACGTACATGCATGTGCATTCCAGTAGTACCTTCAGGTGGCTTAGAATGGGAATTCCATTGCAGCATTTCAGCACTGCATTGTAGCACATTGAAAAATGCAACATACCAGGAAAAATTTACTCAAGATCTGAACAGGTGCTGGAATCATAAAGTCAATGAGACTTTGAATGCTGCTTCTTAAGACTGGATCCAATATGCTTAGGCTTTGCTTAGGGAGGTTTTATACATCTTGACCAACTCTGTTGTTAAATAATGATGCTCTGAACTCCAGCACGTTCAAGTCCTATGTTGCGTAGTTAAACTACGTGCTTATTGATTGATGTTGGTATTTCACCACAACCAGTTCTCCACGCTGGAAGGTGAGAAATTCACTTCCTGGAACTTCTTGATTATCCAGCTTCAACGTTTGCTGAATTAACACACGTACGTTTTGCAGAGGGAAGAGTTGCTGAACGTCAGGTGAACTAAATACAAAAACTTGCAATTGGTTAAGGACTGCAAAGATCCATAAATGTGTAACTTGAACATTATTTTTAGTCTGCGTCAATCCAACTTGTTTGCTTTAACATTGTCAGCTGATGCTCTGACACTGACACCAGGACTGCAGTGGAGCATGTGCAGGAATTGCTCTCCTACCTTTAGTGTTGTGTTAGAAATGAATAGAGCTAGAACCCAGAATGGCATCCATTATGACAGATGTGTGAATCATCTTATTAACTGTCCAGTGGTTCTTTTCTAGCCTTAGGCTCAGTGAACAAAACATGCAACACCCAAATAACCAATGGCAGACGGCTGTAGAATATAGAAGACATTTTTAGAGCTAAAGTGGATATAATAGATAGCTAAAAGGGCAAGTATTTTAGAGGAAATTTGGGTGAGAAAGGGGGAGGGTAGAGTTTCAAATGGAACAATTTCAATTCCTTCTCACTTCCCCACAAACTTTGCTTTTGATAATGGATGAGGTGCCTCATCTGAACACAGATAAAATCATAATTTATAGAAACTAACCTGCATCTAGATATCCCAATAGGATCCTAACAATATTTTAACTGCAATGTGAGTGAAAAATTAGCAAGAAGGATGAAAAGGCTCTCAAAGCTAAAGAAAAATGTCTCCTTTAAGGAGCCAAGAGGATCAGGTGCCCATCCCCAGACCCAAAAAGGGAAACCACATCTGCTCCACTAATTAATATAACCTTACTTACACTGGAGAAAACTTCCCAAAGTGCTTTCCGTCCCAATTACTCTTGAACTGGCTAGAGACCAAACACCAAAATAAAACCAAGAGCTGGAGATCTGAAACAAAATCAAAAATTGCTGGACAAACTCAGCAGGTCTGCCAGCATCTGTCGAAAGAAAGCACAATTAACATTTCGAGTCCAGTGACTCTTTATCAGGAACACCATCCACATCAGCAATGTTTCAATTAAAACCACCATGTCAATATAATGTCCATAACAAAGCTGTGCAAGAGAAATCTGGGGCTTCGGAACGAGACAAACATCATTAATCACAGCATAAATAAAACAAGTGGTAGCAGATTGACTTCCTATTACGTATTTAATTTTCTTTTCCTAATTGCCAGTAATATCACTCTTCCACAACCACCTACTTTTCACTTGCACTGAAGGTGCGCTTGGTGTCTTGAATCCAGCAGCGAACAATTATTATGGAAACAGCTGACGTTGAATAGCTTCACAAACACAAAACCTAAGGCTTTCTGAGAAAAAATGTTGCTAATTAGCTTTCCATCCCATTTGTAACATTTATTGGCCATGTTCCATTGGCAGATTTGAAGTGGTTTATTGATAAGATTTCAGAATTTTGCAAAAGATTTGTCAAATCCATTGACCTTAATAATGGTATATTGCGTAAACCACACCCAGTTACTGTGGTAGTTACTTTGACTAACTGGTCCTTACTGCCAACTTTATCTGACAGTAAACTGGTCCGTGTAGACCTGGAGATGCTGATGTGAGATATACAATTACAATATTGATTTAGTCTTGAAACAATATTAATAATTTTCAAATATGCAATACTATACACAACATTAATGTGTTAAATAAATTTACAATGCTACAAAACATGTATGTTATTTGAGGCTCCTGCATAATAGAAAAAAGTTCAGGAAGAAAACAGGAACTGATCATTTCAATTTTGTTTAATTTGTTGTAGTATTTAATTCTACGAAACCTTAAAATTGTTCTTAGATTACCTTTAATTGCTGAGTTACATAACACAGGGGTTACAATATTTGCTTTCCTTCAGGTCCATCAATCAAAAATGTAACTGAGACTGGAATAACAGCAACTTGTGATGTTTTAAGTGACACATAAGCACAACTATCCTTCCATTGCTATAATAAAGTAATTAAATCGAATGAGATGCAGAACGACTTTCAACAACACTCTATGGGCGGAATAATACAGGGGCCTGAACAACCAAGTGTTTATGCTGAGGAATTTGGAACAATTGCTTGTGAAGTCTGGGAAACCATCTCAACATTTCAGCAACTAGCTGCATTTTCCGAAAAAGTTAAGGACATTAAGATGGGTCTCATTAGGCAGTGGTGAGATGCCTATTAACAGGGATTATTGCTTACTAACTGCCTTATTAAGACTGAATCTCATCTGATTTAGAGTGCAGCTTCCAATCCTACCACTTGCTGTGAAGAAAGTAGGCTTGACAGTTTCTGACTTGAAAGCTTGAGTGGGTTCCTGGCAATTTCAGCTAACTGCATCTTCCTCTGAGCTGTCTTCGTGAACACCCGGCAACATGTTTCTGGGCAGACTCGAGGACAGTAGCCATACATGCTCCTTATTTTGTTCTTTTTCTTTATTCATTCACGGGATGAGGGCATCATTGGCCAGGCAGCATTTATTGCCTATCCCTAATTGCCCAGAGGGCAGTTAAGAGACAACCACATTGCTGTGGGCCTGGAGTCACATGTAGGCCAGACCAGGTAAGGATGGCAGTTTCCTTCCCTAAAGGACATTAGTGAACCAGATGGGTTTTTTCGACAATCGACAATCGATTCACAGTCATCATTAGATTCTTAATTCCAGATATTTAATTGAATTCAAATTCTACCATCTGCCATGGTGGGATTTGAATGCAGGTCCCCAGAACACTATCTTGGTCTCTGGATTAATAGTCTAGCGATAATACCACTAGGCCATCGTCTCCCCATTCACAGGTGCTGGCATCCAAAACCTTCTAGCCTCTCAGAACCCTCACAGCAACGCTCCAATCTATTTGCAAGTAGTTCCTGCTCTTCAATACTGTACCTTGAGATGCACCAGCAACAGGCATTGATATGCAGCTGCATGGGCGTTTTACACACAGGGACAGGATCCCAGCTCAAATGTTGGACCAGACTGCATCTCAGATCTGGTCAACCACTCCCTTGGCACTCACTCACTTTGAGCCTACCTGTATGCTCTCAGCATCCCTGATTTGCTTTGACTTTTTACACCTGGTCCCTTCAACCAAAGATACCAGGTTCATTGTACTTCTGTCCCGCCTTACCATTTAGCGCGCACACAAAGCCAGGGAGCTTGCCACAGTGTGGAGCTGGAGGAACGCAGCAGGCCAGGCAGCATCAGAGGAGCAGGAAAGTTAACGTTTTAGTTTGGGATCCTTCTTCAGAAATGGGGCCCATTTCTGAAGAAGGGGCCTGACCCAAAATGTTAACTTTCCTGCTCCTCTGATGCTGCCTGGCCTGCTGTGTTCCTCCAGCTCCACACCTTGTAATCTCTGACTCTACCATCTGCAATTCTTGCTATCTGTGAGGGAGCTTGCCATGGTTGTCAGAAGTCCTCAGTCACATCAAGGGAGGTGGCCATCAGTTAGTGGGGAGGGCTGGCACAAGAAGTCAAAGGCAGCCTCCAAAACCAGCCCATGGGCTAGAACATAGGTAGCCAATCACTTGGGCAGTCAGCGTCAGGATCCTCTCTTTGTGAGCTGAATATCAGGCAATCCATTACCAGTCTTCGCTCTTCCTGCCACATTATGGGCTGTTTTCTCCTGGAATGATCAAAGGGGAGGGATTGAGTGAAAGGAAAGTAAATGGCACAGTTGTTAGAGCTGGTGTATCTGGGGAGATGTCCCTAAAAAGTGAATAGGCAACACAGAGGGCACTCAAAGTTGATGGCATTGGGTGGGTGATGGTGTATGCAATAGTGGGAGTGGTAGAGCATGAGCCTTTGTGGGAGTTTGTGGCAACAGCAGAGATGGACTGAGTATGAGGGTTCCAGAGAGAAGGTGCCATGACTTACGCTGTTGGAGTGAAGCAAGTCATTGACCTCCTTCCTTCTTTGCTGTGCATACCCCCAGAAGGTTGACACTGCACTTACTTAGGTGAAAACCTTAGCTTAGGCTATCAAGATCCAGTTGTAACCCTCCACTGGCAGTCCTAGGAGAAGAGCATAGCCCTCTTTTACATCACCCTGTCCACCAAGACATCCGGGTCCACGTCCTCAATGCAAAGACCAATTTCTCCTGCCCTGCCATGGTTGAGGCAAATGTCAGTCACCATTCAGGGACAGGTCTGGATTGATAGTATTCGTCCAGGTGCACAAAGTGAGCAGTGAGTACTTCCTGGTACAGCAAGTGGTAAAATTGGACTAGTATTGGACGAGAGCATCAGCACAGGGTCAAGGTAGGTAGTTATTAAGTTGGTTTTGGATGATATAGCACAAAATCTCACTGGCCCTCACTGAGTGAAACCCCTCTGAGAAACTTGATGAAATTTGCATTTATACAATCCAGAGAAGTTTTAAAATGTTACATCCTCTTTCCAATAATGCCAACCTACCTTGGCCCTATGCTGATGCTCTCATCCAATGATAAAATATTACTCTAGATCAACACAGTACTTTAGAATTTTGCAGTATTATCAAAATATTACAGAGAACAACTCCCCAAGTACACTTCCCTCTTCCACCGGTTCTAGTAAAATTTAGAAACATATTGGAGTTAAATCACTAACAACTAAAGTTCTCCACCAAAACAAAAGTGTGTATCTGTAAGACAGTTGTAGATTTCTATTACCCATTGGCTATGTCCAATGACCAAACACTAACACTGGAGGCCACCCATTGGTCTGACCACCATCAGTCCATAACTGAACAATGAGTCTATTCCTTGGCCTTTATTTGGCTGCAGGCTTAATAACTGTGCATGTATTTAAAACACACTGTGTGAGGGTTTGGGAGTCAATACTAAGCTGTACATTTGGGTCCTGACACCAGTTTGAAAATCCAGCTCACTAATTCTGTCTACATCACCACAGATCCTATCAGAACTGCTGAGTATGTCCAACATTTTCTATCTTTTATTAAAGAGTGCAGTTCCACAAATTGGGTCATTTCATATTTCTGCAAGTAGGTACCTTTCTGATTCAGTCTGTCCCATTAATAAGTAGAAACATTTAACAAAAGGCTCGGCATAACTTCTTTCAGATGCATGCAGATAATTTACACTTTCTGCTGAAGTAACATGTGGCGATTATTCACTTGCTCATTGTAAATAGAACCACAGAAACAAAATTAGGGGAATTTTTGTGGGTGCATTTTAATGAAACCAATAAGAAAAAAACTAATTGTTGACCATGAGTGCTAGGGCAATTGATTCCAGACATTTTGATCTGCAAGTAGTATACGATACTGAAGCTCTATCCCATCTTTGAAGGTCTCATGGTGATGTTGGTGCGATAGGAAAAGCCTGATTGACAAAACCATGTCCTACACTTACATAAAAAACCAAAAGAACTGCGGATACTGTAAATCAGGAAAGTCCTACACTTGAATGGTGTTTGATATCTGGTGGATAAAATTCAGCTGCTTTTCTGCATTTATTTTGGTCCCTCTGAGCTGACTTCTACCATCATGTGAAAGGAAATTGAATTCTTGTCTCCAATCCAAGAAAAATGATCATGTGGAGTTTCTTAGGGATTATATCAGAACAAAATCCAGAAGAAAGTTTTCATAAATAACATTCTGTGCAGGGAGTAAAAAATCTATTTTTCCAGATGGTTCAGAAGTTTTATTATAGAGCTTGGCTAGCATAATTATAATAAAAACTAGAACTTCTGCAACACGGTATTCATAATCTCCTTAGCACTTGGTGAGCTCATTAAATAGGATTTATTATTTGTGGAGCCAGTTAAGAGTACAGTATTGTGATTCTGGTCTATCCAAGGTGTGACTGCTCAATCAAACATACAATAAAAATGCAATCAGCAAATTTTATACAATCGCCCACATGCGAATCTTCACAGATTTGTCATCTCATCGGGCTGAGAAAATTATACTCTGAAGAAGTAGTTATGGACCCTACAGCTATTGAAAGTGGACCCATATTAAATGGATCATTAACTGCTTGAATGCCAAGATTGCTTGGGGATTTTCAACATATGGAACGTTTATGATGGATTAAAGGAAGTAACATATGATTTCTGTTAAATGGCTGATTCTCTGATTAAATTATTGTATGGACGGAAACTGGTTATTACACTTTGGTACTGTTGTTTTAAACCTCACAAAATAAATAAGGTCAACAAATACAGGATGACGATCTGTCACTTTAGCCTATCCACTTGCATTAAGCTACATACTCTATGCCTTGTAATTTTATACATTAATTATATTATGTAAATATCTTCAACACTGGTTATGCTTAAAGAATACTTAATAAAACATTTTGGAATATTTTTGAGATAGCGAAGGCATTATATTAATGCACATTCTTTCTTAAGCATTTGTAAGGATGAATATTCATCCCTTGACTTTCTACAAGAACTCACAAATCAGAAACAGCATGATTCCTTGAGGGGGTTTTCTGCTCCTCCACCTCACAGCTCTCAACAAATCAACAGAAAGCCATGGATTGACCAAGTGCAAGAGGAACAGGCTTTGAGAAAACTATGGTATCTTTATGGTTAACAAAGCTGCCAGGAAAAGAGGGGGACCAGCAACTACTGCACCTCACTGGTGCATGGACTTAATGTTCTAACATGTTCTCCCTTTGTGCTGTTAATGTCCCTATGACCTTAACAAGGAATCAATGCTGCAACAGAATGGGGCAAAAGATTGGCGGAAAAGAACAAAATAATATATCATCAGGGAGGCTTTCAATGTAAAATGCCTTCAAATATTTAATTAGTTCAGACCAACTTATTACCATATTCATTGGCTCAAATAAAGGTTTTTATCATAACTTTCATCTGTTTTTCTCTTTCTGACCCATGTACATTTCCAGAGTCTGCTTTTAAAGATAACTACAGAAATGTTATTGCTATTATATGAAGTTGTAAACCTGATTTGAAACAGAAAATGCAGAAGAATTAACAGGAACATATTTAGAGTGCTCCACTTAATTGGCTCTCTCACTCTGTCTTCTGTTCTGCCAGCTAACCCCATCTTTTCTTTAATCAACCAATGTCACAGAAAATTTATGTATTCTCTTTAATTCTCTCTCAATAGGTTCCCTTTGTCATGAATCATAAGTTCGATTTCCCATTTGGTTTTTCTTTATCCTGTGTATTCAGTGTGACAGAAGATCTTTGTCTCTCTCAACAACCCCCTCTCATGCTGAATCTGTTTACTACAACCCTTGTATCATATTCTTATTTTGTAATAGATGGCAGATGCAATGTTAAAGCAACATCAAATTCACATGACTGCAGTATGACAGAACGAGCAATTAGTAAATACAAAAAAGGCCAAGGAATATTCAATTAAAATAAAAGGAGTGTAGTTCTGAACACTGGTGTTCCAAATCTGAGTGTTAATCATGTTCTGGTATTCAGTTGAGGTAAGAAGCAAGTGCAGCAATTTTCCACATAAAAACAAAATAGCAACTGAGGTGTAGCTTCTTGTATAAGGGAGTTCTATATAGCCAGACTTCAATGCACTAAGGTGAATACAGCCCAATAGCACCGCAAGTTGTCATCTGACACCATCACACTAGTTTGCAAGGAATAGGACAATAGACGGCTGCTCTGAGATGTACATGCTGTCAGTGAAAAATAACAGAAGCTGTTGAGGCCAGAATGTGCAAAATACCCCCTACAAGGTCACTTTTAATGGAGAGCAAATAGAGCGAATTCTGACTCAGTGTTTGCTGGACAGTGTATAGATTCAGTCACATTACATTATTGTTCCTTCATGGAGCACAATAAGACTGTTAACACAAGAGTGTTCCCGACATGGGTGAATGACAATGCACTTTCTCATGAGTAAAAATCCATCAGTAATGCAACATTCAGTACAATATTCAGTTTATTCAGTGGATGAATTATTTTTAAGTTTAAAATATGTCCTGGAATCAACCCATATAATGGTGGTTCACTCCAATAAATTATTTTTATTGTCACTAAAGTAAATTGGAATTTTTAATTTCACCACAGCTAATTATCCTGATGTTCAACTACTCAATGCTCCCATGTAGTTAAAAAGTAAAAGTAATGATCTCGCTACCCACGTTTTTTACAGCACGCTTGGCCAGAAAGGATGAAGGTACTTCAGGGAGCCTGAATGTAATAGCTTTTTGAATTATGTCACTGACAACAAAATTGACCAGTTTAAAATTAGAATGTACAGTACGTACATCCAAGAGATTAATAATACAGAGTGCTCGGGCTTAATTAAGTGAGATCCATGCCTTGATGCATATTTAATTTATTACTCTATATGTTGCACTTCTATGTAAAAGGTCAGCGGTGGAGCCAGCTGAAAACCACAGGCTTGATTTTCTTCCCCACTACAGGTAGCACTAATTTCCCCCAAAGTTATAAGTAACAAGGTTCTCTAAATCTCCTTTGATCCAAATTTCAAATGAGCAATCCATCTATCACCTACATGTGTCACCCCATCAAATAATCCCATGACACAATATTCACAGATTGGAAGAATGTAATTCAAATTTGGGAGGAAAGCTTCCAACCAGGCTACCCTCTTGCACAGTTACATCAGACATTCAATGGAAGGATGGCGATTTCAATAGCCCCTCAATATAAATTCTGGCCTATCAGTAAAATTCCCAGTGATGATGCAGCCTATAGAATTAGGCCACTCAGTCCCTCTGCTCTTACATCATAGCTAATCCTTACCTTACTTCTACGTTTTACTCCACAATCCTTGGTACACTTATTGAATAAAAAGCAATTCTGAGGAAGGGTCACTGGACCCAAAAAATTAACTCTGAGTTCTTTCCACAGACCTGCTGAGCTTTTCCAGCAATTCCTGTTTGTGTTTCTGAATAAGAAGCTGTCAATTTCATTCTCAATAATGTTGAATTTCACACACAGGCTATGTCTGACCCGAAACATTAAGTCTGTTCTTCTCTGCTAACAGTAACCTATACATTTTGAAGTGCCAAGGATATACTTTAATATCTTGAGGTTGTAGACTTGCTCACCGAGTCAGTGTGTTTGTCACCCTCCTAGGTGACTAAACGTCTGCAAACAAACACACTGGCTCAGCGAGCAAGTCTACAACCTCATCCACAACCCGAGCTACAAATTTCCTCAAAAACCTTAAACTTTAATATCTTAGATATTGAGCTTTTCACCAAGTTTAGTTTATCAGAAACAAAATTAGGAAATGCTGGAATTATACAGCAGATCAGTTAGTATCTGTGGAGAAATAACAATTGTTACCTGGCCTATGTTTTTTTTTTAATTTAGAGTTTGTCTTAATTTTATTTGTTATATTTATTTTTATCTTGTTAATATTATTGTTAGCAGTACATTTCTATCTTTTCTTGTTTAAAAACATAAGCAGTTTCTGTTTCTACTTCAGATTTTCAAATTTCCAGCGTTCACAGCATTTTGCTTTTGTACTCTATTAATGTCTGTGATTGTTTTTTCTTTCAGTCCAATAACTTTTCTTAGTTCTGTGCATGGAGGCCTAAATGTCTTTGCTCCTCCACAACCATTGAAAACATATTCCAAACTTCTGTCACTGAGCTGCCCCAATTCTGACCCTCTTATCTGGCTTAATATCTCCTTATGCGATTCAGTCTTATATTTTATCATATAATGCTCCAGTGAAGTACCCAGGGTTATTCGTTACATTAAAAGCTCGGGGGTTACTATCGGCAAACTCATCCAGAGTGGATAATTTCACACTTCCCTACATTGAAGCCCTTCTACAATAGCTTTGTCTACTCAGTTACTTTGTCCATGTCCCCAGCAAGCATTAAACTCCCATCTATGCAAACTACCATGCCTCCCAATTTCATTTAGATTTCATGTGGATTCCCCAGGAAATCTCACTTGTGACATCCCACCAACCAGAGTATATTTGTTTTATCCCTTCTTCATCACCCACTTCACATTCAATTAGCAAACAATGAATAGATAGCACTCAAGAATTTAAGAAATCAAAGGATTTCATGTTAAACTTTGACACAGTATTTCACAGAGGCTCAAACCCAAGTCTGAAGACATTTCCCACTCTGAGTTTAAATTTTCAGTCATGGATTGCATACTTTAAAATTCATTCTTGGGATATGGGCATCGCTGACAGGTCAGTATTTCTTGCTCATACCTAGTTGCCCTTGAGAAGGTGTGGTGAGCTGCCTTCTTGAACCACTGAAGTCCATGTGCTGTAGGTTGACCCACAATGCTCCTATGGAGAGAATTTCAGGATTTTGACTCCGCAACAGTGAAGGAACTGTGATATATTTCCAAGTCAGGATGGTGAGGTGCTTGGAGGGGAACTTGGAGATGGTGGTATCTGCTGCCCCTGACTTTCAAAATGAAAATGGTCAAGGGTTTGGAAGGTGCTGTCTGAAGATCTTCGGTGAATTTCTTCAGTTCATCTTGTAGAAAGTGCACACTGCTGCTACTGAGCATTGCTGGTGGAGGGACTGGATGCTTGTGGATGTGGTGTCAATCAAGCAGGCTGCTTTGTCCTGGATGGTGTCAACCTTCTTGTGTGTTGGTAGAGCTGTACCCATCCAGGCAAGTGAGAGTATTCCATCACACTCCTGACTTGTGCCTTGCAGATGATGGGTAGGCTCTGGGGAGTCAGGAGGTAAGTTACCTGCCACAGTATTCCTAGCTTCTGACCTGCCCTTATAGTCATTATGTATATGTGGTGAGTCCAGTTGAGTTTCTTATCAATAGTAACCCCAAGGATGTTGAAAGCAGGAGATTCAGTGATGGTAACGCCATTGAATGTCAAGGTGCAGTGGTTGGATTGTCTTTTATTGGAAATGGTCATTGCTTCACATTTCTGTGGTGCAAATGTTATTTACTACTTGTCAGCCCAAGTCTGGATATTGTCCAGGTCTTGTTGCATTTGAACATGACTGAAGATAATTGGGTCTAAGACATAACCCTGAGGAAGTCATGCAGAGATGCCCTGGAGTTGAGATGATTGACCTCCAACAACCCACATCCACCTAAGAGTCGTACAGAACAGAAACAGACCTTTCGGTCCAACTCATCCATGCCGACTAAGTTTCCAAGCTAAACTAGTCCCACTTACCTGTGTTTGGCCTGTATCCCTCTAAACCTTTCCTGTTCATGTACCTATCCAAATGTCTTTTAAATGTTGTAACTGTACCTACATCTACCTCTTCCCCTGGCAGTTCATTCCACATACTAACCACCCATACATCAACAGGGCATGTGTTCAGCATGCAAAATATAAATGATAGCCCTGTAAAATACTCATGTCAAATAACAGTAACATCAAACAACTGGATGATCCACAGAGTCAGTTACTAACATTCAAGCTTACCTGTAAGTAGGGCACAAATTTGTCACTGATTCTGAGATAGTAGGAACTGCAGATGCTGGACAATCTGAGATAGCAAGATGTAGAGCTGGATGAACACAGCAGGCCAAGCAGCATCAGAGGAGCAGGAAGGCTGACGTTTCGGTCACTGATTCTGCTCATTTAACTTTCATACCAAGACAACACATCCACCTGAAAAGCTTCCATACAAAAATTCCACAGATAAACACACAGTCTGTAGACTCTGGACATCCTGCACATCACATATAGAAAAGGAAGGCTGAGGTGTCCAGGCTCTCTTATGTTAATGTATGTGCCATCCTTTTCAAAGTTCTTCTACTCACTCGTGCACAAGTATTCCCACAGCCAGTAACAATTACACACAATATTGTGTACAACAAGCTCAGTATTGAAGATGTGACTGCAAAAGTGTCTAAGATTTGTTTTTCTACTAACAGGACAAGTTTGAGCCCCCCTTCATCCCTTGGCAAAGTGTTCTTCTAATAGCACCGGACATGTCTTTCTATAAAGCTGCAGTTTAAAGGATTGTATGGCGATGAGGTGATGTACTGTTCAGTAAAAATCTTACATTCTCCGGATGTAAAATGGATGCCATTGTCACTTATCAATCTTTCAGGAGCCTATTGGTCAATAACCAAAACTCATGCTGCTGAGGTGACTGTTGTGGCTCTCCAATTTTGCACTTTCTGGAAGAAAGAGAACTTTGAGAAGTAGTTGGCACCCTGTGAGGTACCATTCCTGATTGTGTGAAAATAAATCATGTCATACAGAAAGCTCTAGTCTGGATGCTCCTTCAATAGCAGTCATCTGGTTTTCACCTTTCATACATTGCTGCCACAATGTAACCATACTTTCATTGTCTTTTGTATTGGTTGGTCCAGTGCACAGTTGATCTGTCTCTAGGTTTACACCTCTCCATTCCTGTGGAGTCTTCATGTATCTTGTAGTGGGATTCTTCCTACATTGTTTTCATATAATTATTCTGATCCAGTTGGCAGAACACTATCTTCAGTGAGATGTCTTCTCTGACATACTCAAACCAGTACTGCACTATTTCTGCCTGTCTTTGCTATATCTGGACACTTGCTGAAAGAACATTTGTAACTCTATATCTGTTTTTATTTTGACTCCATTTCAATGGTGTCATATTTACTAAGTGATGAATCTTTACAACTTGATCATTTGTCTATAGTGACAATCGAGTTAGGGTATTTGCCAGCACCATTTCTCTTCTTAGCTCATTCAACAGAGTGAAATTGTAGCTCTGAAGTCATTTTATTTTTGCTGGTGCTTTACATAGTCTTTTCTTGAAGATCTGCTCTGATGGACAATGATCACTCACCACCAGAAACTTTCTCTCACAGAGATGTGCATGAAGCTTCTCTCATCCATACATAACTAACAACCACTTTCTTTCTGCATTGGTATATCTGATTTCAGTTGAGATTAGACACATTGACCTGAATGTTATTGATTTTCCCTGTCATATGCAATGCTTTTTTAGAAGCATCTACTTGCAGATTGACAGGTTTCTTTCTGTCATAGTGTAACAGACTGGTCCCCTCACATAATTACAGAAGAGTTTTGTTGAAATGCCTGTCCATCAATACTCTGCACCTTCTTTCATCAGCTCTTGCAGGTTTGTTGTGTGTTCTGATGTAGGTGGTATGAATTAGATCATGTATTGGGTCAAGCCAAGGAAACTTCTCTATTGTCTCTTATCTCTTGGGGCTTCCATCCCAGAGCCATAATCACATCAAGATGGATTCCATCATGTATGCACTCCATTCAAAGGAACTAACATTCTGTCATTTCCACAATGCATGAGACACGTTTAAATTCATCACAGCTTGCCCAGGTTTCTTTTCAGCTTCATGTTGATAGCTGTCATGATCTCTTTTATCCACACCATTTATCTGGACATTATTTGCTATGCTGATTGGTCCCTTTGAATCCCCTGACTGTCTCACCTACTTTCTACTGGCACATATTCTGGCTCACTTTAAGGACAAAGGATGCAGCACGGTGGCTCAGTGGTTAGCACTGCTGCCTCACAGCACCAGGAGCCTGGGTTCAATCCCAGCTTCAGGTGACTGTCTGCGTGGAGTTTGCACATTTTCCCTATGTCTGCGTGGGTTTGCTCCCATTTCCTCCCGCGGTCCAAAGATGTGCAGATTAGGTGGATTGGTTGTGCTAATTGCCCATAGTATCCAGGAATGTGCAGGCTTGGTAGATTAGCCATGAGAAATGCAGGGTTACAGGTTATCTTCAGAGGGTCGGTGTGAACTCAATGGACTGAATGGCCTGCTTCCACACTGTAGGGATTACATTAAAAAAGGAAGACACAGGAATCTGTAGTGCACAAAGGGTTTGTTGGATGTTGTTAAGAACAAAAATTCTTTATCAAGTTCACATTTCAGTCACCATGTCTGGGACTGCACTTGCCATAAGATTTCACTCCTGTCACTTCTACTGTGATATCTTCCAGTGTTGGAATAGAAAAGTGATCCCTTTTTAGGGTCAGTTAATATCTTTGGAATCCAGGCAAATTCTTAGCTATTTACGTAGTTTCTCTTTAACATAGCATACGTTACCCAGTCTATTTCTTGGAACTCAATTTCAAGGTTTTGTTTTAGTTCTATTGGTATGTAACATTGGGGATGAATCATCAGTTTCATTGTTGAGTCAATTGTTATGTGACCCTCAAGATTTTTAAAACATCCAACTGTCCAACCATTGGATATATTTGCATGAGGTTTACTCTGCATCTGATTGGATGATTTTTTTTAAATAGGTGTACTACCTTTATTTCTCAGTGCAGCCTTCTTCACCTTATGGTTTACTGCAATAATCTGCATCTTCATAACTGTTCAACACCATTTGTTTCAGAGATGGAGAATATAGAGTTAACAACCCTTCCTTTATGTGTTCCTCTACTTTGGGTTGCTCCAAGCTGTCAAATCTCAGTGCGTCCCTGTACTGTTATCATGACATTGTTTGGTCTCAGAACACCTTGTCTTGGATAACCATTCCCTTACAAATTTTCAGTAAATATCTGCAGGCATTGACTGGTTAGAATGATCTTATGCTGAGCTCTGATAGCAATTTTCATTTTCAATCATTGTCAGCTAGTTCATCATCCTCTTCCTCATCTGAATAGTTGTGTGAATTTCTTTTCTCTGGTATGGTTACACAAGAAATTTCCTGCAGATCTGTGAACCTAAGTTCACAAGATCTGGATATTTTGGCTTCTTTTCCTAGGAGTTTTGGTTGTCCTTTGGTTCTGATGACACATCTATCACCTTCCCTTGCCCTGCATTTATGTTCTCAGTGCTTGGCTTTCCTTCAGTCCCTGAATTGTTATGGTCATCCACAGAAAATGTATCACTTTCTTCATGTTTGGCATATATTCTTTTGCTGCTGCCTTTCTCTTTGGTTAATTGAAAGCCAGCTATTTTGACAGTCAGCATCTTTCTCTGTTTGTCCAAAGCTTTGTTCATTGCTCCAGCAGTGTATATAATCTGTGATATGGTGAGCTTATCTTTCCTGATAAGTGCTTTTTGTACTTCAGGGTGTCCAGAGCCCTAAATTAGTTGATCTATTTGCTTTTCATATGCATCCTTAAACATATATTTTTTGGCTGCATTTTTCACTCTTGTTACAAAGTTGACCACAGCCTAACCTAACTCTCATCTGAGTCCTTCAAATTTATGCTGGTAAATCCACCAATTTGGTTTTGGCTAGAGATAGGTGCTGCAAAACTTTAGTTTCAATTTCTACTGTCTTCTTCAGTGAGCATCAAGCTGTTAAATAAGTTCAATGCTTCATCCCCCACTTGCAGAAGGGTATAGCTAACCCTCTTTTCATAGCTAGTGCCTCTGGGAGACTATTGAACATCAGCGTGCACATTTACTTGCAATCAGTAATTTAATGTAATTTAAAATGTTTTAGGATTATTCACTGCTGCAACATTGATTTGTCTTCTGATTACCAGATGTTTGAAACAATTACACTTAATATTTGGAAAGATAAGAGCTCCTTTGTTTAATTCTAACATTCTATGCTGCCAGTGCTCAGGCTGATGTTGCCTTAAACAAAAGTTGGCTTTTCAGTGCAACATGAATGTTTCCCACTTGAACACCTACAAATGGTTACTGGATAAATAGTCCATAACTCTGGAAAGGTATAAAAAATTATGCCGAGGCAAACAACTTTACTATCAACAACGGTGACAGACAATTACTGAAGCATTAATAGTCGCAAACTCAGGAAGAACTGTCTGTATGGTAACAGGTCACTATAGATCAGTTTCTATCGAATGGCATCAGTAGGAGGCAACTTCCTTTTGTGAAGGATAGACTAATTGAATTAGATAGACAGGGAAATTCTGTGATATAAATATACTTTATGCAAACACATAAATAGGCTTGACATCAAGAACATTTTCCAGAGGGGAAATCAACCTCTGGAGCAAGTTTCTGCAAGTGAAATAAACACCATAAATGTTCAAGTTTTTGGTCAAAAACAATGAGTTACAAAACAAGATGAATTATTGGATGATATACTTTGCAATCTTCGTGGTCCCTTAAATTTATTCAATCACCTTTGTGAGGGATCACAGAGAAATGTCTTATGTTTTGCTGTATGATTATTTGTGTTTAGAAGCTCCAGGATGCCCAAGTGCAACATGACTGTATGGGACGAGCCCAATTCAATGGATGGTCTTTTCCTTTCGCTCATTTTCACATGTCCATTTATAAGAGGAGGCAACCAATGACAACAATCCTCCCTGAGTATGAGAGAGGAGACCTGAGTCAGTAAATGCAATGGTTTTTACTCATTTCCATTGGGTAAAGACAGGGAGGTAGGTGGTAAAAATTACCTTGGCTACTTTATCCATGGAAAACCAAAACCATCCCAACCTTCTAGACTGTTACTTCCTTTTCCTGAGAAGGTGGTGAGTTGTCTTTCTAGGAACATTCCCAATTGCCATATCAAGCACAAATACATCCTCTCAGACTTCGTAATGAGCAGCACCTTTCCTGTGTCCAAAATCGTGCCCCTACCCCCACCAACAGTGAAACACAATGCTACGTGGTAATCCATCTTGCAGCACCACAGTATTGTAATAAATCATTCAGACAAATGGAAATTTCAGAAATTTAGAATAAGCACCTCAGCACATACTCAGGAAGAGGAAGTCAAAATCTTAATAGTTGTCTGGGAATAAGGAGCCAAGGTAAATCTCTTTTCAAATTTCAAGAGAGTCTATCGCATGTTTTTCACACGTGTGTACAAGATATGGATGAACTTGTCTCCAGCGAGTGTTCCACTCTGCTTCCGTGGACATTGAACCAGCTGACAAACCAGCCATCATGTGGGTGACAATCATAAATTAGATACTTTCCAAATGTTAGTCTCTCACAATGAATACACTGCCTCCAGTATACAAGATAATGTATCACTTCAGAGTAATTGATGTCTACCTGAGAGTTGGGAGTGTGATTTTTCCTGATATTAATGGACTGAAAGTGTCTAATTTCCCTTTATAGCTGGCACACACAAATGTTAGGAAGGCATGGGTGTAAAATCTCTTCATGGAGTGAATCAGGATCTTGGGGACACGAACAATTTTGTGAGAACAGAAAGAATAGCTCATTAACTGTCATTACTGTAACATTCTGACAATGTTACATTATCAGAGTTCTTTTCTTAATCTGTTGAGCAAAAATGCCATACGTTTACAACGTCTTTGGTTTTCATTTCAGATTCCCAGCATTTATTTTTCTTTTCATCTGAGTCATAATAATAACCTTGCTCTGTCTAATCCTGCTGTTCCTTGGTTACTGAACAAAAAGGATGTAGTTAGTAATCCATCTGACTGGATGGCTGAGTTGGCATTGTGTGCATCAGATTTAGTGCTTCTCAGTTGAAGACTGAGAATATGCTGGTATAGAAATGTAGGCTTTTGTCCACTTCGAAGTTGCTGGTTCAGAGATGAAAAGTCTTGGTAGCGATTATAAATCTTTCTGCAAGACGCTCATAGGTCAAGTACATTTGTTTGTTTGCTTTGTCTGAATCTATATCTGGCCTGCCTTTCACTCAAGAAATGCTAGCAGGATTGAGAAGTACATTGAAAAGGCTACACTGTGTGTGTGTGTCTGTCTCTCTCTCTCTAGTAGTATCTACCACACACATCAGAGGATATTTTTCTATTATCAGGGCACCGATTCACTGAGTGAACTGAACACTTGTTGTATCTTTTCAGAGATAAACTTGAAGGTCAGACTTCATGACAAATCAAGAATTGAGGACCGTTTGACGCAGGGTCATTAACAATACGTAAAATCATTAGCTGAGGTTCACAGTGGCACAAATCCTTCTGATAAAATAAACAGTGGGTTTAATGTTTCTCACCTTTATTAATCTTTAAAACACCCAGCAATTAGTGAAACAGATTAAAACAAGAACTTGCATTTATATAGGACTTGTCAGAGGCACCAAACATTTCAAAGTGCTTTCCAGCCAATAACATGTTGTGAATTGTAATCATTGTTTCAATGTAGGAAGTTGGACAACTAATTTTCACAGAACATGCTTCTGAAAACAGCAATGTAATAACAACTAGACAAAACTGGTTGAAGAAATTGATTGAAGAATAAATATCAGTCAGGACAATAGAGATAATTCCTGGGAGTTCTGAAGAAGAGTCACATCAGACTCAAAATGTTCACTCCGTTTCTCTCTTCACAGATGCTGCCAGACTTTTGGAGCTTCTCGAGCAAGTTCTATTTTTATTTGAGATCTTCAGCATTTGCTGTGCTTTTATTACAGTAGTGATATTGAACGCTCCTGTTCTTCTTCAAATAGCACCTCTGGATCTTTCATATCCAACTAAGCAGGCAGGTAGGGTTTCAGTTTAACGTCTCATCCCAAATCCAACAACTTCTCTTTCAATTCCTCCCACTTCCTACAGACAAAGGGGGTAGCCATGGGTACCCGCATGGGCCCAAGCTACGCCTGCCTCTTTGTAGATTACGTGGAACAATCCCTCTTCCGTACCTACACTGGCCCTAAACCCCACCTCTTCCTCCGTTACATTGATGACTGTATTGGCGCCGCCTCGTGCTCCCACGAGGAGCTCGAACAGTTCATACACTTCACTAACACCTTCCACCCCAACCTTAAGTTTACCTGGACCATCTCTAACACCTCCCTCCCCTTCCTGGACCTCTCTGTCTCCATATCGGGCAACCACCTAGAAACCGATATTCATTTCAAGCCCACCGACTCCCACAGCTACCTAGAATACTCCTCCTCCCACCCACCTTCCTGCAAAAATGCTATCCCCTATTCCCAATTCCTTCGCCTCCGCCGCATCTGCTCCCAGGATGAGGCATTCCACTCCCTTACGTCTCAGTTGTCCTCGTTTTTAAAGGACCGTAACTTCCCCCCCTCAGTGGTTGAGAACGCCCTCAACCGTGTCTCCCACATCTCCCGCAACTCATCCCTCACACCCCGTCCACGCAATAAGAACCAAAAAAGAATCCCCCTCGTCCTCACGTACCACCCCACCAACCTCCGGATCCAACGCATCATCCTCCGACACTTCCGCCATCTGCAATCCGACCCCACCACCAAAGACATCTTTCCCTCCCCACCCTTATCTGCTTTCCGGAGGGACCACTCTCTCTGTGACTCCCTTGTCCGCTCCACACTCCCCTCCGGCTCCACCACACCAGGCACTTTTCCCTGCAACCGCAGGAAGTGCTACACCTGCCCCCATACCTCCTCCCTCACCCCCATCCCAGGCCCCAAGAAGACTTTCCACATCAAGCAGATGTTCACCTGCACATCTGCCAATGTGGTATACTGCATCCGCTGTGCCCGGTGTGGCTTCCTCTACATCGGGGAAACCAAGCGGAGGCTCGGGAACCGCTTTGCAGAACACCTACGCTCGGTTCGCAATAAACAACTGCACGTCCCAGTCGCGAACAATTTCAACTCCCCCTCCCATTCCTCAGACGACATGTCCATCCTGGGCCTCCTGCAGTGCCACAACGATGCCACCCGAAGGTTGCAGGAACAGCAACTCATATTCCGCTTGGGAACCCTGCAGCCCAATGGTATCAATGTGGATTTCACAAGTTTCAAAATCTCCCCTCCCCCTACCGCATCCCAAAACCAGTCCAGCTTGTCCCTGCCTCCCTAACCTGTTCTTCCTCCCACCTATCCCCTCCTCCCACCTCATGCCGCACCTCCATCTCCTACCGACTAACCTCATCCCGCCCCCTTGACCTGTCCGTCCTCCCTGGACTGACCTATCCCCTCCCTAACTCCCCACCTACACTCACCTTTACTGGCCCCATCCCCGCCTCTTCGACCTGTTTGTTTCCTCTCCACCTATCCATCTTCTATCCGCCTCCCACTCTCTCCCTATTTATTTCAGAACCCCCTTCCCCTTCCCCTTTTCTGATGAAGGGTCTAGGCCCGAAACGTCAGCCTCTCTGCTCCTATGATGCTGCTTGGCCTGCTGTGTTCATCCAGCCCTGCACCTTGTTACCTAGAACAGTGCACTCTTTCAATACTGCACTGGAGTGCCAGCTTTGATATACCTGATCCCACCGAGACCCGACAATCAGAAGGCCTGGCCAAATCAACCACAAGACCCCCCGGAATGCTATAACTGGTGCCCCAGGACCCCATCCGGAGCACACACTTATCTTCCGGAGCAGCAGACTTCCCTCACCAACACCCAGGATTGACTGGGAAAAATCACCTAGCCAGGAAATGTGGGTGATGCGATAGACTTCAGATGAATCTGAAACATCAGTGTTTCAAGTTCCCCTTCCCCAGCCTAGTCCAGGCAAACATCAAAGCCATTGAAAACAAAATGGATGAACTTAAAGCTTGACTCACCTTCTGAAGGGAATTGACAGACTGCTGTGTGCCCTGTTTTTCAGAGACATGGCTCACTCCTGCTACAGCTGACTGTGCCATACCACCTGAGGGTTTCTTGGTTCACCGAATGGACGGCTCAGTATCCTGGGGCAAAGCAAGGGGCGGAAGAGTCTACCTCGTAATCAATACCCTCTTGGTGCTCAGACATGGTGAACATACCACCCCCACCACATCACCCCCCACCAACCAAAGAGTTACTGCTCCCAGGCCTAGATAACCTTACAGTGAAATGCTGTTCCCACTATCTGCCAGATGAGTTCATCTCCACAGCAGTCTACATCTAGCTCATGTGGAGGTGAAGATGGAGTACAGAAAGCAGGTCAGTGTTGGTCTGAGGCAAAGGAAGGGCTTCTATGGGCCTGGTTGGAATCGGTGGACTGTGGCCAACTCCGTGGCCAACCTAAATGAGTATGCCATTATCATCACAGACCTCATTAATAAGTGTGAAGAAGACTGTGTGCTGAAGAAGTTAATCCGAAAGTTCCTCAAGCTAAACCCATGGATGAACCGGGAGATCCACTCGTTACTGAACCGGGAGATCCACTCGTTACTGAACTGGGAGATCCACTCCTTAGTGAACCAGGAGATCCACTCCTTACTGAACCGGGAGATCCACTCCTTACTGAACCAGGAGATCCACTCCTTACTGAAGTCCAGGTCTGTTGCGTACACGTCGGGTAACCCTGACCTAGAAAGAAAATTCTATACAGGAAACCATAAGGCCATCAGAGATGCCAAGAGGCAATGTCAAACTAAGCTTGAGACTCAGACTAAGCACACGGACACCTGTCGTTTGTGGCAAGGCTTACACAACATAATGGGCTGCAAAGTGAAGTTGAACAGAATCAGGGGCAACAGTATATCCCTACCTGATGGGCTCAATACATTCCACACTCACTTTCAACAGAACGGCAGTGAAAGGATATCACCTATGCCAAAAGCCTCGAATGTACCTGTGCCCACAGACACTGTCATAGGCATTAGATCAGCCTTCTTGAGAGTGAACCAACAGAAAGCAACTATCCCGGATGAAAACCCCAGCTGCACACTCAGATCCTGTGTGGACCAGCTAGCAGGGGTATTCGCTGACATCTTTAACCTCTCCTTACTATGATCTGAAGTCCCCACTTGCTTCAAGAAGATAACCATCATCCCGGTGCCAAAGTAAAATCATGCATCATGCCTCAATGGCTACCACCCAGTGGCTCTGACGTCCACAATTATGAAGTGCTTTGAGAAGTTAGTTATGACTCACATCAAATTCAGCCTCCCAGGTTGCTTTGATCTTTTTGCAATTCGCCGACCGGAGCAACAGATCCTCAAATGACTCCATCTCCCCGACCCTGCACTCATCCTCGGAACACTTGGATAACAAGGATACCTACATCAGGCTCCTTCTTATTTACTACACATCAGCCTTCAACACCATAATTCCAAACAAAGTCAGCTCTAAACTCGAAACCTAAGCCTCGGCTCCCCCTTCAGTAACTGGATCCTCAACTTCCAGATCCATAGACCGCAATCAGTAAGAATAGATGACAACACCTCCTCCACCATAATCCTCATCACCAGTGCTCTATCAGGCTGTGTACTTAGCCCGCTACTGTACTCCTTATATATTCGGGACTGTGTGGCCAAATTCCATCCCAAATCCATTTACATGTTTGCTGACAACATCATCATTGTCAATCAGATCTCAAACAATGAGAGACAGAATACAAGAAAGACATTGTGTGCTTAGCAGCATGGCGTAAAGACAAGAATCGCTCCACCAATATCAGCAAAATGAAGGAGCTGGTCATTGGCTTCAGGAAGTGGCGTGGAGGGCACGCCCCTGTCTGCACCAATGTTGCTGAGGTCGAGGTGGTCAAGAGCGTCAAGTTCCTGGGAGTGATAATCACCAATAATCTGTCCTGGTCCACCTACATCAATACCAGATCAAGAAAGCACAACAATATCTCTACTTCCTCAGAAGTCTAAGGAAATTCAGCTTTTCTACAAAGACTCTTACCAATTTTTATAGATGCATCATAGAAAGCATCCTATCTGGATGCATCAGAACATGGTTTGGCAACTGCTCTTCCCAAAACCGCAAGAAACTACAGAGAGACATGAACACAGCCCAGTCCATCACTCAAACCAGCCTTCCATCCATCGTCTCTGTCTTTACTTCCTGCTACCTTGGAAAAGCAAGCAACATAATCAAAGACCCCTCCCACCCCAGTTATACTCTCTTCTACCCTCTTCCATCGGGCAGAAGATATAAAAGCTTGAAAACACATATGAACAGATTCAAGAATAGCTTCTTCCCCGCTGTTATCAGACTTTTAAATAGACCTCTCAAATGTTAACAAAAACAGAAGTTGCTGGAAAAGCTCAGCAGGTCTGGCAGCATCTGTGAAGAAAAAATCAGAGTTCTTCCAGCTCTCAAATGTTAATGTTGATCTCACTGTCTGCACCTTCTCTGCGGCTGCAATACTGTATTCTGCTCTCTGTTCTGCTACCCTGATGCACTTTGTATGATACGATCTGCCTGTACAGCATGCAAAACAACACTTTTCACTGTATCTCAGTACATGTGACAACAATAACTCAAACTCAAACCGATAATTGTCCTAAAGACCTGAAGTGGGACTTGAAGCTGGAACTTTGTGATTCTGAGACAAGTGTGGTACCAAATGTGCCATGGCTGACACGTGCCAAGGAAGAGATACCCTTCAAGTTGTGAATTGCTACATATCACTTGATGAGCTGTACCACGCTGCCTGTGAGATTCACAAAAATGGTTGCTTGTCCTTAACTTGTCTAGAATTTCAATATACAGTATTGACACACTGTCTTAAACTCACCACAGAAAGTTGACACTGTTACTTAATAGCTTTAGGACTCTTTCAAAGAGGGGATTTATGTTTCTGTAATGTCACTGAACCTCTCTAATCCAAAAGGGGAACAGCAGAAACTGTAGAATCTCATTCTTGAGGGTGGAAACATACTTTCTTGTTTAGGTCTCTCTCACCCTCAACCCAAAATTTCCCTTTCTCTTTCTCTAACTGAACTGACTCTAATTCATCCAAGTTTCTTTTTCTAACTTTCTTCTGTTTCTTTGCCTTTAAATCTATTCGTCAGAAAGGTCTGATGGTCCCATCACTCACCAAGGTCCAAGGTGCCCAACTATGGAAGTCTAGACTTCAGATGTCTACAGCACAAACACTCTGAACTGTTGGTGAGTGAAAGAGTTCAACTGACAGGGCACAATGTGAGATACTCAATCATTTACCAGCAGGGGGGTATTTATCATTGCAATTTGTGACCAGGAAAAGCACAGAAAATCTCATTGCTTTTGGGCAGTTGTGCCTTAAATCTGAATACCGATATTTGTAGTTTGTGTTCCATACGAAAATATGTAATGCTGTACCAAATGTAAAACCACAATATATGGAGCAGGAAGGTAAACAGCACTCAAGGAGCCGATGCCAAGGGTTAGAGCACCACAGGTCTGTGACCTTTACAGTACACAGGTCTGCGTGTAATGCTGTTGTCCTCTCAAAGGCCTCACATTGGAGTCCTTGTCGTCCTTCCACTAATGGTATGAGACACTTACCATGCCCACTTCAGGGGTGGTCACAACCACTTTCATCCCCATTGTGTATTTTTGATTGTCAGCACAATGGAAGGTGACAGCGAATGCTCTTCAGCTTTTTGCATCTAATATCAGCGATGCCCCAGACATTGAAAACTTTTCCTGTTTTCTTAATTTACTCATGGAGCGTATGCAACACCGGCTAGACCAGCTTTTACTGCCTATTATAAATTTCACAGAGGGACTTAAGAGTCAACCACATTGCGGTGGGGCTTGAATCACATGCAAGCCAGTCCAGGTGAAAATGGTAGATTTTCTTCCCTAAACAACATTAGTGAATGAGATGAGCAGTTACAGCAATTGACAGTGGCTACATGGTTACCATTACCCAGCATTTTATTCGAGATATTTTCTTCACAGCCCTTCCTATAAACCCCATTGGCTTCCCACCTTCCCACCTCTCCACTCACAAAAAAACAAGCATCCATGTTTAATGGATAATAGGGAAGGAAAGTTGCATGTTGACCTTTATTTCAAAGGAAATAGAGTATTAACATTGGGAAGCGTATCCAAAATTCTACAAGGTAAGAGTAAGACCACACCTGGAATACTGTGAACAATTTTGGTCCTCTTACATAAGGAAAGATATATTGGAATTGGAGGCAGTCCAGAGAATGTTCATTAGGTGGATCATGGATATGAAGGGATTTTATTATAAGGAGAGATTGAGGAGGTTAGGTTTGTACTCACTGGCGTTTAGAAGAATGAGATGACCTTATCAAAACATACAAGATTCTGAGAGGGGTGAGGGCACGAACACAACAGATGTGCAGGGGTTTTTTCTGCTTCTGAGATAGTCTAAAACTAGACAGCATAATCTCAAAGTAAAACATTGCCCATTTAATGCAGAGATGAGGAGGAATTTTATCTCTCAGATGGTAGTGATTCTGTGGAATTCTTTACTGCAGTGTGCAGTCAAGGCCAGGGAATTAAGAATACTCAAGGCTAAAAGAAACAGATGTTTGATCAATAATTGAATCGAGGATTATAGGGAAAAGGCAGGAAAGTAGAGTTGAGGATTATCAAATCAGCCATGAGCTCAATGAAGGGCAGATCAGACTAGATGGAACGAATAGCCAATTTCTGTTCCTTTGGCGTACCCCCTTAAAGTCAAGAGGGAAACTGGTGTTTGGGAATCATAGAGGCGAAGTAGTGTGGTTGACAGTAATGAAAGAAGTTTGTGCGTGCTTTCATCCATACCTTCTAAGTGTGTGGGTTTATTTGAGGACCTACATGGTCTAATCTGAGGGTAGTGACCTTCTAGGCAAACGAGAAGAGCCTTATGGAGTAAATAAGGTGTACTTTATTCTACCTCTGCAACTGTTTACAAGTTGTAATAATGGGGTCTACATTACTACAAAAGACAGTTGAGAGGACCTGGCCTTAGGTTTATCATCCATAATATTTTACTTTACTCTCTTGCCAAGTCATCATGACATCATTAATGTTTTTAGTCCCTTTTTGACCTGAATAAAACGGGAAGGGATTAATGGTGGGGATCCCATGAAGGTGAGCCTAAACTGTCCTATACAATACTGGATTCTCTCAATCAATTTAAAAAAATCACTACATTTTCTAACCTCAGCTCATCTCTTTGCTCCTTGCTGGTGTGGCAGGCAATCCATTTTAAAACTACTGTCAGGCCCCAATGTATTCTCACTGTATAATGACTCAGGAACCAACTGGACAGGAACATCATTTGTTGTTGAACATCAAAATAGAGGCACTACTCAAGATATATATAGGCTAATTCCAGCCCAGGACTGGCAGTTCTGCAGACCATCCCTGCCTCTGCTTTACAAAGGGCTCAGGTGATGAGCTCCAGTTGGCAGGCCATTACCTGTTACCAATGGAACTCATGCTCAATGAGGTTCACAAGAAAATTAATTAGTGATTACCATGGACCAAATAGGCGCAAACACAGTGCTTACCTGCTCCTTTAAGGAAGATGCCATCCTGGATTCTAACAGATGTCCCTTTTACCTGCTCAAAATAAGACTAAGGTCAGGAATGAACTGGGCTTTTCCAGTGAACAGCCCATTTCTATAGACAGTCCATCCCAGTTTGGTCAGGTAGGCAAGTTTAAAACCAACCTCCATCCACCTAAGTTACCCACAATTCTTCAAAAATGTGCCTTGACGACCAAGAAGTCTTGGATAAACAGCTAGATTCCATCATCCGGACAAAATAAGAAGGAATTGCTGAGAAACATTAAAGATTGATTGAAAAGAAAGTGCATGAAGGAATGTAATGAAATGAATGTCTTGACTTGGGTCACCTCAGTTCCTTTCAATATAAGATGCAACTCAAATGAAAAGATGACGGATGAAAATGGTCCATTACAAGACATACGTAGAGTTCCATCAAGAGGAAACTAACCTGCAAGGTTAATATTTTTTGAAAAAAAAACGCCATAAAACTGAGTCTCATCTATTTCCCAATGCAGTTTACATTTCCACAAAATATGAGATATTCTCAAGGTTACGGACTTCAATGACAACAAATGACACAAAATTCACTTCAGCAGCATTTTGTCAGAGACAGGATGAAAAGCCATAGATATCAAGAGGTGTTGGTAGGAATTTGAGAGAAATCATTGCACACAAGTTTGGAAAGGCCACTGACTCAATCAGATTTTCAACAGCAACCAGGGTTATTTTGGTCATAGGTAGCAATTATTGCTGAAGACAAGTGATTGTTCTTGCTGGATATGGGTTTCACTGAGTCAGTCATCATTATTTATCCTTTTCTCATGTTAATAAAATACAAGAGGGGCATTGAAAAAAAGTGATGTCCGAGGTTTCTATTTTCCACATACACGCTTGCAAAATCAAGCAAGTTCTGAAAAAAATTTAATAAGTCAACACTATGTTTTTCACCCTGTGTGATTTAATTAATACTTTTCTTTTGTATAAACTCAAAACGCACTGATCTTGTCAAAGCATTGTGTGTTCATATTCCTTTGAATGTCATTGCCTTTCAGCTGAACTCAAAATATGCGGAAATGACATGTAAATACTTGTTTGGTTATATTTAATGAGTAAGATGAGTCTGCAGCCATGCAATGATGTCATTGTACTTTGTTGCTTACAATGTCAAGCACATTAGATTGGAAGACATCTCTCAGTGGCCCCAATCTCTTTATCATAATGAATGTCCTGCATTTTTCTGAACAACTTGAAAAGAAATTGGACTTCATTTTTCTAAGCTATTTATTTATGCATTGCGCAACAATGGTCAACTTCTCCTGAAATGGAAATAAAAAGTCAAATCCTTTGATGAGGGACAGTCAAGTCTGCAAAGTCAGTTTAACACTTGAATGGCAAGTTTAAAAATTATCCCACAGCCAATGGGTACAAAAATATAGCCATGTTGTTTAAGTTTATTTCTTTTGGGGAATGGGCAGAGGGCACAAGGTGTAGTTTTGAGACACAAAGCAATGGCATAAGTGACTGGAGAAACTGTGCGCTTGTGCCAGGTGCATAGCGTGAAAGCCAACTTGTCAATTTTCTTTTATGGTTCATCAACACTAAGAGTGTTTTGTTAAACCAAAAAACAGAATGGAAGGTAGGAAACTGTGTACCTGATAATGCAAGGAAAAAAATAACAATTACACAGTTAAAAAAATGGAAGCAAATTCACCAATGTTAAAAGATAAACTCCTGTTGGCCTGCTCAATACTATAACTGTCCACTTTCTCACATAAATTGTTAATGCCTGCTTGAGATGGCTAAATCAATGTCAATTGTGCTGTGTTTAATGTAATTCAAGCTATTACTTCTAGACATTTCAACCTTGACATCACCTATGGCCATGATTTAATTCATGTTTTCTTTCTTTCTATTTTTCAGCTTGGTAGTTGCCTGTACTATGAAGAGCTTCGTCCAAAGTCCTCAGCACTACTTATGCACTTTGTATTGAAACAGATCTATCAAAATGTAAATTGATTAACTTAGCCAATTTGCAATTAACACCATTGCAAAAATGTTCACCACAATCATTTGGTGTTGGGCTGGGGTGGACAAGGTCAGAAATCAGGACTATAACCAACAGGACTACAACTTGGTGTTGTGTGAAAATCATTTGGGTTTGATTCAAATATAAATCAAGGCTAAAATAACAGAGTTCAGTCACAGTCCATCATCAGAACTTTGAAGTATTCTTCATTAACATGTCGTAGAACATTTAACAAGTGAGATGATGCACTGTTTATAATATCAAAAGCTTAGGTAGTGGATAACATATTACCATGTAACAATGAGATGAGTGTTTTGTTCCTGATAAGCCTTGCCCAATAAATATAGAAGGATTGCCTTGAGGAAAGCTGGCCGCTGCTTACAGTAAGGTTGCAATTAAAATAGCCTGTCCCTCTAAGGTCATAAAAATACGTGCTGAAATACTTTCTGTGGGAAAGAGCTGTACAAAACACACTTAAGATCCATCAGTGGTTATTTGCTATTACTCCAGCGGAATTGTCTGTACATTGCAGTTGTTTTGTTCTCATTGGGTAATGTGCCCTTTGAAATATAACATTAATGTCTGCATTAATTGCAATACAGTTAAACAGTATGTGTAGACATAAGGTTAGCTCAGTTGGCTGGATAGTCGGTTTGCAATGCAAAACAACACCATTAGTGTGGGTTCAATTACCGTACTGGCTGAGGTTGGCATGAAAGACTCTCAATCTCAACCTTTCCCCTTGCCTGAGGTGTGATGACCCTTAGGTTAAAGCACCAGCAGTCGCTTATCACTGAAGGAAGAGCAGTCCTATTTTTGACCAGGCTGCGCTGTCATAGGGATGGATGGAATGTGTGATTCACTGATCTTAATTTACCTCGGAGAGTTTGCTGAGAGAGTTAGTGGCAGTTTTCATCCTCACAGAGAAGCTAGGCAAAGGAACTTACAATTCAATAGACCTGCACTGCAAGAAAAGTGAAACACTAACTTCATCATACGTTGTGTGGAGTGCAGGTGAGGCCTAATCGCAGTTCGAATTTTGAGGGAATAGAAACTTGACATGTTCTTAGTTTGAAACGAGCACAGAAATCTGCAGTAGTCCTCACAGAGTCTTGTAGTAAGGAAGGAAACAAGCAGAGTATCATGTAAATATTGGAAAAGTAGCCAGAACAAAGGAGTGAGGCATTCACAGTCAAGAGGTGGAAGAATGGAAACTTGAGCTCTCAGAATAAAAGGAACTGAGAAGAATTCTCCAGAGGACTGTGGCAGAATTATATGTGGAAGGATATACGTCTGCAGGAGTAAATATTTTCAAGGGTAATATATCTCAGAAGGTACATTCTTGGGAGAAGCAAGAAGTAAATCTCAGTGTATAAACTATGTAATGATAAACCATATTGTGAAGTTAACAGATAACACAGCGTACAGCTGGAGGAATATAGCAGGCCAGGCAGCAGCAGAGGAGCAGGGAAGTTGAAGTTTCGGGTCAGGACCCTTCTTCAGAAATGGGGAGGGGCAAGGAAGCTCAGAAATAAATAGGGAGAAGAGGGATGGGGCTGACGAAGGTAGGTGGGATGGTGATAGGTGAGTGCAGGTGTGGAGTGGTGGGGATTGGTCAGTGGGATGGGAGGGGCGGATAGGTGGGAGAGAAGATGGACAGGTTGTGTCAGGTCAAGGAGGCGGGGATGAGAGGGAGGGTTGGGCATGGGATAAGCCTAGGGCTAGGGAGATTTGCTGGAGGAATCTATGTTTAGGCCATCTGGCTATTGGCTTCCGAGGCAGAATATGAGACACTGCTCCTCCAGTTTGCGGGTGATGTCATTGTGGCACTGGAGGAGGCCCAGGATGGACATGTCACCGAAGGGAGTGGGCAGGGGAGTTAAAATGGTTCACAACCAGAAGGTGAGATAACAAGGTGCAGAGCTGGATGAACACAGCAGGCCAAGCAGCATCAGAGGAGCAGGAAAGCTGACGTTTCGGGTCTGGACCCTGCTTCAGCAAGCTTGTCAGAAACCCAAGAAGGGTCCAGACCCGAAACGTCAGCTTTCCTGCTCCTCTGATGCTGCTTGGCCTGCTGTGTTCATTCAGCTCTGCATCTTGTTGTCTCAGATTCTCCAGCATCGGCAGTTCCTACTATCTCTCACGACCAGAAGGTGTTGTTGTTTGTCATGTAGAGAGCGCAGATTCTTTACAAAGTGGTCTCCGAGCCTCCGCTAGGTCTCACCGATGTAGAGGAGGCCACATCAGGTGCAGCGGATGCAGTAGACCAAGTTAACAGATGTGCAGGTGAACCCCTGTCAAATGTGGAAGGTTTGCTTTGTGCCTTGAATGGAGATGAAGGGGGAGGTGTAGGGGCAGATGTAGCACTTCCTGTGGTTGCAGGGAAAGGTGCCGGGGGTGGTAGGGCTAGTGGGGAGTGTGGAGCGGACGATGGAGTCACGAAGAGAGCGGTCCCAACAAAAGGCAGATAGGGGTGAGGAGGGAAATATTTCTTTGGTGTGGGATCGGATTGTAGGTGGTGGAAGTGGCAGAGAATGATACCTTGGATGCAGAGGTTGGTGGGATGATATGTGAGGACAAGGGGGATTCTTTCTTTATTTTTGTTGGGTGAAAAGGGTGTGAGGGTGGAAGTGAGGGAAACGCATGAAATGCTGTTGAGGGCATTTTCGATCACCGGAGGGGGGAAGTTACGGTCTTTGAAATAGGAGAACATCTGGGATGTTCGGGATTAGAACGCCCCATTTCGGGAGCAGATGCGGCAGAGGTGGAGGAATTGGGAGTATGGGATCGCATCCTCGCAGGAGAGTGGGTGAGAGGAGGTGTAGCACAGGTAGCTGTGGGAGTTGGTGGGCTTGAAATACATATCAGTTTCGAGGCGGTAACTAGAGATGGTGACAGAGAGGTCCCAGAAGGAGAGGGAGATATCAGAGATGGTCCAGGTGAATTTGAGGTTGTGGTGAAAGGTGTTAGTGAAGTTGGTAGTTTCATAGGGTGACCACTTTCTCTGCGACACCCTTGTCTGCTCCACATTCCCCACTAACCCCACTGTACCCGGTACCTTTCCCTGCAACCACACGAAATGCTACATCTGCCCCTACACCTCCCCCCTCACCTCCATTCAAGGCACCAAACAAACCTTCCACATTAGAAAAGGGTTCACCTGCAGATCTGTCAACTTGGTCTACTGCATCTGCTGCTCCTGATGTGGCACCCTCTAGATCGGTGAGATCAAGAAGAGACTCAGAGTCCATTTTGTAAAGCATCTGTGCTCTGTATATGACAAACGACAACACCTTCCGGTCGCCAACCATTTTAACTCCCCCTCCCACTCCCTGGGTGACATGTCCATCCTGGGCCTTCTCCAGTCTCACAATGACACCATCTGCAAACTGAAGAAGCAGCACTTCATATTCCACCTGATGGCCTAAACATGGAATTCACTAGCTTTAAAATCTCCCTACCCCCGGCCTCATTTTATGTCTAATGCTCCCTCTTATCCCCGCCTCTTTGACCGAACACAACCTGTCCATCACTTCTCTCACCTATCCGCCCCTTCCATCTCACTGACCAATCTCCACCACTCCCTACCTGCACTCACCTATCACCATCCCAAGAAGACCTTCCACATCAAGCAGATGTTCACCTGCACATGTGCTAATGTGGTATACTGTATCCGCTGTTCCAGATGTGGCCTCCTCTACATCGGGGAAACCAAGCGGAGGCTTGGGGACCGCTTTGCGGAACACCTACTCTCGGTTCGCACTAAACAACTGCACCTCCCAGTCGCGCACCATTTCAACTCCCCCTCCCATTCCTTGGACGACATGTCCATCCTGGGCCTCCTGCAGTGCCACAACAATGCCACCTGAAGGTTGCAGGAACAGCACCTCATATTTCGCTTGGAAACCCTGCAGCCCAATGGTATCAATGTGGACTTCACAAGCTTCAAAATCTCCCCTCCCCCGACCGCATCCCAAAACCAGCCCAGCTCGTCCCCACCTCCCTAACTTGTTCTTCCTCCCACCTATCCACTCCTCCCACCTCAAGCCCCACCCCTATCTCCTACCCACTAGCCTCATCCCGCCCCCTTGACCTGTCTGTCCTCCCTGGACTGACCTATCCCCTCCCTAACTCCCCACCTACACTCACCTTTACTGGCACCACCCCCGCCTCTTTGACCTGTCTGTCTCCTCTCCACATATCTTCTCCTTTATCCATCTTCTATCCACCTCCCCCTCTCTGCCTATTTATTTCAGAATCCCATTCCCCTCCCCCATTTCTGAAGAAGGGTCTAGGCCCGAAATGTCAGCCTTCCTTCTCCTCTGATGCTGCCTGGCCTGCTGTGTTCATCCAGCTCTACTCCTTGTTATTCAGTGAATGAGTTGATTACCTTGAGTTTGCGTTCTTACTCAATGGACAGTAGTGACAAGAGTTCCCAAGGATCAGCACAGTAAGTCGTTCAACTGAATAATTTGACAACAAAATTGGAATAATTTCAAATATTTTGGATGTCTACTTTAAGACATATTATTGTCCCAAATATTTCAGTTGGTGGGTTAAGTAAGGCAGAGTTGCACAAAGCTGAAATTAGGAATTCATTATTATGCTTGTAAAAGCCACCAATGATCAATTTTGAATTAGGTCATCTTCAGCAGAAGTAGATAACTTTAAAGGTTAGGGATTTAGGCAGTTTGGTTTTGTGTGGGACTTTACAACATCAGGACTGGATTTCCAAGTCCGATGCAGTTGCCAGTTTGGAATTTCAAGCTATTAACTCAAATGGCTTCAGTTTTGACAATATGAATATACATTATTTCAACGAGATTAAAACTGCAAAAAACACATTTTACTCCAAAATCAAACAGCGATGAGGGAGAGGACTACACCATTACTATTGTCTGTGTAAAGGCTCTGGGCAGTCTCATCAGCTTCATATTGTCTAATGTCATACTCAAGGTCAAATTTCAGTCACAAGTAGACACTGCAAAGATAACAGAACTAAGCAAGGAAATCTTGTATATTTAAACATGACATATTACCAGTGTCTGATGACACACAGGTAATTGGCTTATATATCAATTTTGATCTTTTTCAGGAATGAAACCTCCCTGGGTGAAATCCACTTCATATACACTTCTCATATAGTTCCACACTTTCTCAGTGAGGTTCAGATATCTTTCGTCACAAATGTTGGAATGATAATGGTTTTGAAAAGGTTATTATTGGAGACTGCATTAAAATCCACCCAAAAGAGTCATGTCAGACTGGATTGGGTTTGTTTAAGGCAGAACATCTTAGGATCTCATGGAGTGTTAATCTGTATGCACATATCACTTCATAGATATTTTTAAACAACCTACTCAGCTAAGCATTAGCAAACCTCTGGAGAAGGTGGGACATGAAACTGATCCTCCTGGTTCAGAGGTAGGGACACCACCATCGCAGCTCACCAACATCTTCTCAAGGGCAACTAAGGATGGGCAAAATGTGCTGTCTTGTAGCAATGCCCACATCCCGTAAGTGAGTAAAAAGACTTGCGCTACAAGAGCCCTGTAGATCTCCTCATAGTCTTACTAAGAATGTCAAATGAATGAATGAAACTTGTACCTGATCACCCTCAAGCTATGAACAACATCTAGTTGAGAAAAGAGATAGTAGGAACTGCAGATGCTGGAGAATCCGAGACAACAAGGTGCAGGGCTGGATGAACACAGCAGGCCAAGCAGCATCATAGGAGCAGAGAGGCTGACGTTTCGGGCCTAGACCCTTCATCAGAAAAGAGCCTCTTTATGTTAAGACTCAATTGTAGTTGATCCTTTACCTCTAAATTAAACAGACTCTGAGACCCAGTTAAACAGGTGAGAATTGGTGGTAACATCCCTCCACTCACAAATTTCACAAACAATACAAGTTCCACCTTGTGCAAAGCATTTTGATTACCAAGAAAACTATTCTCCAAGAGAGTACAGGCCATTTACCTTACCAAACATGTACTGGTGACAATAGGGTGCTACCTCCTACAGTTATATCACACCTCTCAAGAGAAAAATCCTCCTTTTAAGTTTCCCATAGAAATGTATTTGCACAATTTCTACTCACACTAAAGATTTTCTAAAATGCCCACTGTATGCATTATGAATCGCTAAGACATAGTTCTATAAAAACCACCTCAGTCAATCCTTTAATTATGCTAAATTTGAAATTACTTTTTGGAATTATTACATTTGAAATCGAAAGGAACCTTTAGTTTAGAAAGTAACAAAATACATCCAAAATATTTCATGAAGATTTTAATTGGGAATTAGCCTCCAAAGCTATTTAATGCCTTGTTACATTATGAAATGCCCTGGAAGACTATTTAAAAGATTCTTGGCTGTCAGATCTTGTGGCACAATCATTCAAATTTCTATTGCTCTTGAGGTTTTCTTTTAAAAGTCCAAATATCTGTCAAATTAATTTAAAATGATGTATTGTGCTGAATTCCAGCTTTTAGTTTACATACTGTTATAAAACGAATTAATCAGATCCGAAACCTGTATGTTTATTTTAGCACTTGATGAAATGATGACGTGAATTTTTAATACCACAAAAGAGGCAGTCAGATATGTATCCACTGGGATTTTGCATTAACTATTGTCTTTCTGCCAGCATGATTTGCAAATAAAACTACTTTTCCTAAAGCAAAGTATATGGTTGAAGCTCTTTCCAATTTTCTTCAAGAGTGAAAAAATGCAACTGTCTCTTTTTCTTCATCATGCCACATGGATGAAGCCCAGGCATGTTGCATCAGTGCTGAAATAAAGGAGGAAGCATGAGAATAGTCAATTATGATTGGCTTGGTGTCACCATGCTTGGATTTTATACTCTAGCTTTTTATTATTGAAGATGATGTGTTGTAGTTTTTAGTTCTTGGCTAAGAAGCAATACAAAGATCGTAGACTTCAGGAATTTTACATGTTTTATAACGATTATATTTTAATATCTCAATAACTTTTATATCCAGAAAAAATTCTATCTACTGACTTCAGTAAATGTTGTAACAGGAAAATTAATCATTAAGGACTATTAGTTAAACCATCACCAGCTGGAAGTATGTTCCATCTTTGGTACAGCTACCACTAGGCTGCCACTGGTATAGAAATATGCACAGAAACAACTCTAAGACTGAATTCACTCATCGATCTCAACTAATAAAAGTAATAATGTACTTCATTGGCCAATCATGATTACCTTTCACTTCTTATTGATAGGCTTAATAAGTCTAATGAACTAACAGTAATCAAGTATAGATTCTATTATAAGTCTTTTCAGTGATCGCAGTCCAGAAACCTGATTGTTCCCAGTCTGCCTGACCAGCAGTCTTTCACTATGATGCTGGTAGTTTATTTTCCAACTTCAACCCCGACAAGTCCACTGTCTAGAGTAGCTCAGAATTGGCAGTGCACATCAAGTCAATGATAGTGAATATCCTCCAAGATTAAAACAAACAGCTGATATGCACAGGCACCAGAAACTAAATTTTACCCCATAACATCATCAAGTTCAACTAAAGGGTGTTGAGAAAACTAACCTTTATAAGGTGACTGTTTTAAATTGTCTGCTTTAATTAAAGGTAAAATGGAACAATTTAGAGAGGGTGTGTGTTCTCCTACAAAACCTTTTCGAAAACAAGCCCATATAATCTTACGTGAAATCATCCCGGAGAAAAATCTATTTGATTTGTTTGTTTTGGAGAGAGAAACTCAAATCAAAACTTTTTGAAAGCAATGGATTTATTTTAGCACCTGACACAAAGGATCAAGCTTCAGGCCTTGCATTGTACAGGCTCATAGACTGTCCAAGTCAGTCAAATAGAGAGATTTGGGGAAGAAGATCCATAACAGGTGATGCTATATGGGGCAGCACAGTGGCTCAGTGGTTAGCACTGCTGCCTCACAGCACCAGGTACCCGGGTTTGATTCCACCCTTGGGCGACTGTGTGGAGTTTGCACATTCTCCCTGTGTCTGTGTGGGTTTCCTCCAGGTGCTCAGGTTTCCTCCCACAGTCCAAAGATGTGCAGTTTAGGTGGATTGGCCGTGCTAAATCGCCCATAGTGTCCAGGGATGTTGAGGTTAGATGTGGGAAATGGAAGGCAACAGTTCTTCGGAGGGGCGGTGTGGACTTGTTGGGCCAAGTGGCCTGTCCCCACACTGTAGGGATTCTATGATCTGTACCAGACAGAGGAAAAGAATTTTTGAAGGGTAAACCACCAAACAAAGTGGTGGTGAAGGTGGATTCCCAATTCAAAGAGGTCAGTTTTGCGGAAATTAGGGAATCACCAGAGGGTACCTTGCGACTGAAGGTCCATTTGATTATTTCCAGAAGGTTGAATGGAGGGATATTGTTTAAAAGTACAATGGAAGATTCACCCTGGTTGGACAGGAAGAAAGGGACCTGTCAAGGGCAAGAATGGCCTAGGACTTGATACACAGGAATGCATTTCTTTTGTGAGTGTAGTGTATTGTATAAACATGGTGTGAGGTTTTTAGTTATGTTGAGAAGCTAAGGGAAAAAATTTTCTGCAGTTTAAAATTGCTTACTTAGTAATGTTTATTTAATGTTGATTTTTAGTCTTTTCCTTTGTTGCAGGAAAATGTCTTCAAATGTGAATCTTGCAGTCCAATTCTATGCATTAGTCATTGAGGGGCTTATATCATTCTCTGTGACAATCCTTGGGTTCTTAACAAGGGTCAAATATAAAATATTAACATCATCTTCATTTCCAGATTCTGCGTGGTTTGCTCTGCCTTTCCAGCAAGTGGTACTGTCAAAAGTATGTATAGAAAATCACAGAGACTGGCACTCAAAATGGAAATGTAAGTGTTAATCCTACTTTAGTTTCAAGGCCAAGTTCCTCCTTTCCAGTTTTTTTATGGAGAAGGATGGAAATGCTTACTGTGCTGTGTCATAAAATAGCAAAACCTGAATTTGTGATGTTTTCTGCAAGAAGATCCATGCTGAAGCAATTTTCGTCTTTCCAAAAGTGCTACTCGAAGCATCTTCTTGAGAGCGGCTTTATGCTATCCACCTTGCTATTTACAATCCAATTTTATCTCCATAAAACAATACTGAGACGGAAGCTGCAACTACATCAATATTGGCGCATTTTCGATGGATCTGTGCAATGTTCCAGTTTTCCACCTTTTCTGTCACTGTGATGGATTTATCTGGTAAGCTGTTATAAAATAAAAGCAGTCTGGTGGCTGAGACCTGGTACAGTATGAATTATGTTAACGCTCCTGAAAGTATTTTAGCAGGGAACAGACAACCAACATCTTTTGTGCGCAAAAATATTTAAGTGCAAAAGTGAACAAAATTATATTGCTTCATCTAGATTTACCAATAAATAGCATAATTCCATAGAAATTAGATCTCCCATATATATTTAGTCATTCATAATGTTTAATCATTCTCATAATCCTAAGGAAATACCTGAAATAGCTTTAATTTCTAAATAAGAGATATTTGCGGGTGAAGTTCTGGGGCTTTATTTTCATTCATCAATCCCTTACCCACAGAGGATTTAGCAAAGCATTCAGTGACAAACAGAGCTCAAGGATGAGGATAATCGGACCCAGGTGAGAGAAGACAAACACGAGAATTATAGGAGAGCACAAAAATGGATGGCTCCTTGGAAACACAGAGAAGCGAGGGGGTTAAGACACGAAAGAGAGAAGGTGGAAAAAGAAGGGAGGGAGGGGAGAATGCTCAACATTCCCAGGCTGAAGGGGGAGATAGAACAACAAAAAGAGTCTCCCGTCACCCTTGGAAATATCTGGACCCTGATGGTAAAGAGAATGGGATGGGGTTAACCTCTAAGATTCCACGTATTCATTCTGGGAAAGTTTGCTGAAATGATAAATAAATTCATTGGGTTTGATGCATTGAACATGAAGCACTGAAAAGTATTCAGCGATTTATCACCAGTATGATTTTTGGGTTGGGACAGTAAGAAATATGATCTCTACTCAGATGTGATGAGGTTCAATGCGGCACAAGCAATGTGGTGATTGCAATTGCAAAATGTGATTTTTGCAGGTCCTTAAGGCAGCTTCTTAACAAAATGAACAGATTACAAAAAGAATGCAATAACACAACAGAATCTGGAAACAACTGTTTGTTTACCATATACTGTGAACTGGATATAAAGTACAAATGTTGAAAATTATTGTTGCCAATGGAGACTTTACAACTCACATCTTGGGTGGCATCTTCTGTTGTTAGGCAAAAAACGAGTAGGGGCCATTGCTGGGTCCTCTTATCATCTGGTTTGATGTTAAACTTTGAGTTTCGATTCATGACAGGCTGGTTGGGGAGAAGGCAAAGTCAAGAACTATCTTCCGGCTTAGACTTCAAACTAACACTCACTATCATTTAATACTAAATATTGCTATACGTGGAATCATAGAAATATCAGGCTTCACCTTATTGTTATATTTTGTAAAATCTAATCTATCTTCTTTGTGTATTCATTTCCTTGTGATCTCAAAACTGACTCTCATTCTAGAGTGTTACAATTTGGTGATCTTCTTACAGTGTTGTAACTCCACCCATTTTGTGCCATTTATACCCAGTGATGTGCAGCTCCATTGCATCATCGCAAGGTTGATCCAAGGTCCTGAACCTCTTACACAAAAGACCCCACTTTGTTTATCAGTGCACCTGGAGTCTTCCCAAAGGTCATCAATTCAGCAGACACATCCAAGTCCACTACACAAGGCAGTGGTTCCTCAGAAAGCAGACCCAATCAGTTGGCCTAAAGTCTTGGAAAGAAGATAGAATTAGTGGTGATATAGTGATGAATTAGAATTCATGGTGACAGAATTAGGAGCTACCAAAGTCAGAAGGGAGATGTGTGAGTGACTCCATCTTGAAGTCCTCTGTGGCTAAAGCTGTGAGGCCAAGGGGAATTCCTTCTTAGCTTCAAAATTAATCATACAATAGCTGAAGCACTGAAGGAGGCCACTCAGCTAGTCAAGTGCATGTCTGCTTTCTAAGAATCACTTAGCTTCCACATTTACCAAGGAATCCTGTAACCCTTTTTCATTTGGATAATCATTCATGATTTTGTAATGTTTAATGACAATTGATCCATATCTGATTGTGTCAGCATGTTGCCCGACCTTTGCAATTGTATTTGATCACTTAAACCAGTGATTGGAGTGAAATAATCAAGTAATCAATTCCACGGATAGAGAAGATTTTAGAAGACCTGGCATTCCCATAAAGACTATATTTATTTAGAATTATCTTGACCTCAGCACTTAACTTTTGTAGATACAACAATCACAGATAGTATTGGTAGAAGGGACCACCACACAGTTCTTGGGGAGATGATAAAGTTCCATCATCACTTTGAGAATACCCTCCATTGTGTTGAGTGGCTTTAGTACAGTTGTAAATAGGACTGGCTTCAAATAGAGTTAGCTACTAAAAACTGGGCATCCAAGAGATGTTGTGGACCATCGGCAGCAGCAGAATAGTATTCAATCACAATCTGTAACCTCATTGCCTAGCATACCCATCAACTTACCGTTACCATCGGGCCAGAAGATCAAAGCTGCTTCAAAAAATATTGCAGGAGGTCATGCCAGGAGCACCATTAGGCGTACTAAAAATGAGGTGTTAACCTGAAAACAACAGCACGGGAGTGGCATGCCAAACAGCAGAAGCAGCAAGTCATGGACAGGGCAAATTGATCCCACAACCATGGGATCAAACCTAAGCTTTGCAATTATATCACATCCAGTTGTGAATAGGGATGGGTAATTAAATGACTAACAGGAGTTGAAAGTGCCACAAATATCCCTTTCCTTGACGATGAGAGTTCCAACACATGAAAAAGACAACGTGCAAGGATTTGCAAACAGCTTCAACCAGAAGTACAGACTGAATAATTTATCTCATCTTCCACCTGATGACCCCAGCAGACTATCATCAATTATGGCCTTCAATTAATTTGATTCACTCCATATGATGGCAACAAATGGCTGAAAGCACTGAATACTGCAAAGGCTATGAACTCTGACAACATTCCTGAAATAGTGTTGAAGATATGCTCGCAATCTACATGCGGCCCCAGCCAAGATATTTCCATACACTTCCAACACTGGCATCTATCCAACAATGTGGAATATTGTAAAAACATGTACTGTGCAAGTAAATATATGGATGAAAATGTCAGTTTTAGAGTTTGAACTTTAAAAAAAGTTGCATATGGAAGAGTAGCTTTCACCAAGGATTTAAATATAAACTAGGATAGGCAGTCTACTGTGATCTAATCCATTATGTGTCAGAGAGCAGGGAACCCCAGAGTATTAATGGAAAATAGTTTTTCTTGTGGTGGCTTACAACATCTGGAATAAAAACAGAAAGCGATCAGATTTTATTTTGGTTCAAAATAATCCAGAGTTGATTTTATGTGACTATGTTTCAGTGAATCATACAGTGCAAAAGATGTCCTTTTGCCCATCGATTCTGTAATACCAATAAAAACTAAAAAAAAATTAAATGATCTGTCAAACAATGTTTCATTGCAGAATCTGACTTGTCCAATGGTATCATCAGCATAAAATCAGCCAATTACGATCTTGTCTTTCGAGAATCATAGAGTCATACAGCAGGGAAACAGGCCTTTCGATCCAACTCATCCAACTACCATGTTCCCAAACTAAATTAGTCCCACTTTCCTGCATTTGGCCATATCCCTCCAAACCTTTCCTATTCATGTATTTATCCAAATGTCTTTTAAATGTTGTACAGTAACTGCATGCAACACCCCCACCCTCTGTCTCCTACCATTAAGCCAATTTTGTATCCACTTGGCAAGCTCAGCCTGAATCCCATGTGATCTAACTTTACTAATTTGTCTCCCATTCGAAACCTCAAAGGCTTTACTAAAGTCCAAGTTAAGTCCAAAGTGGCCTAGAAGAGCAAGTGGGGCACTGGAGTCACCAGGTATCTGCTCTGAATTCCATGCCAGGACGTGTCGCCCTCTAGATTCTATCCAGCATGTGAGAGAGCAAGAAAATGCATCTGAATGAGTGGTTCTGAGGAAAGGTCACTTGACATTAATTCTGATTTCTCTCCACAGATGCTGCCAGATCGGTTGAGCTCTTCTCACAATTTCTGTTTTTGTCTCTTTTTTACAGTTTATACAGTTCTTTCAGTTTTTATATAGTTTATATCAACCTAGTTTGTTACTTCCCACGAAGTAATTCACCATGATTCCGTAATCTGCAAATTTCAATCCTACAACCTCTACCACCCAGAAAAACAAGGACAGTGGATGAATGGGACATCACAACATACAAGCCCCTTCCAATCCACACAACACTCTGATGGAACTATATTACTGTTCCTTCACTGTTGCTAGGTCAAAATCCTCGAATGACCTTTCCAAACAGCACTGTTGGTGTAGTTATTGCTTGCTCCAGTGACAGCAGTGCTTCAAGAAGGCCACTCACAGTCATCTGCTCAAGGACAATGAGTAATGCACAATTAATACTGAACTTGACAACAACACCCACATCCGAAAACTGAATTTTAAAAAAAAACAATACATTATCCGCTGAGAAAGAAACAAAATCCAGAAAATTAGAGTTTGCTCTGAATGTCATGTCAAACACAGATGAGTTGAAAGGTAATTCTCTTGAGCACACCTCACCCTTGCACAGGTACTGCTCCTTCACAGGGTTCAGCCCAGCCACCCCTTTCCTGACGTGATGGAAATTGATTTTGTTGACAGAAATTCCCAACATTGCACATCTGGCTGCACAGTCATGACCTATGCTGAAGACAGCTTATTATAAGAAAAAGGGCACAGCTGACACATTGCAGCAGTAGATCTGGAAGACTGCATTAAAGAGAACAATGGTACTGTCAAAGAAAAGTACTATGTCTTCGGTCCTGATTCACAACCTATGTAAGGTCCAGTTAACATTTGCTATACAGTTTACATTACTTCTCTTACAAATGGACAGACAGATCAAAAACATCCCTACTGGTTGCTGCAGGAGCAACCAACACATAAATTCTAAAAAGTATCCTTTGCAACAATTTTTCTTTTCTAGGCATTCTACCTTTCCAACTGACTGAGGAAATCATGTAGTTGATTTATATCTGGATCAAAATCTCTCTGCAAACAATTTATGTTCCTTAACATCGAATCATGGTTTATTTCCATGTGTGATCTCAGTAGGTACATTTTGTTGAGCAAACTAGAATCTTGTTTTATTATTGGTGTACTCTTCAGACTTGTCAGTTTTTGTCAGAGAATTTGGAGCAATAATCCGTGGCAAGAAGATAACTGTCAATCCAACCTTCTGTTACAGTCTCTTTAATACTTTATGAGATTTCAAAGGATCCTTTGGATTTATTTGATACATGTTGTGCATTCTGCCATATCTTTCATCTGGGCCAACATCCATCCATTCTGAAGAAGGGTCACTGGATCAAAAACCTTAACTCTGCTTTCTCTTCACAGATGCTGCCAGACCTGTGGAGTTTCTCCAGCAATTTCTGTTTTGTTTAAGAAACTTCATTACTTGATAGCATACATACAATTTTATTCAACATGAATGCTATGATTTGAGCAAACTCGTACAGATGCAACTGGTCCCTCCTAAAGCAAGAGCCAACCTCCGTGTCTCCCCTCACAATTGTTTGTGACGTTAGTCCAATAGATGGAGCCAATATAACATGAATATTAACTCCTTCTGAATCATTACCTAAACAACAGTAATGACCTATCTTAGTGGCTAGCCGATATAAGATGATTGAGTGGTCAAATGTCAAACAACTAAATGTTATCACCAGCATTTCTTTTCCAAATTGGATGAATTTTTCAGTGTTTGTTCTTGGAGTACCTCACTATAAGGTACTCTGTGAGTCTGTCGCAAATAAAACAAAATCTTCTTCATGTTGACATGATCAAATATCTACTAACATAGTAATGAGAATTTTGAGGCTACATTTATCAGATCATCAAAATAATTTACTCTGTTCTCCATTTCACTCTGCCCTTCGGTACCATTTGACTGTGGCTTCAAGAGATTTGGCATAGACTTGACGGGGTAAGTAATTATGCTACAAAATTGTTAAATCTCAATTGGCTTAATGCACCATCAACTTATTAAGACAGCTTCCAAACTCTTGCGCACAGAACATAGAGTAAAGGATGAACAGTCATCCTGTGACCCTGAAATCTCAAAGAATTCATTAGGGCCATGGAAAGGTAGCAGCTTGAGTATTTTGCCAATTCTTCTGTCTTTTCTCTCAGCAACTATCAGACTGCACAATATGAGCCATCTGTTTTCCTTCCAATTGTGCATGATTATTTAGCTGCCTTATGTACAAAACTAATCCTGATAAATCCTATTATTCACTTTGACTAACAGCTCAGCATAGTCCCTGTAGAGACCATTTACAAAGTCTTTCACAGTTCACCATTGCAATTTCTATCTATTTTTATTCAACACAATTAAACAAAAGGATTTCTATGACTTTGATTTGGCCCCTTTGCCCCCACATCAAAAGCTAACTCATTATCTTAAACAGACTGAGACCATTATTTCAACAAAAATTCAAGGATTAAAAAGCTGAAGTGGGGAACTAAAGAGGCTAATCCAAACCATTGATAACAGTTTAACTTTTTTTTACGATAAAGGGGCAATTATACTCATTCTGTAATCACCACAACATTTGCATTACATGAAATGTAACCACCAAAGCAGAATACCACATCGGCCGAAATCAATAATTTCTTTTTCACATCATGTACACTCTAGATAGCTTTTAAACACACAAGATATACTTATTTTAAATATAATGCACCAAAATTGGCTGGGAATGTAATAGTAAATTTAATGAATTCATGTTATTAATACATAAGTAACCAATCCAACAATTTATGAAGAGGAAGGGAAACTTGGAGTTGTGAAACGTACACATTCACAGTTGATATGTGTTGCTTTTCTGTTAGCCTCACAAAAACAGAGCTCACTCAAAGTCTCCCATTGAGTACCAAGAGATTCCTGCATTCGTGCAATTGAAATAAATTAAACTCACTGAGAAAGTGAGGGCTGGTGGTTCAGCTGACCCAATATCTCGATCTGCTCCCATGGATACAACTCTATGTAGATCTGGTCTCATGAACCATGAGGTTTAAATGTCTGTGTTCAGACCTGCTGTAGGGATTGGTTCCCTTGGACTAGACTGCCCCTGCTCTGATTCAGCAGAATTTCTGTCTGTACCTTCTCAAAGATGTGTGACTCTCTGGAGTTCCAACCAACTCTTTTATTGATGTTCAATTGTACAGAATATTGCTCTGTAGAACAGTTATTTCACTTATCTCTTCTCAGGAGTTTCATTAGCACGTGACTGCCATGTTAAGTTTGCTTCACAATATTAACCAATGCATTCTCATTTTACCACAGCTGGTGCTAAATAGCACTAAGGAGCTTTTTGATGATGCCGCTTATATTGCTGCAATGCCAGCTGCCCAGAAAGGTGGCAACACAAATGACGAATCTCATTCTTCCAGAGAATAAATTGTTATAAGAGATTTATCAATTTAGCTTTCTTTCTGGTTTGATAATTTTTGTATCAAATTCATCCTATTTCCCTCATCATTCTTAGATTTATTTCTCGATCGTCTAATCTGTTTGGAGTAGATTGTTGGCTCTGTCATTCCCCAAGGTCCCTTTGATCTTGTCATCGATTCACATTTTCATCATGGGCAAAAATATTTGAGAGCTAAAGCTTGAGGAAGGTAAAGAAATCTAACCAATAGGGAATTTCATGAGATACCCAGCAATACTTGGGCCATTATTATAAGAAGCAAGTTAGTGGATTCTCCTAAGATCGTGACCAAAACTATAATATTTATAGTAATAATGAGCATAAAGATCCAGGCCCTGGAATCATTCATTTTTAATAAGTTCTGAATGCTGTGGGTAGCACTTCATGAATGGTTAAATAATTGCATTTTCTGACAAGGTGTAGAAATGAAGGCCCAAAAGGTTTCAAATCTAACTGATTTTTGCTGTTAAATCCATCAGCCAGGGTTACTGAGAAGAAAAGATTTGCTGTTAGCTACTGTCAATTATTATTCTTCAATGAACAATACAATGGTCCTCATCGGCTTCTGCAATTGGCAACACAGCTACAGCTTTGGGTCAGACACATCACTGTGCTGAATTAATAACAGCTGATGTAAGACCCATTAAGCTTCAATGGCTAAAAAAAACACGACTAGAATATTGTATTCATACCAGAATAACCCAAACTCAATCTGCTGGTAGTGAATTTTTGGCCTATTTAATTCACATTCTGGTTATGGCCATGTTAACATGCTTATAAAAGACAGCCCAGAAGTTGATGGGTGACTCAATTTCGAACCACACTGGATTACAACACACCTTTTATTTCTCTTGGATCGCAATGTTTTGCCATCTGCAAGAATTCAGAAAGATTTTGATATGAGATTAATTTTATCTTTGTCCAGTCACCCACTGAGTGGATGCTGACATTCTATTTCATATCATTAACACTGCTTGCAAGCTTTGACAAGAATGTGAAACATTTGTTCGCCTTGTTACAGCAGATCTTGCTGACATTAACTAACGGATTTCACAACTGGAAGTGGGTGGTGCTCTCACCTCTAAGTTAGGAGGTTGTAGGCTGAAGTCCCACTCCAAACAAAAAAGCCCAATTGAAACTTCAGTAAAACACTTGGAAGTGCTGTATTGTCATGGGGATTCTTCCAAACCCATGACCTTCCCTGCGAGAAGGAGAAGGGCAGCAGCTACAAGGGAGATGCCACCAGTTACAAGTTCACCTCCAAGATACACACCATCCTGTCTTGGAGATGTATTGATGTTCTTTCAGGCTCCCTGGGTCAAAAATCCCAGAACTCCCTTCCGAACAGCATTGTGCATGAACTCACATCTCCAAAGACTGTTGCAGTTCAAGAAAGCAGCTCACTACCACCTTCTCCAGGGCAATACATGTTGGCATTGCTAGTGACAGCCTATTTCCACAAATGGATTTTTTTTTAAAAACTGACGATGAATAGGAATTCTCCCCCTTCCAGTCCATGTCTCTCCGCTTTTCAAAACCTAAAGATCTATATCTTCAACCAAGCTTTTGTCAGGCCTCCTAAGATCCCCTTTGACATAGTATGTAATTTGGTCAGATTTGTATGTTTATGTTTCTGAGATGTATCTTGGGCCACTTGCCTAACTGAAGGTGTGATGTCAATGAAAGTTCTCTGTCAATCAAATTGTGACAGACTGGGAGAACCAGTATTAAAATAAATACACGGGTAAATGGAGTTGAGTCACAGATCAGATATGACCCTCAATGAATGATTCATTTTCTTTTTTTTTCTCTTTTGTATTTTTTTTATCATCCTCTTCTTCTCTCTCCCAGCCTCCGAACTCCAGGCCTCGGACCTTATGGCTTCAGACCTCCCAGCCTTGGAGCTTACTGCCTCCGGCTCGCAGCCTCAGAACTCTCAGCCTCAGAATTTCCACCCTCAGCACAGACCCGACAAGGCGTCCTCTCAGCCTGTTATGACGTTCTGCCGGCCCAGCATGGCTTCGATATGGACTTCTGTCTCAAGGTGATTCCAGAGCATTCTCTTGGCCTCACGAACCCTGAGCTGAAGCCAGGTGTCGTCTGGAGTCAAGGCCTCGTGCAAACTGGAGGCTAAGTACCAGTGTGGACTGGGTAGGAAGACCGTTGTCCTGAACTTTTTTCTCCATTTTATAATTTAATTCTATAATCTGCAGTGCTGGGCCTTGTTTTTTAATCTCTATTCTTCCAAAGAACTGTAACTGCAAAAGCTGTACTTTGGGACCATTGTGCCTAAGATGGCGCTGTAAGCGGCAATCTCATGAGAGGTCGAACGACTGGTTAAGAGGAAGAAGAATGCTTCTGTAAGGTTTCGGAAACAAGGAACAGAAAAGGCTCTAGAGGGATACAAGTTATCCGGGAAGAAGCTGAAGAAAGGGCTTAGGAGAGCTATAAGGGGGCATGAGGAAACCTTGACAGATAGGATCAAGGAAAATTCCAAGGCTTTTTACACGTACGTGAGGTATAAGAGAATGACCAGAGAAAGGGTAGGGCCAATCAAGGATTGTACAGGGAATTTGTGCACGGAGCCTAAAGAGATAGGAGAGGTCCCTAATGAATACTTTTCTTCGGTATTCACAACTGAGAGGGATCTAGTTGTAGAGGAGGACAGTGTGAAACAGGCTGGTAGGCTAGAGGAGGTCGATGTTAGGAAGGAAGATGTGCTAGGAATTTTGAGGAAGTTGAAGATAGATAAATCCCCTGGGCCTGATGGGATTTATCCAAGGATTCTGTGGGAAGCGAGGGAAGAGATCGGAGGGCCTTTGGCGATGATCTCCTCATCCTCACTGTCAACGAGTATAGTGCTGGAAGATTGGAGAGAGGCAAACGTCATTCCCTTGCTCAGAAAAGAGAATCGGGATAACCCTGGAAATTACAGGCCAGTTAGTCTTACGTCAGTGGTGGGCAAATTATTGGAAAGGGCTGTGAGAGATAGGATTTATGATCACATGGAAAGGCACAGTTTGATTCGTGACAGTCAGCATGGATTTGTGAGGGGTAGATCATGCCTCACAAACCTTATTGAATTCTTTGAAGAGGTGACCAAACACATGGATGAAGGTAGAGCAGTGGATGTGGTATACATGGATTTTAGTAAGGCATTTGATAAGGTTCCCCATGGTAGGCTCATGCAGAAGGTAAGGAGGCATGGAATAGGGGGAAATGTGGCAGATTGGATTCAGAATTGGCTGACCTTTAGAAGACAAAGGGTGGTAGTGGACGGAAAATATTCAACATGGTGCTCAGTTACGAGTGGCGTACCACAAGGATCTGTTCTGGGTTCTCTTCTATTTGATTGTTGTAAATGATTTGGATGAAGGCGTGGATTAGCAAGTTTGCAGACAATACGAAGGTGGGTCGCGTTGTGGACAGTGCAGAGGGCTGTTCTCGGTTACAACGGGACATTGATAGGATGCAGAGCTGGGCTGAGAAGTGGCAGATGGAGTTTAACCCTGAAAAGTGTGAGGTGATTCATTTTGGAAGGACAAACTTGAAAGCAGAATACAGGGCTAACGGAAAGATTCTTGGCAGTGTGGAGGAGCAGAGGGATTTTGGGGTTCATGTTCACAGTTCCCTGAAAGCTGCCACCCAGGTGGATAGAGTTGATAAGAAGGCATATGGTGTGTTAGCTTTCATTAATAGAGGGATTGAGTTCAAGAGCCGTGAAGTTATGCTCCAGCTATACAAAACCCTGGTTCGGCCACGTCTGGAGTATTGTGTCCAGTTCTGGTCGCCTCATTATCGGAAAGATGTGGAAGCGTTGGAAAAGGTGCAGAGGAGATTTACCAGGATGTTGCCTGGAATGGAGGGAAGGTCTCACGAGGAAAGGTTGAGAGAACTAGGGCTTTTCTCTTTAGAACAACGAAGGATGAGAGGTGACTTGATAGAGGTGTACAAAATGATCAGAGGTATAGATAGAGCGGACAGCCAGAGACTCTTTCCTAGAGTGGAGGTAGCTATTACGAGGGGGCATAGTTTTAAAGTGGAGTGGAGGTAGATATAGGGGAGTCGTCAGAGGTAGGTTCTTTACTCAGAGAGTGGTCGGGAAGTGGAATGCATTGCCGGAGAGGGTAGTGGAGTCGGCCTCATTAGGGGCATTTAAGCGGCTACTAGATAGGCATATGGATGATAGTATAAGGTAGGGGTGGAGGTTATGTAGACCTTAGGATTAGGGTAAAAGTTCGGCACAACATCATGGGCCGAAGGACCTGTATTGTGCTATACTGTTCTATGTTCTGTTTTGCATCAGACGTTAAACCCAAGTCCTGACGACACCTGCAGGTAAAAGATCATATGCCACTACTTCGAAGACAATTGGGGGAATTGCTTCCTGGTGCTCTGGTCAATATTTGTCCTTTAACTAACATCACAACAACAGATCATCTTATCATCATTCAATTGCTGTCAATGCACAATTTCACAATTGCATTTTGAAGATTACAGCATTGACTACTCTTCATAAAGTAATTAATTGGTTCATTTTACACCTTCTGAAGTCATGAAAGGCATTATATAAATGCAAAACTTTGCTTCTTTTCTACCAGCACATAAAAAAAATACTTCTGGGGACACCACAGCTGGTCATACTACTCCTGACAAGAATATGGGTTGAGGTGGGTCCAAGAACATACATTTTCTCTCAGGTACTGTTCCCAAGGTTTCACAAGTTTTTGCTTGTTTAAAAGTGGCAGTTAAAAATCTACCACAATATGGGGTCATTGCCAGGAGGAATCTTGATTATATGTGTCTGGAAAGCTGAGCATCTCAGACTGTCACATTTGGCATTATTAACAAGATTGCCATTATTCTAACCTTCCAAGCCACAAAACAAAGTATACTGGCCAAATACGGAATCACTCGGTATGACTTTTTTCAACTGGGCATACGGTGTTTGTTTTCTTTAAAGAATCGAAACCAGTCATTGTGGCAACTGACCAGTAAAACAAGTGAAGCAGTTCCTCCAGCATTCAGGCAATGAATTCAGTGATAGAGGAAAATGAGTCTTGTGCACTGAAGAAACACAAAAAAAATCAAACTTCTTTCGAATTTTAAATGTTAAAATCAACTTCAACAAATTTCTTAAAGCCATCTCCACATGAAGCTTCTCATGTAGATAGAGTTTGCTGATAAAGATTATGTGAAGGCAGTCACTGTTAATTATTGATGAGTTAGATTTGATTTTTTATTAGCTGATAAGAGGCTATAAAGATTATATTATTCAATCTTCTGGTCATGCTCCAGTATATGCTGAACTATCAGATAAAACACTAAAATTTGGACACAAACCATCTATTAAACATAATCATTGGAAATCATATGACTTTTGTCTTCTGAGCTGCAATCAGAGGTGAAAGTCAAGGGAATATGCTATCGAGTATGAACATTGACAGTCATTCATGAAATCCATACATCCCACTGCTTAGGGATTGGGGATCAAAAATACCATAACATTCTGTCCAACTTATGTTTCTGTTTCAGTATTGTAAAGAAACATTGAAACCTAATATGTGTGTTGGACAAATAAAATAGATCATGTCGACCTTTCATTGCATTATGATTGCCCCTCACTCAAATTATACAGGATGAATTTCAAAAAACGACAAACAGGATGTGTAATCAACAAGCCATCTAAATCATATACAAGTCATATGGAAACAAAGCCATCTTCTTGTCTATTTAAAAATATTAACAAAAGATGCTTGACAACATAGTAGTTTCATTAAATACATCAAATTAGTTAGAGACAAGATAATAAACAGCAACACCTCAAAAGTGGGAGAAAAATTCTTACCAACCTGTTCTAGCTTAGATTAATTTGAGAATAAACCTCCTAAAAATTCAATTACAAGAAGCCTTGAAGCTTACTGCCAAACTTCTGCTTATGAGACCTTTACATCAACCAAAAGCATCAGCTTAACTAAGAAACTAAAGCCCTGCCATGAAGGAGAGCCTGAGATGAGTATAGGTTGTAATCATGTTGTTTCTTCCTTCATCTGCACTTAACCTTTTCATGAATGGTGGTGTGCAAGAATTAAGTCAATGAGACAGTGTGTTGTTCAACTTATGGGGCTACAGGGAAAGAATTCAAAACTTTCTTTACCTTAAAACTCACAAAAATGTTTGTTGTTGAAATTATTAACATTGGAATAATTCATCTGACAGTAAGAAATTAGGTATGCTGCCTCACACAAAACATCATGGAGAAAAGGAAACACAAATTTTGTCCATGACCTTATGTGTGGCTCTACAATAACTGGTATATTTATACTCTTGTCAAGCCAGCTATATGTACATCAGTAAAAAGAAACTACAAATGAAATGTGTTACAATTACTAAGTTTATAAGAGTATGACGGTTTCAGACTGTATGTTTAATTTAAAGTGAAAGGAGGGGGGTCAGATGACCTGTTCTGGATTCTGCTGGACTTGGATGTCTTGGTTTTTAAAGGGGAGCCCAGTTTGGCTTACTGCGTCAGTGGACGTGATAACAGGATTTGTGATATCTGTGGCTGTACTGTCATTCTCCAAATATAACAGGGAAGTGTTAGAAATGTGAGATGAAGAAAATTATTGTAGTTTAAGCTGTCTTTTTAGTTCCAACATAGAATGGAATTGGAAATTTAGAAGATGGCTCATCAGCATTTCTACCTGAATAGAAGGCCCATTTTATTCACAGCGGAAATGGACTTTGATAGTACACAATCCACTAAAAACCATTGCAAGAAATTTGAAACGAAAAACAAAGTTGCTGGAAAAGCTCAGCAGGTCTGGCAGCATCTGTGAAGAGAAATCAGAGTTCACTTCTTGGGTCCGATTTCTGATTTACAGAAACGGCAGTTCTTTCTGTTTTTATGCAGAATATTTGATGTTCTGAAAGTGAGAGTGAAACAATGCTTGATTGACAGCTCTGACCTTCAGATTTCTGTTGTCAATTGCATAATGTTTATTTCCACAAGGTTCAGAGATAATCATTGCTTATGGTTTCTGATAAAGATACTTTAAAGCAGAACTTCCCAAACTATGAATCATGCCCTGCAATGGAGTAAGCAGATTACGTTTTTGAGTCATGCACTCTAATGTATCAGTGGTGACTATGGAGTTCAGGCCAAGTGCCTACAATTGTTAGACCCCTTTAAATCTCTTTTCTTTTTAGAGGGTATGCCCTGACTGCCCTTTCTCATAGACCTGAATCCTGTCGTAAAAAATCTGACATGAAAGTAACAAGGTGTAGAGCTGGATGAACACAGCAGGCCACGCAGCATCAGAGGAGCAGGAAAGCTGACGTTTTCCATCTGGACCCTTCTTCAGAAATGGGGGAGGTGAAGGGAACTCTGAAATAAATTGAGAGAGGGGGAGGCGAAGATGGAGGGAGGTTAGAGGAGCAGATAGGCGGAGAGAAGACGGACAGGTAAAGGAGGTGGGGATGGAGCCAGTAAAGGTGAGTGTAGGTAGGGAGTTGGGATGTGGGTTGGTCAGTGGGGAGTGAGGGGCGGGTAGGTGGGAGGGAAAACGGACAGGTCAAGGAGGCGGGGACGAGCTGGGCTGGTTTTGGGATGAGGTCGGGGGTGGGGAGATTTTGAAGCTTGTGAAGTCCACATTGAGACCATTGAGACAGGAAGGTAGATGCTTTTTACTTAAAAACCTTTTCATTTTAACAGCTTTCCCCACTGCCACTCCCGCAGAATATTCATCCCTTCTCCTACCCCCATCCCACCCCACACTGCTCTCAAAGGCATTTCCATCTCCCAGCCCACTTTCACAGGAATCTTCTTCCCTCACTCTCACAGGCATTTCCCCAACTCCAATCTTACACATCCCTCCCTCCTCATCCCTCTGCTCTCACATGTCTGGTGTCTTGACGGCTTTTGAGCATTGAATTGGTGTCACAATGAGAAATTGTTTGGGGTCCCAGATTTGAAGAGTCTGGATGATTGATATGTTTCTTGCGCTGTAGTAAAATGAGTTTTTGTAAACATAGTGGAATTTTGTCAATGAATGACATTTTTTTAGACATGCTATTGTCACAACAATTTTCATACGCTTTGTAGAAACAATGAGCATGAAAGTACCATAGCCTAGCATGGGGGGGCCATGGCCATAAATGGTGGAGGCATAGTCAGACATGGATGGATCATGGCTGTCCAAAGATGTGCAGGTTAGGTGGATTGACCATGCTAAAATTGCCCCAGATGCTCTTCAGAGGGTCGGTGCAGACTCAATGAGCTGAATAGCCTCTATCTGCACTGCAGGCATTCCATGATTCTATGACTCTATGATGTAAGTGGGGCTGAGGGAATATAAAAGATGAAGCCTAGAGTGCCTTACCATTTTCATATAACTGACTGAAGTCTCACAGCACGAGGCAGCAATTTTAAACAGACTGACTCTGCACTCTGCAGCCTTCATAGAATTTGTCTGACTCCCACTGCTTGTCTCTATGATCCAAATCCAGGCTAACATCTCAAAGGTTTACAATCAATTAAGTACTTTCAAAGTGTGGTCACTGCTGTTTCACATGAAACATGGCTGCCAATATTGAACATAACAAGGTCCCAGAAGCAGTAATACAATAATACAAACTGCTCTTGTGCTGTTGATTGAGGGATAAATATTGCCTGGGCACTGGGGAGATTCCCTGCTCCTCTTTAAAATAAAGCCATTGGCTTGTTTACATCTATCATTGTGCGCATCTAGGACCTCAGTTTAATATCTCACTTGGAAGACAGAGCCTCCAGCAATGCAGCACCCAGCAGTATTGCACTAGAGTGCCAGCCCTGATATTTGTGCTCAAGCCTGAGTGAGGGACTTGACCTGAAACCTTGTGACTCAGAGGCGAGTGTGCACCGTTTCATTATTTAGGTTCAGATGTAACAAAAAACCACGTCCACTACATATGACATCCTTATGGAGGAGGCAAATGATTTGAGTAGAAATTTGGTAGCTTCAGTACATCTGGAGCATGGAACTGAACTTTCTGAGGCCCAATTCCATATTCTAATCCCTGTCCAAGATCTAATCAAAAAAATTGAAGTGCATTGCAAATGATCTTCTGTCTGTTATCAACAGAGGTGAAATCATGGGGAAACCAACATGATATTTATTTGCACATCACCAGCTCCATAAAATGTCTTGAAAATCATAAATTTCTGTGAATTATCAAATTAATGATCTGATATAACCTTAATTTAGTGATCTCCAAGTTATTTAAGGGAATTTCGTTGACTTGAGGCAGGAAGAGCAGGGTGAGCTGATGGCAATCACACCCTATTGATCTCGATTTCTTTTTGCTGAAGTTCCCTCAACAGAATTGTGAAGGTATACAATATAAACAAATCTTCTTACAGATGCAAGTTTTTCTCCTAGAGATAACTAAATCACAGGAAAGTGGCTGCAAAGGAACAGCATGACTTAACTGGCAGAGAGGATTGAAATTCTTACAGATGGAGAAATTCATCTTGACAAATCCCAAGCTAGGAACACAAATAATGAGAGCTTACAGCCAGGAGCATAAAGGAAAGTAGTTGCATTTCAATTGGAGGGTTCAACCTGATTCACATTTTGTGCAATTTGGGTCAGTTGATCCACTCACATTCAGCTCAATTGTGAGTTTATTAAATAGTTTTGTTTTAATTTTATATTAATTGGAAACTCACGGGAAACCACTTTGTATGCAGATGGTGAGAACGTTTCCAATACAAACCTTTCTTTCTGCATGCAGCTGATTATGATTCAGTCTCAAATACTGCTGTAAACACCTCAAATACATGCAAAATACTGCAGATGCTGGAAAACTGAACAAAAAAAATGAAACTGCTGGAGAAACTCAGTAGATCTGGCAGCATTTTTGGAGAGAGTAACTGAGTTAATATTTCAGGTCCAGTAGAACCTTCTTCAGAACTTAGCTGAATGAGAAAAAGAATGAAATGGAACTGAGGACAGGGACATCTTTGAGATAATGTGAGCCTATGCTTTTGGAGACAGAGGTTAAGCAAATGAATATAGGGGTGTATGGAACTGCGTGTGGATCTCAGGATACAGAAGGAATACTCTGGGGAGCATTGTATGTCTTGAAGATACCTGAAATCTTGGAAAAGTGGAAGTATGGAACTTCACATGGAATCTGTGCAGACTGAAGCAGAGATGGAGGACAGTTACTGAAGAAGGAGATGTAGCTGTGAAAGCAAGTTTTGGTAAACATTTTATCTGAATGATTGGTATATTCTAAAGAGAGTCATTTCAGACTCGACACATTAACTTTGTTTCTCCACGGATGCTCTCAGACCTGCTGAGTTTCTTCAGCACTGTTTGTTTTTATTTCTGCTATATCACCTTCTTCTCATTTCCCGTACTCGACCAAATAATAATTTGGTTAAAGCAAAGCACTGCAGATGTTGGAGATCTGAAATAGAAATGGGAAGTGCTGAAGAACCTCAGGAGGTCTGACAGCATCCATGCAGGGAGAAACACAGTTAATAGTTCGAGTCCAATATAACTGTTTCAGGATGGAGGGGACTGGTATTGTAATGGTTTTTGTGCTGTTGAAAAGGGGTGGAGGAGTAGGTGGAACAGATGGAAAACATTTGCAGAGCAGAAGATACCAGGAGTGCTGATGGTAATGGAGAAGTGATGGATGAAGAGTTGGTAATAATAGGAGAAAAGTGGTCATGTCTGCTGAAAGCAAAACCAGGCCAGAAAAGAGACTAGATGTAGAAGGAAAGTTGGCGTTTCTTCAGAATAAGGGTCCCGACCCAAAACGTCAACTTTCCTGCTCCTCTGAAGCTGCCTGGCCTGCTGTGTTCCTCCAGCTCCACACTGTGTTATCTCTGACTCCAGCATCGGCAGTTCTTACTACCCTCACTAGATGTAGAAGGGGTGGGGAGTTTGGGAGGGGAGGTGGTAATAAAAATGGAGGACAGTATTCAGGCTCTGAACTTGTTGAATTTAATTTTAATGTTTGATGAGGTGCTGTTCCTTCACCCTGGTTTGGTCTTCATTACAGAGCTGCATCAGGCCTAGAAGTGAAATATGAGTGTGACAGCCAGATGGTGTATTGAAATAGCAAGCAATTGGAATATCAGGGCTACTCTTGCAGAGAAAGCAAAGGTGTTCACCAAAGTGGTCTTCCAGTCCATATTTGGACTCACAAATATAGAGGAGAGTTAATTGTAAGCAGAAAATACAATAGACTAGATTGAAAGATGTGCAAGTAAATTGTTGTTTCACTGTTATCTCTGTTATTTCTATTACCCGTCCCCCCTACCCACACCTCAGTCCCAATCACAGGAACTAATTTTCTATACAGACATAATTCCAAGCACCAGTATGTCCTATGTTCTCAGCTATTTTGCAACTGCAGTTGTTTTTTTCAGAATGATTTAATCAGTTTCTTTTGTTAGTGAATTTATTCACATGTTGTTCAATATTAAAACCATTTACATTCATCTTCCTTACAGGCATCAGTTAATCAAATTCTGAAACTGCTGCATAATAGTTAATAAAAAGATCTAGCCTGGCTTTGCGGCTCACAAGGGTTGATTACATGTAAGTTCACAGCCATATTGCTTTTTGCCGATCTTACTTCAACAAGCAAAGAGATACTGACAGCTGAGGACATAAGTTTCTCACAAAGGAGCAAGAATCAGATGGCAAGTTGATCATGATAGTTTTTGGGTTCAACTCTCAGAAATGTTATTGTTTACCTTTTAATTCTTTCTGCTTGCAGCAATAATCCCACAAATGATCTTTTCAAAAATTAAAGCCCACACATGCACATTGTGTAAGTCAATAGTTGCAGGAAACAGTGTTTGTGAATATCTGCAGTGTATCTGTGATCCAGGCTAAAACAAAATAGAACCCATGCATACAAATCTAATGCTATGCATGTTCTTTCATTTGCGTGTCTAATGAAGCTGAAACAACAAATGTTGAAATATTCAATTATGTTTTATATTCAAATGCACATACAACCCAATATTTCTCATAAAATATCCTCAGGTCAAACTGTTTATGCAAACCTCAGAAAATGCATTTCTATATTTTGCAAATGAACTCAGATGTTTCAAGAGTCAGCACTGTTCATTTCACATATGACTAAAGAGAGAGATTATTAACTACCATTACTATTCCACTTTGACAAGGCCATCCATATCTCTTTGGCCCAAATGAGGTCTGCCCAACATGAAAATAAAAATGGCTAGGATTTTACAGTAAAAATAACAGTGAAACTATCAACATACACTAATGAAATAGTAAGTTGGACACCTACTAATTAAAGAGAAAGTTTATCTCCTAACAAGTGTACACGTGCAATTAAATATGGAAATCAGGAAGCTGCAATCCAAGTTACTCTACTCCTCCAGAAATTTTATTGCACCAGGGTATTGCAGTGAAGAAGCGCATTAACTTGCCCTGATTACCTACTAGGTACTTCTAGGCCTTATTCATTCAAGGGTAAGGTATTTTTAAATGAATGTTAAATCTTCGTTACTGACAAGCAATTTTGCTTTTACAAGTATGAAATCTCATTCCTTCAGATTTTATTTTTGTTGCTGCTTTTTTGAAAAGTACGTTATATTCTTTATTTCTGATTCTTTTCTCTCCTTCTTAATCCCATTCTTTATTATGCTTCCTGCATATAATTTGGCTTTGAATTAACTATTCAAACTGACATTTTCTGTTTTAAACTCTTTGTGTTCTAAGTATCATTGGTCTGGTTAGCTTGGAGATAAACTTTGCTTGCCCTCTCAACATAGGTTCCATATACCCTAGGGACAATCCTGTGCCAAAAAGACTCTCTAACTACTGCAACATTCAGTTCAAATACCCACTACATGTCTGTGGACAAGTGCAAATGTAAGAGATGGCTGAAACCATTTGTTTGTTGCTGACCACAAAATCCAGACCAAAATCTTGCTGTGGCATGCTGGGACTAAACTACACAAAGATTTCATAAGATGGATTTGTATCTTCTAAAGTGCGTAAATCAAATTTCTATTCCCAAAGCCTGAGTGACAATATGCAAAATTCAGAGAAATCCGTCTGTTAAAATGTTTGGGATCAGATAATTTCTCTTTAAATGTGGTACAACGCTCTAACCAACTTCAAAAGACCCAAATTATTGTTTTGGATAAAGATTTGGAATATGCATCACTTCAGTTGTACTGAGATTTGTGTGAGAAAAGAGTGGTTTTTCAACCAGGATTGCCATCCATACATTTTGCGTACATTTGGAAAAAAAAATTGGAAACTTGGTTATAAAATAATTGACACAGATCCTCTACTAACCATTGAGACAGATCTGTTGTAATCCTATTCAAGATTGCCCACCTACCATTTAGGATTTCTACAGCTAAATATCTGAGTCAGGATTTTCCTGGATTTACTCACAATGGGAGATTGGGTATTGTAGTGATTGTAGCAAGGTCAGCCAGGTGGATCTCGTGGAATATGAGTTCCCTGATTGGGGCTGTCACCCTGGTGCAATCAGGCAGTCCTGACCGACAGATATTAACAGGAGTGTCAGGGGCTCTGCTCACTGTAGGAGCCGGCTCTGTGCTGTCTGGGTTAATGGCATGTACTATGCATGTGTAAATAAAAATTAACATGGTGACAGGATACTGACCTTCATGGAGTTATTTCAGGTCAGAATCCACTCTGCATCACTATTTCTTATCCTTTTCTCATACAGCAAAAACTGCCATATTCCTGTAAGTAGAATGTTTAAAGATCCTGAAACCAATTTGACAGCTAGTGAGAAAAGATAAGTGTGAAAGGCAAGGGAGGAAAGCAAATAGTTTAGCAGGCAAGTAGTTGCAGGTCTTGAGTAACTAGTGAGTGAGGAGGGTAGGATGTCAGGCAAGTAAAGGGGTACAGGTGGCAGGTAAGAGAGAAGGGTTGCAGGGTGATCAGGTGTTGGGGGTGATTTTAGCTGTCTTGGGTGGATATTCGGGTGTTGTGGTGCAGAGGGGTGGGGTTCAAGATAGTCATCTGTGTGACGGCTGGCCTGGTGAGCATAAACATCTTCTGGAAAACTATTCAGGCAAGTAACTCAAAGTCCTCTGAATTCTCCAACTCTGAAACGGACAAGCAACATTCATAGAGGGGCCCAGATGCCAGGAAATTACCCATTGGAATTTTAAACTTTCCAGTCAATTACTGCGTACATAGTATGTCTGGGTTTCTGAGAAGTCCCAGTGCAAATCTTTCAGAGTATGTCTGCCCCCAACGATCCAGAGACCAAGAGACCATTATGTCAAATACTAACCATCTATTAAAAAGAAATTCAGTCATTGTTTTCAGTTATTCTTTATGATTCACAGAATTGCAAAATCAAATTAAGTTTTTTAAAGATCACAATGAATTATAATCCGTAACAGAACATCTGTATAAGAACATTAAAAACTAGGAGCAGGAGTAAGCAATTCAGCCCCTCAAGCCTGCTCCATCATTTAATATGATCATGGTTGATCTCAACTCAGCTTCAACACCATTTTCCTGCCTAATCTGCATAACCCTTCAACCCATTACTAATTTAAAAATCTGTCCATCTCCTTAATTTACTCACTGTCCTGGCATCCACTGCACTCTGAGATAATGAATTCCATAGATTCACGACCATGTGAGAGAAGTAATTTCACCCCATCTCTATTTTAAGTCTACCACCCTTATCCTAAAATTATGAGCTCTTGTTTTAGATTGCGTCACAAGAGGAAACAGCCTGTCAATGACTATTTTATCAATCCCCTTCAGCATCTTATACACTGGAATTAAATCTTCTCTCATTCTTCCAAATTCTAAACAAAATAGGCCTAACCTGCTCAATCTTTCATCATTAGATAAACCCCTCAACTCTGGAATCAACCTTGTGAAACTCTTCTGAGCAGCCTCCAATATAATTACATCCCTCCTCAAGTAAGGTGCCTAAAACTGTACACAATACCCCTGGTCTCACAAATGACTCACATAGTTGCAGCAATACTTCCCTATTATTATACTTGACTTGTTTAGCAAAAATGCCAAAATTCCACTTGCCTTCCTTATTCCACGCTGTACTTGCATACTAATCTAAACCTATCACTTAGCTAAATTAATTTGACAAAGGCTCATACAATTTAAAATTTAACTACAGAACAAAATGGAGCTCAAAATTAATATTTTTACAAAAAAAAGTTCCACTTTGCCCCTTTGCAAATTGTTTCAAATCAGTTTAACTCTGTGTAATCACATCCCTAATGTAATTAACACATTTTAGCATACCAAACTGGAATAATCTACTCACTCATGTGAATACTCATTAAAGCAAAATGATCCACGAAATTCAAAAGAAAAAGTGGCAGATGAAGCAGTTCAAATCTGCACATGCAAACACTAGGCTGGATTCTAAAGTCCAAGTCTTCAATTAATTAAATATTTTGTATTGGATAGATAATGTTCTTGGGGCTTCCTAAGTACAGCAGTGGGGAATAAATTGCTTTGGTAAGTGAGATAACAAGGTGTAGAGCTGGATGAACACAGCAGGCCAAGCAGCATCAGAGGAGCAGGAAAGCCGACGTTTCAGATTTAGACCGTTCATCACCTTGTTATCTCAGATTCTCCAGCATCTGCAGTTCCTACTATCTCTTGCTTTGGTAAGTATTAGTTTGCAGATTTAAAAGGAGTATGCTGGTGGGAGTGAGACTGTGATATGTTTATCTGGAGAGGGATGATCTACTTTCCACCAGGAAAGTGACCAGGAAGTAACAAAGGATAGGGCACATCCTCACAGCAACTAATGAATGTTTCTAAATGTCAGTTTCTGAAATACGTAGTACCTCCAAGTTGGGAGGATGTGACAGTGCCTGCTAATACATAGAATCAAGCAGCATTTTACTTCAAAATGCATGCTAATCAATTAGCTCCACAGAATTACGCAAGTCTAAAATGGAAATAGTGTATTTAAATTAATGTCTGAGAGAAAAGTGATGCAATCAGACTAAAACAAATAGTGACCATTTAGTTCCACGTCAGGAAAGTATCCAGTGGTGTATGTGCTGTGGAAGAAACCACTACAAGTTAATGGTTGGTATAAAGGTGCTACCACTTAACTCCCTCTCTATCCTTTTTAAAAACAACATAAAGTTAAATTAAATGAGATAAATGGCTTGGGGTGGGGGGGAAGAGCATAATTTCTACACTGCATCCCATGGTTAACAGTGATAGAGGATAAGTCGCTAGTCTGTCTTAATGAGAAGAGGCACTTGTATTAAAAAGATGTAGTTTATTGCATGATAGCAATAGATTCAAATTACACCGACTTGTTAGACATGATAACTAAAACGATTAGGAGACTCTGATGGTACATCTCACACTAAGCTCCATTTCTCCACCCAAGACTATATGACATCATCAGACTGGATGGAGTTTATGCAGTCTCCAGTATTAACACTTTCTGAACCACTAGTTTATACAGCACTCAACCAATGAGAACTATGTTGTGAAGTCAGTTCCCCTTATTTCTTCACTAGTATTCATTGTCCACACAGCTGTTCTCGAGAAGGTGCTGGTGAACTGCCTTCTTGATCCACTGCAGTTTGTGTGCTGGAGGGATCACACTGCGCTCCTAAACATAATTGAAGGATCGAATGTTATGTAAAAAGCAAAATGAGATAATGTCCATTTAAACCTATCCACAGAGTTGAGAATCAAAAAATGTGCATTCGTCCCTTGGAATGTCTCTTCCGACTGTAGCATATGCAGCAACTAACATTCTTCTCCTTTCGATTATTTTAATGCTAATTCCTGTTGATATAGATTTCTCTATATTAAGACCATTTGCTATGTAAGCTTCTAAGATCATAAGGACCTAAAAAAAGAGAATAGTAGGCCATTCAGTAAATCGATCTTGGCCCACCATTGAATAAGATCGTTGTGGCCTTAACGCCACTGTCTTGCTTTTCCTTTTAAGCCTTGACGGCCTTGTCAATCAAAAATCTGGCTAACTCAACGTTGAATATAATTATGGCCCAACCTCCACGGCTTTTTCATGGAGGAGAATTCCAAAGACAGACAACCCTCAACAAAATTTTTCTTTGTCCCTATCTAAAATACAAGACCATTTATCATTAAAATGGGCCTCCAATTCTAGATTCCAAAGATTTGTTTTCTTTTTTTCTGAGACGTAAAGCAGGAATATCGAACTGAGCGCAAATATCACTTGGAGAGACTCTTTCATCAGTGCATTAGCAGCAGAGAAATGACTTAAATGCAAAACCAGTGTGGCAAACGGGAACATAAAATAGGCTTCAGGAAAAGTTGGGATCATCCTGGCTTTCTTGAAATAGTGTTAAAATGTTATTGAAAGGGAGACTGCAATCATGACTACAGGTAGACCTGGACCTGACCAAACAATCGGTGGGAGTGACAGGCAGTGATAGTGGGTCTTCCCAACTGCGAGAAAACGTTGTCAAAGCAGTCATAACTAGTTTGTTGCAAGGGAGTGGCAAATGGATCGGAGAGAGTGGAAACAATTAATATGACTGCAATAAAATGTATTTTTGCTGTCACTTGTAATTGAGGAATCTCAATGATTCAAGATAGGAACTCATGACATCTGGCTCCTGTGAAAAAATGTAACAGCTGCTAATTGTCAAAAGTTTTTTGTCTTCTTACTTCTCCATTAATCATTTGAATAAGCACTACAGTGCACTGATGAGCCCTGGTTTTAAATACTTTTCTATACAAACGAAGATTTTGAAACGGTTGCAGAAAATAGGTCCTGAGAATTCTTATTAACAGCTTTTAAATTTGCATGTTTGCTCTCACTTAAAAAACTACTAAAATTATAGAAAAGGGGGAAAGAAAACATCTTCAATGCTCATCAAACCAGAGTGCAAATGCTGTTACAAATTCCTGACTAGAATTAAGTCACAGCTCACGTAACATGACCACAGGATCATTCTACAGGACGCTGTGGCCCCCTTGGAAATGCTGCAGGTTGTTACGCTTGACCTATAGCTGCTGCATTTGCTATGTATTCAGATTCAATCTACTGCCCAAGGGCAATTAAGGAATGCGTTCACTATACTGTTGATTGAAGAATCTGATTTCCATTTCCTTATGTCAAGCAGAATTTATCATGTGCAACTGAATTGTGAAGTTCCCTGACATTTTATGTCAATTATTCTATTTGAAAGAGTATATAAACAATGGCCATTCAGTGTCCATTCTTTTTGATCCCCACCTCCAAGACTGTTAGGAGAACTGGTACACTTGCCCAAAACTGGCTTATCCCAAAAAATGGCAATGTCCAAAAAAGCAAACTTTTTTGATTGAGGTTTCATCACTTTAGATAATGTGCGCAGATAGAGGGATGTGGGGGAGGTGTGTAAGTTATTAAATCCAATGCATGAGAAGTGAGTTAGTGTCAGCAGTGACATGGCCATTAAACTAAACATTTTGCAAGGTTCTCCTGCATCCTGTTTTCTTGGATTTAGGGCATTCCGCTTTGACTGTGGACAAACACATGTCAGAGGCAACTCTCTACCTCCGTCTCTCTCTCTCTCTTTCTCTCTCTTATTCCCCGTGCTCTGTCTCCTTCACCATCCTCCTTCTTCACCCCTCCTCCCTTCTTCCCTTGCTCTCTTTCACCCTCTGACTCTCCTTCTCCCTCTCTCCCTATCTTCCTCTCTGTCCTCACTCTGTCCGGTTTGAGTTAACACGTTTCTTTTTCTGAAAACGAGCAAGTTCCCAAATCTGGGGCACTGCCAAATTTGGGACAGTACACCTGCAATGTCATCTTTCAACTTTCCATTTTAGACAGCGAGTATAGTGTTGATCTTAAAACCATTTGTAAAGCCTGTCAGGTGTTCAACTCCAAACCTGGCTTCTATGGAGCAATGTGACAACAGCAGGATATGTAATGATGAAGATTTGTAATGATGCAATGGTGAGATGAGTATCACATGATTCTGTAGACAGAACTGGAACAAAGCAGAAGATTTACCAAAGATTTAAGAATGCGCGTAACGACTGACCAGTAAATGATTAGCTGTGACTAAAAATCCCTTTACCTCAAGAAGCTGTACCTGGGAGGTTAATTAGAGTGAGATCCCATCCACCCAATAAAATAATGGGTTGGCCTGAACTGCTTTCTTCCATCTCACATTACTTCCCCCTCTCTATCTCTCCAACACTAAAATCCGTGAACAATCCTTCCAAACAATTTAGTTCAAAGACTACAACTTTTGACAAAAATGAAACATTGAAGCACTCCTCCTTTATAATAAAGCTCCAGATTTTTCTTTTCCACATACCCAACCTTCTCTCCATCAACACCTTGCCCCTTTTTTTTGCATTGAGTCCATTTGCAGAACAGCCCAGTATCCTGCTTGGAATTCTGTGCTTAAGCACGGGAAGTGTCAACTAGGCTTATTACAGCAATGCTACAGCATGGCTGCACCAGTGCAGCCCCCAGATACACACTGATTAACAGCAGCATCGAAGCCCTAAAGTTTGAAAGAGAATTTTAATACTAAGTCTGGTCTCAGGCTTCTGCAGCAGGAGTCCATTATTATTCCCTCCAGCAAAGCTGATCCCTGGGTTTTGCCCCTGGAAGAAGGCAAAAACTGAAGCAACTCATTGGGCCCAACCAGCTCACCATCATTTCTATGTAGTGCACAGGGTACAAGCAATCATGGCAGCTGGAGAATGGTGAAGAAAATCAAAGTTGGTGAAGGTGACAGTAGGTCAGATTCCATTACTTTGATCATTGTGAGCACTATCTTACTGATTTGGCCCAGGAAATGTAGGTTAAGTTCATACCACCTCAACAGTCCCTATCAATACTACACACACACGCACACGCATGTACACACACACGTGCACACACACACGCACACGTGTCTCAATATTCGCATGCTCACTTTCATGGCCTTTCTTCATTCTAGCAAACTGATTATTTCAAATTTCAAGTGTTTACTTGCATTATCCAGTTCTCAGCCACCCCTGGTTATTTCTTCTTATTGCCCATTCCCTCTGCTCAGAGACATAAGAACATTAAAAAAAGGAGACTTAGTGCATTTGCCATATCAAGCCTAGTCCATCATTCACAAAGATCATGGCCAATTTTCAAACTCAGCTCCACATTCTTGGACCATTCCTATATCAATGATTACCTGTCCTAGTATCCGAAAATCTATTAATCACTTTCTTGAAAAACTCACCATCTAAGCATCCACAGCTGTCTGTAGACAATGTCAAAGATTCAACACCCACTGTGTAAAGAAATTACTCCTCACTGCAGACCTAGATGAACCCTCATGATCTAGATTCTTCAGCCAAAGGAAATCTCCTCCCAATCTCTCTCCTGTCAGCCACTTAAGAATTTTAAATGTTGCATTCTTCTCAACCCTGAATAACATAATTCTAATCAACTTAAACTTTCCTCATAAGACAATTACTCTTCATCCCAGGAACCAGTCAACTAATTACTTGTTACGTTCCCACTAAGGCAATTATAATTGTCCTTAGGTTAGAAGATCAGAATTGTACACAGTATTCTAGATATAGCCTAACCAAATGCCTTTTTTATAATTGCAGATTCCCACACTTGTATTCAAATCTTTTTTATAATAAAAGTTAACACATCATTTCCTTTCTGAATAATTTACTGCTGAATATTAACTCTGTATTTTGTGTACAAGGACACCCAGGTCTCTTCGAGCGCAAATATGTTCTAGTCACATTAGAATATCAAAGATATCTGCATTTCTACTTCCCCAGAGAGATAAATAACTGCAAAACTTCACAGCTCTGCGATTAATAGCCACTCCATGATATTGTTGCAAACTAAAACAACATGCAGTACATGGAGAGTTAACACAAACCTAAACTGGTTTATTCCAGTGTATAATGCACAAACATACACATGGCTACAGGTGCTTCTATTACACTTCTCCATCATTAATGAATAAAGTATGGACCAGAGGTGGAGCCCAGCGCAGACCCTCAGCCTCGAGGTAAAGAGCAGTGCGGACCCTCAGCCTCGAGGTGAAGCCCAGCACGGACTCTCAGCCTCGAGGTGAAGCCCAGCGCGGACTCTCAGCCTCGAGGTGAAGCCCAGTGCGGACTCCCAGCCTCAAGGTGAAGGCCAGCGCAGACGCTCAGCCTCAAGCCCAGCACAGACTTGTCTGCTCCGTCGCTTTTATTCTTTCCCTCTCTGTCTCTGCTTTAAAAGGACTGTAATGCTGAACTTTCAACTTTATTTCTTTATTTTTCTCATTTATGCCTAAGATGTTGTACCTAGACTTCTTTGTACCTAAGATGGCATCAGAAATGGTGACTTTGTACACTTTTCACTGTATATACTTGAGTACTTATGACAATAAAACCCAATTACAAATTCTAATTCAAAATGTTACACAATGTTCAAAATTTCATACAACTTATATACATCTTATATTTTCCATTTATTTAAAATCTAATTTAACCACTGGCTTCCTCTTCCTATGAGGATACCCTCTCTCTTAATTCAAATTTTCAGAACCAAGAGAAGGACTTTGACCTGTCTTGACCTGAGACCAAGGAGAAGGGTTCTGCAACTAAGACCAGTTTTGGCCTTGACCTTTGATTGAATCTTTCCTTTTCATCAGACATGTCCAGTCCAAACTATTTTCAGGTATAATTTGTGTTGGTACTGTGTTCATATCCCAACTATCCAATTCATCAGACTGATTTGATTCTTCCCAATTTCCTTCTACTTTATGAACCTCTGAAGTTAAAGCATGATCTTCGTGTACAAACTGAACCTTTCCATGACCAAACATTTTTGACTAATTATGCTACTTGCCAACAGCATCACTCAGATGCCAACCACTAAATGCATTAATTGGTAAGACCATTGACCTGTCAGAAACATCAACATCACTTAGTCACTAACAATCACTTCACCCACTCACTGGCATATCTCCCAGTCACTAGCAGAACTAGCCCAATGTGCAGTTACACTATGTTGTCACTAACAATATGAGCCTGTCACCATCCCTCATCAACTGGACATTGACAATCATTTATTTCCTCAAGCTGTTTTCTCGTGATTGCTCTTTGAGAAACCTATTGCCTAATTTGGACTGAGGTTTAATTCTATTATTTTTATCAATCTGATTGGTCTTCCAATCGATTGTGAATTTGAAAGGTCGAAATTTGTTACATGACAGACAAATTACCCAGACTCGTGTGTAATGATCTTGGTGTAACTTCTCAAAATAATACGATAAGAACATTATTTTCTTATGTTCTCACATGGGGGTTGTGTTTCCACTTTACCAGCACAGTTTTATAATGCGAAACATTGTGGGGATTACTTTATAGCCAACACAAAGTTTGTGTTTTACAAATACCATTCCCCTATTCGTTAATTGTGTTAAAACCAATTCAAGTTGCCGGAAAACGCACTATAGGAGAATCCCCTATAGATTAATTTAGGATGTCTGGTTGGCATGATGAGTTAGACTGAAGGGTCTGTTTCATGCTATACAACTTTATGACTCTACAAGTAACTACATATCAATTATTGATGCATTGCTTCACACTTGATAAATCCATTCTTTGCATCCAATTGCACTGAGAGGGCTGACAGCCTGTTGAGATATGAGCACAAGATGTTCACTGCTGGTTACATTTTTATGCTGCTGAGGAACAAGGATTGGATTTATTTTGAGGTTTTTAAGAGGTTACACAAAATCAGTATTTGGGTCAGTCAGTTTGTCAGTAACAGAGGGTCAACGATAAGGTCTCCTTGTCAGTAAAATGCTGGCTATGTGGTTGTGCTGAATGAAGACTCAGGGGCAATAGAGTTCTTCTAAGAAAAGCTAGAGGGCTGTAATTATATCAGTACTTAAGCTAACATGTAGAATGCATCAGATAACAAGTGGTTTACGTATAATCACTTTTCATGACAGAACATTACAATCACCAATCCCCTATCAATCATCCTGGGGCATTACTATTGACCTGGAAATTAACTGGATCATCAAAGGACATACTGTGGCTGCAAAAGTAGGCCAGAGACCACAGAATCTACAGTAAGTTACCTCTGATGCCCCATAGACATCAAGAGTGTGATGGAATAGTCTTCAATTGCCTGACTGCAGCTCTAACAATATACAGTAAGCTCATCATGATGCATGCAAAGCAGTCCTTTTGATTAGTGTTCCATCCACCACCTTAAACACTTACTTCTTCGAACCCTGGCATGTGTAGTTTATGCTATCTGTGAGTGGCAAAGCAGCAACATACCAAGGATCCTGCAATAGCGCCTTCCAAAGCCATGGTTTCTACTGCCTTGAAGAACAATCATGACAGATATATGAGAACAACATGACCTGCAAGTTCCCCTCGAAGCTACGCATCATCCTGACTTGAACCTATGTCATTGTTCTTTCACTGTCCCTTGCTAACAGTACTGTGTGTGCACCTATGCCAGGATGACTGCAGCTGTATAAGGCAGCTCACTATTGTCTTCTCAATGGCAATAAGGATGGACGATGAATGCTAGCAAGACTAGAAATCCTACGAATATACGTAAAAAATATTACATACTTGCATTTAACTGCTGTTTCATCGCAATTTTCTGTGCCTCTTCTTCCCAAACACATATATTTTATGCATTAAAAATATGAAAAATTATAAGATAAAGAAAAAAAAATTGTTGGCTGGGCATAACGAACTGGTCTGCTGTTTGTCTGCTTCTAGATTGTAATCCCTAACTGAGGGAATGAAGGTCGTGAATGAAATGAGTTTTGGACACTAAATGCCCTGTTTGTAGTAAGTCCAAATTCCAGTATGAAAATGCCCATTACATGCAATTTCACTCAGCAAAATCACCCTATCCTAAATGGTAAAGAAAATGAATAAAATATTTTCAGATGAAAGCAGTCCATTATATCCAAAGAAAAATTTATTCAATAACTATTACATTTCTAATTTCTGTAAGCGCACCAGAAAATTTCTGAACTGTTTATATATTTGAGATAATTTCCTATTTTCAACAGTGCTTATTAACTTGTTGTGTTGAACGACGGTACAATTTGACTGAAGAAAAATCACACGTTCCTTTCTGACTCTATATTTAGATTAACTCACAACAAAACTACGCATTTGCTGGTTTTGGAGGTCAAGGTATGTGTATCTTGCTGAACAAACTGAAAACAGACATTGAGATATTATTCTTTAACAATATTATATAATCATCACATTCTTCTCCAAACTATTCGTTCTCCTAGTTGTTTAAACAAATAAATGTGCTTACAAGTGCCAGAGGGTCTTTGGCTGGCAGCAAATATAAATAATACAGAGTTAGCTGCAGTATTCCAAAGGGATCATAGATCAGAAATGTACATATTCCAGATTCAGCCGTGAACACAGGAATAAGGAAAAAGGAAGGGATAAAGTCAGCTCTGAGAGTGTAGTGGATTTAAATCACGCAGAAACACAGTATATATTGCCTTTTCTCACTAATTCATGTTCTTCACAAATTGCACAACTTAACTTGTCGATTTAACACACCCCATTTAGTAAACAATGTTAGCTGACAATAACCACCATTGGGATGTACATAAGATGACTATATGATTTTTTTTTACTTTCCCTTATAATGAAACTATTTTACCAAGTTAATGTAATCACTCAAAGCAACATGAATTAAAGTAATTTAGATTTATGACTAGTTATAAAGGATATTAAGACAAAGTAACATAACCACATTCTGTCCTATAAACAGCTAACCTGATGGAATGTGTCCAAATAATAAATGCTTTGCCCTTAAAGTGGTGCCAGTCTTGAGTTAAAGTAGCATCGAAACAAAGTCCAGAGTCTAAAGGCAAGAAGCGGGAGTATTCTTCCAGGTATTGAAGAAACCTCCAACCAACTCTTCCGCAAGTTTCCCCTCCTCCACCTTAATTAGTCCCCGATCTCTCTTCCAGCCACTTACCTGGCTGAGAACAATCATTTCTTTAAGCCTTAGACACAGTTTCTTAACACCTCAAACGTTGCTCCCACAGAGCTATACAAGTTCACAGCTATGCAAAATCCTCGTTACGCTAGGAGGGAATTTAAGCTTCCTGAAGCGAGTCTTATCCACTGGTTACAGAAATGGTAGCAAACTTGTGTCACTTCTGTGTGGAAGTGTGACTGAATTAAACACCACTTTTAGCACCCCAACAGCAGTAATCCCACTGAATGAGAGCTGCCAGTCAATCAGACAGCCGGGAACTCTCCATTGCCATCATTACCACTGGAGATAGTGGCTGATAACTTTACCAGGGATCCTTGCTAGATCCTTGGACTTAGAGGAGGTGAGGTCAGATCCCTCCCAATCTTCACCTGGGCATGGAGTGTCATCTCCTACCTCACAGCCAATAGGCCACTGGCAAACCCAACAGGGTTGACTGGGTAGCTCAAAGAGGCACAGGAAACCCATACAACTCCCAGTTAATCCCTAAACCGTAACTAAATTCTGATCAGCTCAAGGATATTTGGTTCATTAATAAGCACAAAAGGTGTGCCACCACAAGCAGGCAAGTTTCCCCGATGGGACTTTTCCCATCTTTGGCTTAATCATAGAAGGTCTTCCTGCTTCCAGGAGACTGATACACAGTTTTTCCTGTTATTAAGAGCACCCGGCACATCCCAATGACTTAGATTAGGTTCCACTCTAGATCTAGAAACTGAGCACAACCCCAGGCACTTGGTCTTGGAAGGAGTGCAGCACAGATTCACTAGCCTGTACCACTTGGCTCTCTGAGTTTAGCATTTCCAAAAATTAGGTTTCTATTCGCTGGAATATAAAAGGTCAAGGGATGATTCAGTTGAAGCTTTTAGGATTTTGAGAGAAATCATTGCAGGGAGGGTCAAGGAAAACTGAATTTCACTTTCATATCAGCAATATGCAAAACTTCTTCATACATCAGGTGATAAGAATCGTGGAACTTCCTTGAAGTAAAATCAATGGATTCTGGAGCTCAATTCATCTATTAACCCTGGAGAATGAAAAATATTTGCTCACCAAGTATATATGCAGGTACGAAAAGGTAGGTTCAGAAACAGGTCAGCCATGGTATAATTGAATGGTTGTTGTACATTCTAGTTCATAGACATTTGAAATAATCATATTTTACGCATGGAAAGATGTGATCTCCTTGTTTAATTCTAACATGCCTTGCTGTTTGGTAGAAGACTGATGTCATGTTCCACAGAACCCAGCAGTCTAGTGCAGCTGTGAATTTAGCCCTGCTGGAATACTTACCCCACATACAATTGGTCTGTCAATAACTAGTTTCTAGGTCTTTACAAATAATACAACAATATATAACAATAGGCTGCCCCTCTTCCTATCGTTCCACAGAAGTTAATGTTTCCTCCCTGGTTCAAAGTCAGAAGTCACATGACACCAGGTTACAGTCCAACAGGTCTATTTGAAACTACAAACTTTTGGAGCATGGCCCCTTCATCAGGGTGAAGTGAGAGAGAAGCACACAGAGCATAGAATTTATGGGCAGAGAGATCAATGGGCAGAGAGATCAAAAGATCATACAAATGGTGTGAGTGGAGTGTCAAATAAGAAGTCCCTTCAGGTGATCCGAAGTGTTAGACAATGAGAGTAACATGTCAACAGCTGAAAATAACAAGTGAAGGGATGACCTATAATCTGATTAAATGAGGCAGAGAGATCATGGCAAAAAATTAAAAATAAGGTGGCACTGGAGATAGACCAGATGACTGGAATAACATGATCAGTATAAGAGTCGCATGCTGAGGGTCTAACCAAAGTAGTCCAAAACTGTACAAACTAATTAAGGTAGACAGATCGCAACAATTTATCCAGGTGATGCTGTCAAAACAGAAGAGCAAGGAAGATTTTACAGATAGAGAACAGTGTGGTGGGATAAATGTAGCGCGACATGAACCCAAGATCATGGTTGAGGTTGTCTTCATGGGTACGGAACATGGCTATCAGTTTCTGCTCGGCGATTCTGCATTGTTGTGTATCTCAAAGGCCACCTTGGAGGACGCTTACCCAAAGATTGGAAGCTGAATGTCCGTGACCGCTGAAGTGTTCCCCATCTGGGAGGGAGCATTCCTGTTTGGCGATTGTTGCGTTCACAAAAATGCTATTTTAGAAGTTACCATGGAAAAGGCAAGAGCCAAAAGTCAAAACTGAGGACTTGCAGTGTTAACATGGGAAATTGAGAACATGATTTCAATAAAACAAAAGTAATCTGTAACTCCAGTCACCCAAAAACAGAAGCCACATGACCCAGGTAAGCCTTACATAAAATAATAAGCTTAATTAGTAATCAAAAATGTAGTTTCCTTTTCCCAAATGGTCTTAAGACACAATTCTACAGTCATTAACCAGTTAGGGTTTCACATTAAAAGTTCATATCTGGTAATGATAATTATGTGCTCCAATGCATGCAATTACCTCGAGGGTTTGTGCATCAATAGGAGTTAATGTTCATTTAAAAATCATTCTAAAGCACATTATTTATGTCCTATGTACCATTAGATTGGTAATTATACTATTGATAGCACTTTACTTAATATGCAGCAATCCAGTTGAGCCAAAATTGTTTATGTTGTATTTCTATCTTGTATTATTCTCGGATTTAAATGCTTTCTCATACTTTTAAGGCTGCGCTGGGTGATGGTGCAATTGCAAAAGATGCACTTTCCATTTGTTACTGTGCTGCCTATGACGCCATTGTCAGCAATTAAAATACTGTCATGTTAGCCCAGTAGATACAAGCCAAATGGCAGTCAGTAAACTCTGCTTACAAGGTTATGTTTTAATATCCATTATTTTCTCGACTGAACATATTTACATGTGCCTCGTTATGTAAATTCCTGCATTCGAACTTTGCAAAAACTGATTGTTGCTTGGATGATAGGGATTATGAGGCATGTAGTGAGATTTAATGCTATTTTGGCAGCTAATAACTAAACATCACCACTGCCTGACACACTGCAGCTAGCTGGATGCACAAGCACCATGTGGCAAAGTTTGGGCCAGTAGAGTCATCACCATTGGCAAAGGGAGAGCTCAGCGGAGAGCTGGCAAGAGATGAGGATGACAGAAGGATACAATCACTGGCAGACAGAAAAGTTGGAAAGAACAGCTGAGCAAGGTGCAACACGGGTAAACCAGCCAGCTTGAGACCACACCAATGACAAAACTATGCATGACCTGGATGACGCTGTGCTAGCCAAGTACTCAGGCGCATCTGTTCCTTCCACTTGGCCGATCAGTGTTAGGAGATACAGTATGCTTTTATGTTTGACACCAGAGGGATTTTTGAACATTCAGCATCAACATTCGTAGCATGAGTTTCTTGAGTTGCCTCGGGGTATATTTCCTATGTTATCAGCATTACCAAAAATGTAGATACGAGCACAAAACTGTAAAACAACTTGCTATTTGTAATCCATTTATTTTGCAACATAGAAGAGAATACACTTACCCCACAGCACAAAGAACGACATGTTCAAAACCCTCCAGGACCTCATCTTCTCCTTATCTCTGCAAGGTTTCCAGCTCCACAGGCAACCAGTAATCCCTGACCTTTTGTAAACTCTTTACTTCCTTTATATCACACTCGCTGGTTATGCTTTGAGTCATCATGCCCTAAGTTCTGGAATCTCTCCAAAATCTCTTTCTGCTTCTTTAAGGTCCTCCTTTAGCCAAACTTCTCGCCACCTGTCCCAGTAACTCCTCTTGGTTAAGTGTGAAATTCTATTTGATTACATTTCTTGGGCCTTTTTACTACATTGCAAGTGTTGTCAAAATGAAAATTGGTGTTCTTATAGCATTGGCAGCCTTCTATGTTGTGTACTTTTCTCCCATTTCTGAGCATGTTGATTTACAGATAAAAACTGTATATAAAATATTTTCAGTTTTTATCTGTAAAATATTTTCAAATGTGTTGTTTTTGCTTCCTCAACCAATTTAAATGGCTGTCTATATTTTGCTCACTGGAGAAAGTATGTTTTGGCCAGTCACTGGGAGGAATGTGAGTGTTTAAATATGTTGTGAGCTGTAAATAACCGCTGCACAAAATTGTTCATTTGTATCGTGCCATCTATGTAATATCTATCATGTATGTTTTCTGTGAACCTTTTTCATTATATATTTTTACTCCATGTCAACATTGAAGTAGAAATTTTCCATTTAAAATTTGTCAAAGTCATAGGAGGTGCTGCTGATGGTTATGTAGGCTCTTCCATTGTAAATGTGAACATTGGAATCTATAACAGGAATACGAGCATAAGGACAAAATACTTGTTCTCAAAACAGGGACAAAACTGCATCTGCACCAATGTACTGTCCATTTATCCCACATTAACATGGAGACTACATTTGGACTCAGCTCCTCACATGAAACACTAAAAAACATCATTGAATGAATCAACACTTGCACAAAATTTATGGTTGATGAGGAGGACATAAAAGAAAGTTGCTTATAATGTTCTAGAGTTTTTTGTGAGGTGCATTTCCTCTTTCACAAGGCTAGGCTGAATGTGATATCAAGGGGAGCAGATGTGTGGGAACAATGAAGTCATCAAGCAAGGTAAGAAGCCCATCACAATAATGTGGTCTCACAAACAGCAAAGATGGAAGTAAGCACCAAAGTTCTTTGTTTATTATTTTAAATTTTGCAGAAGGAAACATAAATAATTGGCCTATAAATATTTTAAACAACCTGTTGAGACACATTGTGACACAGCAGAGCAGTGAGATTAGAACCTAGACCTTCTGGCCTTGAGGTAAAGACATTATCACTGAACCACAAGAGACCTTTCTTAATGATATTTGTGAACCAGATTTTGTTTTATGACAACAGTTTCATGATAACCATTAGACCAGCTTTTAATTCAAACCATTGTAGGATTGGAACCGATGTTTCTGGAGGACTAGCCTGGGCATCTAGATTATTAGTTCAGTGACATAACCTCTATGGCACCCCCATTCATTGTGGCATGTATACACAGGATTAAGGTAGAAGATAAAAATATTAAAAATATTTCATGTGTCTTTGTTTATAATGATGAAATTTTACATTCCACAAATATAAATTTATTGTTTCAGAGCCTGTGAAGGTTGATCAATAATAAATATAAAGTTGCGTACCAGAACCCAATTGTACCTCAATTAACACATTGAAATGTTTTTTAGAGTTTTTACAGTGAGACGAATACTGCAAAAGGGTAGATTTTCATTGGTTCAATCATTTTTATTTGATTACAGTTTTGGGGCTTTGAACACTGAGAGACCATAGAATCACCGCCAGAAACTTTAAATGACTACATTTAATCTGTCATTTGCAGACTCCTGAGATTGCTGCCAGTTTCAGAGAAGTTCTGACAGCAAACACTGGCAGTTTGTTGCAACCACAGCATCTGAGCGTCAAATGTGCTGCCTTATCACGCAGTAATTGTTTGATTGTCATGATTGCAGCACCGAATCACAGCTGCAGCTTCATACTAAAACTAAATAGAACCCTTCTTAGGTTTTGAAAGGTGCAGGTTCTCTACACCTTTACTGATAGCCATACCACGGCACCTGGAGGAAAGACTGGCTTAAATGACCAATGTCATGGCTGATAGAATAGCATGTGTGTGACTAATGTACACACACACTCCTGAACAAGTCATTCACCAAATACACAGACAGAGTGGGTCATGACAACTAGTGCAAAATTAAAATTCAAGCGTAGGGATGGATAGTCAACGGCTCAATGCCATCTTCTCAAGCCAGTTGGAGATGGGTGATAAATGCAGGTACTTGTCTGTCCAATGCCAGAAATGTAGACCCACATGCACATGCACAAAATCAGAGTGCTGCTTTTAAACACACTTTCAGACTCAATGCACTGTATATTATAAATAAAGTGTAAATAAAGGACGAAGAAATGAAACTACATTTGGGAGGAGGCTTTGAGGTAGCCTTCAAAGTGCTGACTGGAATTATTTTATGGATCATTTCCCTCTCATTTAATAATTTGAAGTGCACCAATTTGTTTGAAAGTGCATCAGAGAGACATGCAGCATTTACACTACGGGCTCTGTTTCACAAATGGTGTGATTTCACAGGTGCAGTTGCATATGGGCAGATGGATCACATTGACAACTTTTAATGGGGCGCCCCATCTCCTACATTGGAACCAATGTTATGTATATTACGCACATATAAAGCATATGAATATGCATTGCCAGGAAAGTGGATACAAACCAGTTGATAACAGTCATCTTCCCAACATTCGAAAATTTCTATGCAAATAGAATGTCACTGCCAGGACTCATAATTGATGATTTGGTAATATATTGCCAACAATCCAATGGGCTGAATAAATTAATCATAAATGTACATTACAATCAAATTATTATTCCAGTGTTTGACTACAAATCTTCCTTGCAGCTGTATAATTTTCCTGTTGATTACCATTTCCAGACATTGCAGGTGCCAAGCTTCAGTTGACAAGGCACACTGTCTGACAACGCACACTCCTAATCAATGGTGATGCATAATCATGACATGATACCATGGTGCTTCATCACCATGAAATGATGGCAGAATGGCCATTAAGGTTGCAAGGTGCCAGGAGCTAAAGTGAAGATTTTTTTTTTAAATGACTAAGTATTGTATATCTGTGCAGTCAGAGTAAAGAACAGGAAGTGAACAAGAAGCAGCTGGGGGCTGGTGGGGATCGAGAAGTAAATAAAATACATTGGTGAGGGGGTGTGTAAATGATTAGACAGAAAGACAGTGATGGGATAGAAGTAAAAGCAGAGCAGAAAATGCATGATTTAAGTGTAAAGACAAAGAAATGGAAAAACTGTTTTAAAAAATTAAGGATTTTGAAAATTGCCTCTTAATTCAACATCCATGTCCTCAGGTTCCATTCAACTGTTACTTATTTATAGCATAATTTTCCAGGGTTCTTAAATTTAAGTGTCATCCAGCTTTTAACATTTTTGCAGTTAAGAGGGTTAAACAAATCATTTCACACTTCATTAATTCCACTCTTCAGTAAAGGCCCTGCTATTGATCAAATTAAATGAAGGAATAAGCGTCAACATTGATAATGATTTAGGTGCATTAAACAGAACACTTTTCACCTTAAATCTAATATTCTGTGGTCTGCTGTTGATCAATTGCAATGAGTGAATAATTGCAAAATTTTTTTTTCCTATTTAGTCACATTGGAATATCTCTTCACAGGTTGCCTTAGCATAGAAAGTCAAACTACTTCTGAACACAGTCAGCCAAACCACACACAAGTACCTCAATCACTGCTGATTTATTTTCAAAAGAAAATCCACATGCAGCACTTCCTTTGATACTATTAACCCTGGTGGCCGAGAATAACTTCATATGGACGGCATGATAATGAATGCGTACACAAAGGAAATATTTTCAAATTTATATGTGTTTCTTAATAGAATCCATTGAAAATAAAACACAAGCAAACAAAACAGTTCTATCAGAGATCAGGGTTTTTATTCTAGATGGAGATGACTGGAAATTGTACAAACTAAATTTTTATACTGAGGAAAGTAATTCACTCAACTATTCCATATTCTTTATGTCGATGAGAAACTACATTTGCTTCTGATCCCAGCCAGGTCTTTGACAAACAGCCCAAAATCATTAAATGTCTGGGTTTGCTCTACTAAAATCAATCTTTGATTATCCTAAATCAAAAACAAACTAATACCCCTCAATAGTTCCCCTACCTGTCATAAACCACCATTGTAAAATACATCTTCCATCAACAATCTAGTTGGTACATACTCTCTGACACTCTGATTCTGGACTAGGTCATTACACTGGAAGGAGTGTTTGATCTAGATTTTTTCAAATATTTCAGTAAAATAAACTACAGCATATGCCACTATTTTAAAATTCAAATTCTAAAAATGATATTTACATATTAATCAGCAACCTATCATCATGAAAGACTACTCCATAACCTCTATTATACGATGTTAGTCATTCTATTACCTCTGCTTCTCTGCAAATATTTCTCTCTCATTGTTCCCATGAATACTGTACTATTAATGCCCAGTCATGAGTAACTTCATGATATCATCACAAGTATGCTCCAGGGTCCTAAATTCCTTATACATCAATTGAGGAACTACTTTTATTTTTAGTGCCACATGAAATAAGGTCTGCTGCCCTCATCTGCAAGTTCAAAGCATAAGTTATGTCACTGATTGGCTAGTGTACACTCCATTGAGTGTTGGGTTTGAAAGGCAGGCTGTAGACAAGGAGAGCACATTCTCTGCATTCCTTTAGTATGTGTTTACATTGAACAAACAAACAGCTAAGATCTTTGGCTTAAATTGGTAGCAAAATCCATTGAGGAAACTAAAAGAGAGTGTGGGAATTATATCCATGCAATTAGAGAAAAGTTTTAAAACCTCTAAGGATTTGTAATTTTGTCGATAGATTTTGTAAACATCTCAAAAACAGTGTCTACAAATTGAAGAAGGTGCGCTCAACAAAACAATTTTCACCCATGTGGGGATTCAGTTTCAGACAAACTATTTTTGTTCCATTTACATTGCCACAGGTATAGCCAAAATGCCAGTTAAAGTTCCTCAATAATCGAGAGGTCTGCCAGATTGTCTGCAATCAAAAGGTCATCAAAAAATATTGACCTGCCGAGTCCTACAAAGGTGGCCAGGTGTACATGGTGAGATGGATAAAACTGGGTGTCCTTTCACAAGGAGGGAATTGATAGCTTCTTTCCAGAAGACAATTAAGTGTCAATAGTGCACAAATATTCCTACGTCTTCATCTGCAGTTGGCTGCTTTATTTTCTATTATTCCTACCTCTTGTTCTTCATGAAACAAACCCTTCCCAAAATCCTCCTGAATAGGTGACTGAACCCAAAGGTTGGGAATGGTCACTAGGACTCAGGCAGAAGTAGAGAAGGAAGTTCTCCAGTAGAAGATGCTAGTCTATCTTTAACAGACATGTTCATGATATCGTCACTGCATCAAACTTGTGCCCTGAGGGTAAGGATCTCAGACTCCAGTTTACTGCAGATCACTTCAAGCTGAAGCACTCTACTGGAAGCATGCTCCACTGCACCATTGACACATATACTTCCATATACCATGTGGAAGGGATGCAGAGCTGTCCCTGCAGCTTTGTAGGAATGCAATGTTAATAAGAGCACAACAAAACAAAGTGAGTGGCACACCGCCATCTTCTCATGGACAACTGAGGATGAGCAAATAAATGCTGGCCTAGCTGATAACATCCATATCCCTATGAGTCAGGAGACATGAAAGACAGTTTCAGAATTAATGATCTGGAAGGCAGGGGATTGTGTGAGAAAAGTTTACATGAGCAATGGTGGACCACTGCCATAAATCTTTTTTAAAAAACACTTTGCCAAAAACAATTGGAAATTTTAACCCATAGAATCCAGCTCCATGTTATATTTTTGACCTTGTAGGCCTGCATCACACCTACTGAAGGAAGTTAGAACAGGTAATATAGAAATGTCAGTAATACCTCTTTCCTGAGGCCAAATATAGATCACAAAAAAGCCAGCAATGAAAATGTCTTTTGCCCTCTCTAGCCTTCCACTCTCTACAGACAAGGTACAAATTGCACAGTGACAGACTTATTCTAATCTAATTAATCTCAAAAGGGAGACAAAAAGTCACAGATGACTATTCCCAATGGAAGAAAAGTTTTGTGAAATTCTTCCTCAATGTTGGAGTCAATCAAGTGAAAAACTCTGATATGTCAATTGGCCTTTAAATTCCATTGGCCGTTCCTTAGTTTATCTTCTTAACTTGTACATTTCTCTGTGACTGCCTGAATTCCATTAACCCATGCCATGGCCACATGGTCTGATTATCAACAAGCATTTGCATACTGGACTTGTTTTTCTTTAAATCCCTGTCACTTCTCCCTCCCTCGCATGCTTAGTTTAGGATACTTCGTCATGATACACTCAGTTGAAGGTTATATGCAAGCATCCTTGGCCTTTCAATGACACATCACTGAAATGAGATGCAGCTTCTGATTATGACAAATGTCATTGCAATGTAATTTTAGCATCACGCCTGATCGAATTCAACACTGTTTTATGAGGGATCAAAATTATAAATCCACTGTAGCTGTAAACTCTAGCCTTAATTTTAAATGAGTGCTGAATATTTTGGAAATGTCTGCACTGTATAAAAATGAATTAAGGCAAAAATCTGGCACTTTCTGTAATCTGTTTTTCTTGCATTATTAATGACCAGAATTAGTAGTTTAACCATAATTATTCATTTCTATCATTAAAAGTGTAAATTCTGGTTGAATTTAATTTTGAAACATCGTGTTTAATGGATCGGTTCCAGAATACATTCAGCTTATTATGATCACTAATTTTTACTGAAAAATATATTAATACCTTCTCTTGCAGGCCAGAAATTCAGCAATTAAATTAGTAATAAAACAAAAGGGAAAAAGCAATTTAAAAAATGATAGGGAAACATGTTTAAAGACTGACAATGTACATCAACCCTTTTTGCATCCATCAGATTCAAGTCGCTTCATAAATCATAGGTACCAAGTTTCCATCATCTTATCAACTAAGATCTGAAGCCAAACACCAGATGACTTTTAATCCCAGATATCCTTTTGTTTAGCTAGAGCTAAAATATTCAGATATGTGTGGAGACATGCCTGTAGAAGACCAAACTGCTCCTTATTGTAGGTGGAAAAAGAGTTTTATAAAAGCTGCAAATTTCCCTGAACTACACAATTTATGTATGACAATGACTTTTTTCATATAAGTTCACACAATGCAATAGACCAAACCACTTCACAGAAGTATGTTAAAATAAACATTGCTGTAAGCCACAGAGGAGATAGGTGAGATAAGTAATGATGAAAGAGGTAAGTTTTAAGGATTGCCTTAAAGGAGGAAAGCGAGGTAGAGTGAGATGGAGAAGAAGGAAGTTCCAGAGCTTAAGGTTCAGGTAGATGATCAAATGGATGGTGGAGTAATTAAAATCAGTGATGCTTGACAGGCCAAAACCAGGTAAGCACAGATATTTCAAAGGTTTGTTGAGCTGAAGGAGATTAGAGATGTCATGGGAGATCTGAAAACAAGGATTAGAATTTTAAGATTGTACTGCTGCTTAAGCAGGAGCCAGTGAAAATCAATGAGATCCAGGAAAATGACTGACCAGGGTTGGTGCAAATGGGCAGCAGCGTTTTAGATACCTTCAGTTTTCCTGAGGATGGAGTGTGAGTGGATGGCCTGTAATGCACCAGTAATGCCAAGTTTCAAAATAACAATTGTATGAATGAACACAACTTGATATTCCTCTTTAAGATCTCTGGTTGAGATTACCCAACATTGCAAAACATCCTTCAGTACATTTGAGGTCAACTGGGATTTTTTTTGTGAGACTACAACATCTGAACTAATGGTAAATGTCAAAATGTGAGGTTGCATTCATGGGTTTCCTACAGCAATGTTCGCAGTAAATATCGCTTTAGAAGGAAGGGAATGTCGCATAATATTTTGTCCAGTATATTACTGGAGTGATATTCTGTGTTGCTGTTGATGTGAATGTTCCAGTACGATAAGCAAATGAATGCAACGGAGAATCAAATATTCACTAGAAAATCTTTTTTAAATATGTTTACATTGTGCATTTGAATAATTTTTATCTGATATTTTAAATCATAAACCTGTGTGTACGTTATGCATTTCTACGTGTTATCTTTGAAGAATAGTTCTGCTCAATTTTCTGCTATAAGCATTGACTAATAAATAGATATGGAGAGGAGGTAACCAGTATCTGAAGATGAATTACAAAGTGCCACTCTTGGACTCAGATTGATTGCCTGTGGTCTCTTAGAATAAGATTCACGTTAGATATACAGTGTAGCATCAATGTAGAGTTCATTTCCAACAATTCTAATACATTGGCAAGATCTATAGTTCTTGGTGCATTATTGAAGGTTCCTTCAATTGAACAGCTCCATTCATCTCAAATTGATAATGTCAGCTTCACAAAGAGCCAGGTAATGAAAGGTAAGGCAAGGTTTAGAAATGAGGGTTAAGCTTTCACAGCAACTTGTACTTATGTAACGCCTGGGACATTTTGCTGATTTGGCAGAGGTATGCTATCAAACAAACTCTGACCCTGAACCAAAGGTCATTTAGAAAGATATTAGGACAGACAAACAAAGGGTTGGGAAGTCTTAAGGACCATTTTAAAAGACTGGCAAAGGTGGAGAAAAATGTCAAAGTGTACATTGGAAACCAAACTACTGTGGACACTTCTGATTATTCAGCATTGAGGCAGTAGGTTGTGACAATACTATGACTTTAAAAGGTGTATTTTGTCCTTTTTTTATGAAGAAAGATTGAGGCAGAGGTACTGAGTGGTATGTACAAAGCTAATAAAGAAGACAGCGCGTGAGGCCTTTTTTTTTAAGTTGGAACAAGAGAAATAGCCTGAATGCGTGGAGTCAGGATCCCATAGAACCAGGATTTTTAGTTTCAGCTTTCTGCAGTTGCCGGGGTCTTGAAGCTGGATGTGGAAGCTCTTATTCATCTCTCTATTACAGCCAAGACAAGCTAGGGTTCTCTTCCTGCTGCCAGAATTGCATGTGAGCCAATCTATTTTGCTGAATTTGCCTTTGCCAAGGGTGTGTTTATGGGATGTTAGTATATTAGAACAGTTAATTAGTAATAATGAATATATTATTTCATAAAGAATTTTGGGAGAGTTACAGTTAAGCCATTTTCTTCTTTTATTTTTATTCTGTCTTCATTTTAACTGTAGTGTAAAAAAGCATGTTTTGCTTAAAGTTGAGTAGTTTGACCAATCGAATTGCATCTGGAATGCCTTACACTTAGCTTTAAAATAAGAAAAAGTTAGGGTCTAGACTATCTTCTTAATATATTTTCAGTGGGTTTGGAGTGGTCCATAACAAGATAATGAGGCAATGAGCTGGGTAAGTGAGTGTTAAGTGTTGAAATGGCAGTTTACCAACAAGACAATTACATGAATGGAGTGACGCAAATGGACGATTAGAGAATGGTTGAGAGACAAGCAATGGGGTTTCTGACTGATACTGAGCTTGTGTACACATTTTCAATCATATGTAAATAACCCAAGTATGCAGATGAAGACCAACTTTGTAAATGACGCAAACATTCCAAAGGCAGATAGGTTTGTGGATGTCCCGCACAGTTAGAATTATTTCAGCACAGAAGGTGACCATTGGTCATTCACACCCTTCCAATGTGTAGGACAGTTAGAAATCAACACCACATCTCTTTTCATTTCACTTTCCTTTACTTTACAAATACACCAAATGAAATATGAAGCTAACACATTTTTCCTCCTATGATTTGCCTGATATAAAGAGGTCACTACTACCAGTTTGTCTCTGAAGAATCAGTGATTCTAATTCTATTGAATGCCTACAAACCAGAGGGAGAAAAATAGAGTAAGAGCAGCATACAATGAAGAAAAATGCGAACAGAAAACAAATTTTATAAATGAGGCAGCAAGGGGAAAGCGGGCAGCTGATTAAAGCTGAAGATGTCTTAGGCTACTTCCCAGCATCTTCAGAAGAGAGTGGGTAATAAATGAAGGCACAAAAGATTAGAAGCATGGTGAGTGATTAAGCACCTAAGAAAGAGAAATAAATGGACTGAGTGGGTAATTAAAGGGAAAGTGGTAGGATTCATGATAAGGTGAAGGATATAATAGAATGCAGAAAGATGGAAAGGTAGAAAGTGCTGGAAAAGCTCAACATGTCTGTCTGTGGATTGAGAAACAGAGTTAACATTTCAAATCTCATGTGAGTTTTCTTTGGAACTGAAGAAGACTCACATTGGACTCAAAACATTAACTCTGCTCCTCACTCCACAGATGTTGCCAGACATGCCGAGTTTCTCTAGCACTTTCTGTTTTTATTTCAAATCTCCAGTGTGCATGGTACTTTGCTCTTTTCTTAAAATGCAAAGGTAGTTGGAAATTGACAGAGTAAAGGATACTCTGGGAGTGAACAGGTGAAGAAACTAACAATATTTTTAGGTGAATTAAAGGAAAATAAACTGCTGAGAGCCATATTTTCACTTGCCTCTGGTCTACCAAATATAACTGGAAGGTTTGAGAACATGTTCCTCTGTGCGTATTCCACGCACCACTTCCTCACTAATCTTTATTCTTTAATCTCGGGCCATGACAGAGTGTGAAACAGAAGACTGAGAGAGAAGCAAAAAAATCAAGGGGAGTAAAGCAGAATAAAGAGAAAGAGACACAAAAGAGAAAGAGGAAAAACTTAACCCTTTCATCAACTGACTCCCTGAAGCCTGTCCACCATGACAAAGCATAAGTCAGGAATGTGATGGAATACTCTCCAGTTATCTGGATGAGTGCAGCTCCAACAATACTCGAGAAGTTCAACACCATTCAGGACATGGTATCTTTGATTGACACCACATTCATCCTCTTCGCTTTCGACCTACAGTGGCAGCAGTGTACACTACCACAACTCAAAATACAGTAACTCTATTATTTGAATAGGAGGAGAGCTTCTGCACAGTTTATTTTAATATTGTATTGTTGAATTTTAAAGTTATTTTGCAGATACAAATGTTCAATTTATGCCCACCTCAACAGAGTTCCCCATGGTAGTCATTCATATTCTTCACAATTGAGGATGCTTAGTGGCAATGAACGGTTGGAAATTAATCTGTAGAAATATTTTGGTAGTCAGAAAAACTTCTTTGCATGTTCTGCAAATTAGGAGATTGTTAAACAGGACAGGGCCAAGACACTTTTACTAATTTATACATGACAGTAGCCTCTACAATCATTCCAATAAACAATCCTATTCTTGAAATTATATCAATTTATCTTTTTCTCAAAACACAAAATGTACATGCAAAAAAACTAAACTTGCTCAAACAGGGAAAGTATTTTGCAAATAAATCCTTCAGCAGTCTTTCAATTAAAACTAATATGGACTTTTGATTTACATCATCATTGTTTATTAAACATATTAGTTTTACATCTACAGCCCAGGGACTCTTTTGTAAAAGTCAATGCATAATAAGTTTGAGCAGCATGCAAAATGATCTCAATTAAAATCTGTCTATTCCTTTATTTATTTATAGATAAAATGCATAACATACTGCCACAATTTTTCTTTCTCTCTGACACATTCATTTATTAATTCAGTGATTACTTTCTAAAATTAGCCCCACAGCAAACTATATGTTAAATGTTGCATTGTGCAGATGCATTGTCAGTTCATTTGATGACTTTTAAAACAACTTCAGCCGCTGCTGTTCTTATCTTTCATTAAAGCTACACAACTACATTAGGAATGATCAGAAAGAAGTCTGAAAATCAAAATAATATATGGAACAAAATAAGATCTTTCGGTCATTAAACCCATTCTTTCTGTGGAAAGATCTATGATAAAATACAATCCTGTGATGTGGAAACATACAGCTGAACAAAATCAGGCTTCCTTCACTCTGTATTTACAATACAGTAAAATTAAAACCTTCAAAAGCCCTCAAAATTGATGTCAATGATTCCTAACCAGACATTTAAATAACTGATCCTAAACTCTGTAAATAATTGATCCCAGACACCAGCTTATATCTTAAACAAAAGACTTATCAATTTATTAACAATATAGTAACTTAAGCATAACAAAATTAAACAATAAAATAATCTAATAGGTCTATGCTATAAACCCAAAAGTCTCTGTATGTAGGCCCCTTCACGCAAAAGACAGACAGACAAATACAGTTAAGGAATAAATAAAATAACAAAACTGGCCAGATTACTTAAGTGGTTTCCATGACGTGTTGTTCCACAGGCGTAGATGATTATTTCTTGGTCCATTTTCTGAAGATGTCGATTAGGGTCACTTTACAGTTCAGTCAAACAGAAGAAGAAATATTTAAAATTTAGTTTTCTATTCTCTGAATTTCCAAGAGCTCTTCATGAGCAGTTAGGCAGGGAGCTCTCAAATCTTCATGCTGTACCATCAACAACCAGATTTCTTTTTTTTACCCCAGAAAACGCAGTTTAAAACCTGATTCCAACACTGACCATTCCCTGACAGACTGATCGTCTCCTCCATGAGGTTCCAGTTACCATTCAACATCTGCTACCCCCTTGAAAACAGGTCCTTTACAAACTTTCTGGAACTAATTCCCAGGCACTGACATTGTTACTAGCCAACATCAGCTATCTGTTTAAACATAATGCTCTTCCCTGCTGACAAAGTATCTGCAGAACCTTTTGACCAAGAGCCAACCTGCAATTAACTTCAAGATCTGGCCTCATGAATAAACATGATCTAGCTTCCTTTTATCACAACCTGTTAGCCACAGTCCTAGTCACCTATTGCTAACAGCTCCCAGTTCACGGCTCCAAATCAAAACTGATGAAAGAATAAAATAAAAATAATGTAAAATCAGCGAGGGCTATAGCAAGATGTTCTGCCTTTTCTCACCCAAGACCTTAATGCATCATTAGGTTGAATGGAGCTTAATGCAGTATTAACCCCTTCAGAACCACTTTGTACAACAGGATCTTGAACAAATTTTTGGTACAGAAAGTTGTGCGAGTTCTCTGTGTTCCCAATCTGATTAATGAAGCTTGGCTAAGCTCTGCAAACGTAGCTAGTAGTGTTCCAAATATAATGATGGGCAGGCCCGGTAACCAAGCCACAATATTTGCAAGAGGTTTACAAAATTGTGACAGGTTTGGATAAGGTAGTCAAAGAAAATCTAGTCTTAAATGCATATATTATAAAGTACTAAGGTTTTGGGCAAGAGCTGCAGAGGAGATGTAGATAAGACTTCCTTTCACAATGTGTTGTAATAACCTGGAACTCACTGCCAATGACAGTTGTAGGCAATCAATAATTTCGAAAGAAATTTGGATGGGCACTTGAAGGAAATAAACTTGCAAGATTACGAGGACAAAGTGGAAGGGGCATATAGGACTCACACAATTGGTTTTTAGAGAGCGGGCATGAATAAATGGGCCTAAACCTCTGTGCCTTAATAACACACTATCACTCCAAAGGTGCAGGAGAAAGATTCTGACATGGAACAGCCTAATGTGCTGCACGATTTTGAACTGTGCCCAGAACAAGAGCACTCACTGGTCTTTTCCACTGCATGCCTAGAAGGATTAAATTTTCTTATTACTCAGTGGGTGTGATATTGTTTCTTTTATTTTAGTTTTTAGCTTTTCTTAACTTTATATTTGCCTGGCTATGTTAGCATGTTTGCACAGACACCCATATACGAACACTCCTTCATGTGACTAGCATAGAGGATGTGCACACATATGGCAGGGAACACAATAAGCACATAAGGAATTTCAATGCTTTGATACAATGTGTTGTTGCATACACACATTCTCTCTTCCTCTAACTGCACCTCCATAAGAAATTAATCAGCTCATCAAGACTGGGAGAACAACTATGACATGTTTTATACAATCATTTCAAGTGAAATAAGTAGAGAAATATAACATGCAGATCTCCACCACTTTGGATTCACTTCAATTTTGATTTATTACAAATTCAGCTTGGCTGTGAAGTAATTGTTCTGAATGCAGATAACTTATAATATCTTTGCATCTTTCCACACTCATCAAGTCAGCAGATCTAGAAGTGTAATGTTGAATACATTTGGCATTTTCTTTCTAACGAGAAAGAAATTCATAACTAAGTAAAAGTGTTAGTGTAGGATTATTATTTTTTGGGAACTTGAATTCTAAAGTGGAGTTAAATCGATTTTTTTTGTTTTTAGCTCTGTGAAGGTGACTTTTTTTATTGAAAAGAAGTGTCAGAAGCACCTTTTTTAGCAGTAAGTCAAGACAGAACTTCCAAGAAAGCATGTGATTATATCTAAGTCCCTAGCAAGACACCTATCAAGATCATTGCTGAAATATTTCCTGGTACAAGCTTTTATACCATACAGAAAGAGGGAGACAGAAGCTAAAAGTAGATTCAGTTTAGAGTAAACGTTCTATGTCAGCAGATGTACTGTTTAGCAGCCCCACAGTAGTCAATGTCAGAGAAAAGTTAGTCTGTCAGTAAGTCTTTGGAAGAAATTAAGGGAACTATGTTTGGTGACTGTGAAGAATGTTGCTGAAAAGAAACACTTGGGGCTTCATCAGTTGAATAAGAAGTTTCAAAGTGAAGATAGCAATTACATCTCACTGGGGATGAGTATCTGTAAAGGATATAATTGGGGAAAAAAAGTTGTTTTTTGCTGTTTATGATAAGGTTGTTTCAAATTCTCTCATAGCTTTCTTTGTATCTTTTGTTTTGTGTGATAAACTTATGTTCTTTTAGAAAAAGTGCATTGAGAGTCTTGAGTGAATATGTTCAGTGACTGACTGCCACAATAATAAAATTGAAAAAAATAAAACCTTTGGTCTATCAAGCCAGGTTTCACAGTGTAATCTGACTTGCCAAATTGTTAGGGACCAGACCAAACCCCCTTCAAATATATCAAGGAGAGACCCTAGACCCTAACTTTTTCTTATTTAAAGGGAAGTGTAAGGTGATGTGTTCCAGATGTACATAGGAGATAGAACATAGAACAGTACAGCACAGTACAGGCCCTTCAGCGCACGATGCTGTGCCAACCTATTATCTCACTCCAAAATCAAACTACCCTGCATACCCTACATTTTACTATCATCCATGTACCTATCCAAGACTCGCTTAAATGTCCCTAATGTATCTGACTCCACTACCACTGGTGGCAGCGCATGCCATGCACCTACCACGTGTAATTTGATTGGTTACACTATTCGGCTTTAAGCAAAACACGTGAATCTTACTCTACAGTTAAAATACGGCCAAAAGAAAGAAGAATTTGTCTAATTTTAACTCTATTGGAAAACTTAACAAAATGATAGATTATTTAACTACTAAACAGTAGCTGCTTCGAAAAGGTAACATGCCATAAACACACCCTTGGCAAAGGCTAATTCAGTAAAATAGATTGTCTCACATGCAATGTTTCTCTAACCCAGGAGGAAAGAACATCAAGAGAAAATTCTGGCAAGGTGGAGAGAACTCAAGCGTTTTTCTGTAGCAAGGAGAGATGTATGGCAGCTTCAAAATCCGAAAAACTACTGAAAGCTAAACTGAAACCCTGGTTCTGTCAGAGACTGACTCCACCCATTCATGCTGCTTCAACAGCTCCAACTTTTTAAAAGAAACCAAGGCCTCACAAGCTGCTTACTTTATTGGCTTGGAACAGACTGCTCTGTGCCTTTGTCTCAACCACTCTTCATAAAGCAAATTAGGACAAAATACACCTCTTAAAGCCATAGTATTGTCACACTGTATTACCATCAAGCTGGAAACACATAATTGAACTTCATATTTTAACTTGTTTTATACTTTTTGTGCACAGTAACTGTTGTTATGCCAGCAAGAATGGCAACACACAACTGTGCCAATGTAGTGTTTAATTATTAGTATTGGCTTATGAACTGAATGTAGCACATTATCAAATACAAGGCAAAAGTATTCAAATTGTGCATGACTAGTTCATTGCTGTGCAACAAAGTACCTTCTGACATCCACTCATGTGCAGTTAAACATAAAAATTCTGAATTTTCTGTCAGTGAGTCTATGCTTTCCTGTAAGTTGTACTGTTACAGACCTCACAGACAGCAATCAATTAGAAATAACTGAAATGATGAAATGCTCTTTATACTTCTAGTCTTGCTGTCAAAACCTTTGAAAAAGTTAGACCTGGAAAAGGAATGAAATGTTTCTGGAATTTTAATGTTACACTAAATTTTTAATGCTACTTCAGAAACCACTCTGGTCAGGAAGAACAAATGTATTTGTGAACTGTAGAACTTCCCTATTATAATAAATTCCTCATTCTTCTATGTTAACAAGTGAAGAATAATCAGTGCATTTTACAAAGTGGATGCTGTCATAAAGTCATAGGTAAGGCATAGAGGGTGGCCATTTGGCCCAGAGACTCCATGCAAATCTGCTGGAGAGCAATCCAGTTCAGGTGTGGGAACATGTCAACTCAATTGCCTCCTTATCCTCCAAGATAGAACAACTATCGCTGGATGTGTGGAGTCCCTTTGACTTGATGCCAGATTCTAAGTCACACCAGGAAAGGGAAAATCAAAGCTACCAGAAGCATTAGATCTTTGTGGGGAACTTTCCTTGAGATCAGCAGCAAGGGCTGTCACTTTGTCACTGACCAGCAAATCTGGGCTAAATGTGCTTTTGCAGGAGGAAATTTCCAATCATTTTAGTTCAAGAAGCATTAAAAGGGATGACATCTTTAACACAATCCTTTTAGCATTTTGCCTGTGCCTTATAAAAAGTGCCAGGAATTACTTGCTACAACACATCGTTCAAGCTTTTAACTCAGACAATGGCAATTGAAACTGCTGAAATGGACCTTTTATAGCAATAAACGGGTTGTAAAAAAGGTTTTAAATTGTAAGCAGCATGATTAATTACAGATAATACCGCCAGATTGGTTCTAAACACCCACGCAAACTGTACAATTTGAATGAACCTTAACTGGGATATGATGAACAATGAGGATAAGACTCCTGAGGTGTAAAAGAGACTTCTGTATAATACAATTTGATGGTTCATTAACAATATCATCTTGTTCTGTTAATCATGGCAGATGAAAACTTTGCAGTACTGCGGTTCCATGTGTATTGCCTCTTATTAAGGATGACAAAATTTATTGGATGCTGACGTATTAATTTGATTTTAAAATATAACACATCTCACACCTACCACCCCACCTCATGAGTTTGAGTACTTCATTCAATCAGGTTGATTAGTGAGGATGTAAGCTCAATCAAACTGAAATAAGTGCCTGAAGTGCACTCCACTGTTCTGATGCACCAAACTCCAATGCAGAGCAACAAATCGTGTGGAGAAGGTAATTTACTTGAACAAAGTTGAGGAATGAAAGCAAAATGGAAAGATAAATCTGTAAAATGGGGCAGACTCTTTCCTTGACACTTACGCCTTCATTGTCCAAGTCACCTAAATCAGTTTAGTCTCCTTTCTTTTGAAAATTTGAGGCTGCCGAATAATTGTGTAGTTCATGAACAGACTTTAAAATTATAACACATGTTTATCCTTTTAAGCAGCAGGACACCTTCCAACATAGTTTTAAGTATGGGAGTTAACAGAATTACATTATCAGCATTCCCTCAAGTAAACATTAGGAAGACAAAAGCTATCTTCTCCTGTTCCAGATCCAAATCCCATCCCTCAGCACTTGGCTCCATCTCTCAGCAACAGTCTGAGATTAAGCCAGTCTGTTTACAAACATTGAAGGTCTCATTTGAAACAAAGATAATCTCTGAACATCTCAAACATGCCATCACGAAGGCCGTTATTTTCAACCTTTGGAAAAACACCCAACTTCACCCTGTCTCAGCTTATTCACTGCTGAAGCATGCCTTTGTTATCTACAATCTTGGCAATTCCAATTATCTCTCTCATTATCATTCGGGAACTTCAGGTCATCCAAAACTCCACCACCCATGTCTGAACCTTTGGTGAGGCGCATTTCCTTACCAACCTTGTGCTCACTGATGTCTCACAGTCAAGCAATAATTCATCTTTTTTTTTCTGTAATCTACTCCAGCTCCAATCCTTTGAGGTATCTGTTCTCCTCAAATTCTGGTCTCTTCTGCATTACCAGTTTTGTGCAGCCTCATCATCAGTGACCATGGCATCAGTTGCCCAGGCTCCAAGCTCTGGAATATGCACCACAGACCTCTCAGCACCTCTATCCACTTTCTTCCTTGACACTTTTAAAGATACTCCTATCTCTTTAACCAGGTTTTTTTTTTCATCTAACATACTGCGTCCTTGTGTTCTTTGGTGTCATACCTTGTTTTACATTGCTTCTGTGAAGAATCTTAGGAAATTTCAGTACGTTCAATGAACTGCATAAATGTAAAGTTGTTGTTGCTGTCACTTATTTGGTTGTATTCGTGATCCAAGCTAAAAGTCAGTGGATGCAATGAGCATATAATCTGGTCCAACAGTGTGAAGGAGTTCTATATTTTCAGAAATGCAGTATTTTCAGACGAGATGTTAAACCAATGTCCCATCCTCTGGGGTCAGATTCAAGACTTCATTAGAAGATGTCATGGTTTTATTTCTCACAGCACTATTCCAAGAAGTTAAAGGAGCAAACATACTTCCCTCAGGCAACATAACTGAAGCCAATAGACTTTTTAATTGTCCATTTCATATAGTCTAAGTGGGCCTTAGTGTGTGAAAATTGACTGTTGCATTTACTTGCTACCCCTCATGCAGTGACTGCAATGATATGGGCCAGGTGGACCTTATGGAATATGAGTTCCCTGATTGGTGCTGTTAATCTGATGCAATCAGGGAGCCGTGGCTGACAGATATAAACAGGAGTGTCAGAGGTTCTGTTCACCCTGAGAGCTGGCTCCAAGGAAGCCAGACCTGTGTCATGAACTTGCACATGTATATAAAGGCTGACTTTATGATGGGATACCGGTCTCTGTGGAGTTACTTCAGTAGTGACAAGAGTTTTAAAAAATGCTCCTGAAGACATTTGCTCGCAGTAGTCATCTTTGAATTGGGATGAGCATCTCTGGCATCATGCCACTAATTGGGAAGCTTGACTCATTCGATCCTGCTCTCAAAAACCGGGCCCAGTATATGAAAAGAATGTGCATTTTTTTCAGATAAATGACATTGGGGCAGATGAAAAGCAATCAGTAATTCTCCTGACAGTTTGTGGAGCCGCAGCTTTTTGAGTTATTAGGAGCCTTACTTTCCTGGAGGCACCAGATATTAAAACTTTTCAAGAGTTGATGGTTTATTTATGGAATATTGTGACCCCAAGCCTCTTCTAATTCTGAGATGCTATCAGCTTTATTTTGCAGCTCGAGAACCAAAGGAATCTGTGTCAGGCTTTTTGATGAGGTTAAGATGACGGGCAGAGGCATGTGACTTTCGTTTAACCCTTCATGAGATGGCGAGAGACCTTTCAGTATGTGGGATTAATGATGTAACCATGCCAAAGCAGCTACTAGCTAAAGCCCCACCTGGACTTCAAACAGGCTCTACAACTGGCTTAATCATGAGAAAATGCAGCAAGTGGAGCATATGAGTTGCAGGATATTCCGATGGAAGTGGACACCCTCACCATTCTGACTGAGCTTGGGGAATATCACTTGAAGGAAGGCAATTGCATAATCTCACTCAGGACATATCCTAAACACAGGGACTCCAGGTCAGCCCACAGCAAAACCCCAAAACAAAGCCAAGCTTTGGCAAAACAGTTAATGTTTTCTTCATGAGCAGGGCCAGCAAGCCACTGTAGTTGCTGCCGGTATGCGGACTTGGGATGGCAAAAGAGTCCCATTAGACCTAAATGGAGTGTAAGAACTCATAGGCCGGTATCCAGCAGAGTGCACACCCTAGAAAGCCCATCTGTTTCTGGCTTGGAACAGTAAATTGCTTAGCAACATCCAAATCGGAACCAATCAAAATAAATATCTGGTTGAATGGTCACCTAGCTCTAATGGAGGTTAATACTGGTGCAGCTGTATCAGTGATTGCAGAACCAGACTTTAACAAAATTTGTTCTAGACTCCAACCGTTAAGTTTGTATAAGACCTCGGCTAGACCGAAAACCTATATCTGGGAACATTTACAGTATAAGGGTATAACTTCAGTTCTGGCCTCGTGTGAGAAGCAGCTGGTTCAGTTACCACTGATTGTAGTAATAGGTTTGGGACCAAGCCTGATGGGGCAAAATTGGTTGAGAAAGATTTGCCTTGATTGGCTCCACATTTTTTGATTAGAAAATGGCTGCCTGAATGAAGTCCTAATTAAATATCCAAGAGTATTTTTAGGAAGGTCTAGGGACTATCAAAGGTGCCAATGTCACCTTGCATGTTGACCAAGAAACAATTCCATGATTTTAAACAAATGGTAAATGCTTCTCACATCTGGATAAATACCCAATCCCTCACATAGAGGATTTATACGTAAAGCTGGCAGGGGGGATAGTTTGCTGTCCTCCGTGAAGCTGGACATGAGCCATGCGTACCTGCAGCTGTGGTTAGATGAGGATTCCTTGACATATGCTACAATTAATACATATATGGGCTTGTTCCAACAAACGAGACTGCCATTTGGGGTAACATCAGCCTGCGCCATTTTTCAGTAGATGAAGAAGAACCTTTAACGAACACAGGGCTACTTGGGTAAATATCACTTAGAGAACTTGGGCATAGTCATTAGATGTTTCTGCAAGGTGGGCATACACCTTGGAATGGAAAATGTGTGTTGCAGGTTCCCCAAATGATCTACTTGAGCTACAGAGTTGACAAGACTGGGTTACACACGTTGGAAGATAAGGTGAGGGCGATCAAAGGTGCCCCGGCTCCTGAGTCTGTACCATAGCTTAGGACTTTTCTTGGATTGATGAATTATTACAGAAAGTTAACACATACTGATGGCCTCCATCCTGGCACTCTGGTATTGATAAAAGGTTAGCCTTGGAAATGGTCTCGCAGCCAAGAAGTAACCTTTAGGGAAATGGGGAAGCAGCTCTAAGGTGTTGACGCATTATGATCCCAAGTGAGATCTTGTGCTGATATGTGATGCCTGTCTGTACTGTATGTTGAGTAGTGCCAGCTCACAGATGGCCCAATGGAGAGGAATGCTCAGCAGCCTATGCTTCCCAGACTTTGACTGATGCAGACTGCAAATACGCCCAGTTCGTGAAGGAACGTTTGGCGCTCATCTTTGGTATGAGAAAGTTCCACCAATACCTTTATGGATGTAAAGTTGTAATGGTGACAGACCACAAGAGAACAAGGCTGTGCTGCCCATTTCTTCAAGCCAAATTCAGCGGTGGGCTCATATTCTGTGTGCGTACAATTATAAATTGGAACATTGTGCATGAGGCCAAGTAGCAAATGCAGATGCCTTGAGCCGCTTCCCACTGGCAGATACACCACTGGTGGTGCCACCACCGGAAGAGCCCATTCTGGTTTTAAATGTTTTGGACACCCTTCCATTCACCATTGACAATATCAGACTGTGGACGCAGAAGATCCGGTCCTGGCAAAACTAAAACAGCTGGTAGTGATGGGGGAAACCAAAGGGCCATCACAACCAAAAATGAAACCATTCGGACCCAGCAAGACCAGATCACCATTGAGGATGGCATCTTATTATGGGCAGCAAGAATGACAGTCCCAAGGAAAAGTTGTTGCCAGATACTGGTTGAAATCCACTCAGGTCATTCTGGGGTTTTGAAAATGAAGATAGTGGCATAAAGTTATAAAAACCAAAAGAACTGTGGATGCTGTAAATCAGGAGCAAAAACAAAGTTGCTGGAAAAGCTCAGCAGGTCTGGCAGCATCTGTGAAGGAGAAAACAGAGTTAACGTTTCGGGTCCAGTGACCCTTCCTCAGAACAGTGGCATAAAGTTATGTCTGGTGGTCTGGATAGGATGCAGACACAGCCACATTGGTGGGGCAGTGCTCAGAGCAACAACAAAGACAAAAATTACCGCCAGCAGCTCCCCCATGCTCATGGAATGGCCAGGTAAACCCTGGACTCCGTTATACATTGACTATGCTGGCCTTTTCATGGATTCAACATTCTTAGTCATTGTGGGCACCCATTCAAAGTGATTGGATGTACATAAAGTTCATTCATCAAACACAGGGACTATGATAGAAAAGCTGTGAGCATCTTTTGCGATACACGTACTCCCGGAAGTGTTGGTCATAGACAACAGGCCATCACTTGCCAGCAAGGAAGTTGAGTATTTTGTAAAGTTGAATGACAGTCGGCATATAAGGACAGCTCCATTCCACCCATTGTCCACTGGTCTGGCAGAAAGAGAAACACAATCTTTGAAGGCAGGCTTAACGAAACAGCCTACAGCTTCAATGGATACCAAACTGTCCCAGTTCCTATTTGATTATTGGACTGCCCCTCATGCAATTACAGGGACAGCTCCAGCAGAGTTGCTAATGGGGAGAAGCCTCCACACCAGGTGAAATCTGATTTTCCCAGACGTTGGGGCAGTAGGGTGAAATGGCACCAGGAATGCCAATATCAGAGAGAAGACTCCTCTAAGTGAGAGACAATTTATTTCAGGGGATGAAATTTGGTGCCGAAATCATGGAAATGACCATGGTCAACGTGAGGTCAGGTCCCTTGAAGTACAAAGTTCGGGCAGGTGAGGCAGTCCTGAATAAGCATGCGGACCACACAAAAGCTTCAAACTCACAAACTAGGTAGCAGCAAATCCCATGGGTTCTCCCCCTCTGTCTAGCATCGAAGAAACCTTAGAGTCTGAGATGTACGTGGCAGATGTCATAGCCTCGACACTTTTTGCTGCCTGAAGAAGAAGATGAATTTCTTCCAAGACACTCTGGATGCAAGAGGTGGGAAATGGTCTGGTATATGCCACCCGTATCTAAGGCTGAGTTGGAGCACCCAGACCCTGTGTGAAAATGCCCCAGGAGAGGCTGCAAGAAAAAGAACAGGCTTATGTCCCCAAACTTCGAAGAGGAGTTACGTAGTGATTGTGACAAAATCAACCAGGTGGACTTCATAGAATTTGAGTTCCCCGATTGGGGCTGTTAACCTGGTCCAATCAGGGAGTCCTGGCTGACAAATATAAACAGGAATGTCTGACATTCTGTTCACTCCGACAGCTGGTTCTGAGGAAGCCAGGCCAGTGTCGAATGCTATGCTCGTGTAAATAAAGGGTGACTTGGTGATGGGATACCGGCATCTGTGAAGTTATTTCACATTATATGTATTTCAATGCAAGTGAAGTGCTTTAGGATACCTTGAGCACGTAATAAGGAGTTATACTTATGTAAGATCGTCTTTTCAATATGAAGCAAAAAAAGGGCAAAAAAGCTCAGATGCAGTTTAAAAATTGATCAAGGTGCAGGAGACCAGCACATGAAAACTCACTGACAGCATTTTTATGTAAAAGTCCCCTTATAATCTTGACTCCTGTTCACCAATCCCTTCCAACAGGTACCTCTTGACCCAGCATAAATAAAACAACATACAGAATAGTCATCAGATTTTAAGGACATGGACTGGAAAACAACTTAGCCAAAAGAAGCAACATTGCCAGCAATAGTTGAGAGCATAAAATATAGCATTAGCTTCATTGACTGCAAGCACAGGGAAAGATAGAGTACTTTGAAATACACACAATATTGTAATAGGGGAGACAATGGACTAGTGACATTTATTGCTGGACTGTTAATCTGGAGACTCTAGCAATGTTCTGAGGACCTGGTTTGAATCTGCCATGGTAGATGATGGAATTTGAATTCAATAAAAATCTGCAATCACGGATCTAATGAATAATTGTTGGAAAAACTCATCTGGTTCACTGATGTCCTTTAGGGAAGGAAGCTGCGATCCTTACCTGGTCTGGCCTTCATGTGATTCCACATCCACACCAATTTGATTGACTCTTAATTCTTAATCAGGGATGGGCAATGAATTCTGGTTGATCCAGCGATGCCCTCCTGTTATGAAGGAATTTCAAAAAGACATTACTAATAGATCAACCATTTTGCATACAGTAAAATTACGCAGAATTTTAATCAGTGCTTCCCAAACTTTTACCCATTGTGACTTCATTTTATGCTTGAAAATTAATGCATCTTCAGAGTGAGCATAGGGTTGGAGAGATTTTTTCAGTGTTGGAGGTTGGAAGGAATGCGGGAGGTAAGGAAAATTTTGCTTACTCAACCATTTCAAAGACTCTGATAGGATTTTGGAGCCACAAATTGTGCCCCCATGTGTAACGGAGCTTGGGCACAAAGCCCAGAACTGTACTGCCAGTGTTTTTGCTTGTATATTGTCACAGTTGCCTTGGAGTTCTCAATCTCTGACGAGCATCATTAAGATCTGAAAGAAGTATAACACCCAGTCGTGTGTTCTGGGTGATATCTTTATTGAAGTGAATCTAAAATCTAAAATGATTTGGCAGTATTGTCAAAATGAAGTTTGACTGTCATTTTACATTGATTTTGCCATTTGCACATGTTATTACTTCTGGCTTACAAAGCTTTTTTTTTAAGTTATTGCAACTGTAATTTTGGAGCAGTGTGACAATCTTTGTACTGGACTAATCATCGTGCCTTCGGTGGATGTATTCCTCCGCTTTCATTGCAAGATCACTTATGCTTTATATAATCCTGTTTGTAATTAAATCATCGTTTAATTGCACAAATTTGCAGGATCCTGAATTAATTGTGCTACATACTAATCAATGGACTCTCTTTCACTTTAGGCCGATATCGAATGCATGCCATATATGTATAATGTTGACTTGGGGTTCAAAGTGTGTCTTCAAAGCTTTTAACGTTTTTGGCTTGTCAGTTCTTCAAGAGATTTAAGATGGAATATACTTTGAAACAGTCTCTTCTGGCAGTATTTAAAAAGGTCGCGACTTCTAACTGTTTTTGCTCGCTAAACAAATCTGTTACCATTCATCATTGTGCTGCCATACATAGAAAAAAGTCCAGTTTTGTTTCTCTTGTTTTTGAACAAGAACTGGTCAGGGTGATGTTGCGGCCATTTTCTCTTCATCGGTGTTTTACCAATGGTTTGCTTTTTGGTTTACTTTTAATTTTTTTCATGGCAGCTTTCACAGTTCTAAACACTCACTTCAACTTCACTTCTGACATCATGTTACAAGTGCACCACACAAATATATGCTCAATATGAGGTCTTAATTGAAGTGAGTCCAAAATGTCGGTCTGCTATATGTACGTCTCATGTTAGAGGTCACGTGACTCTAGCAGACTACCATGAACTTTTGTGTATGATTGCATTCCCATAAAAAGAGGGTCATGGCACACAATTGGGGACCTCTAATTTAGAAGAATCAGTCACATTCAAAGAAAACAACGTTGAACCTTTTTTGAATAATGTCGTTCTATCTTAAATGCCTGACCTGAACAGGCAGACGCTGAGTCAGAAGCCTGTAAGTCTAAGCCCTATTCCACAGACTTCAGCATAATATTCAGTCTGTCAGCTTTTTACAGTGCCACAGGAGAGTGACAATTTCAGAGGCATTATCTCCCAGACAAGACACTAAACTAAGGCCCAGCCCTCCCTCTCAGATCAACATGAAAAGAGACGGAGGCATTATTTCAATGATGTATGTTGGAGATTAGCCCAGTGCTTTGACGAGTATTTGTCCCTCAAATATCACTAAGAATCCAGATTACCTGACTATTATTTCATTGTTGTTTGTGGGACGCTGCTGTGTGCAATAATGGCTGCTGCATTTCCTACAACTGTAACCGCACTTCAAAAGTACTTAATTGGCTCAAAAACACGTTGGGGAATCCTGAAGTCATGAAGAGCACTATATAATTTTTTTTCATTCTTTGCAGCATCTGTGGAAAGTAACAGAGAAACATTACAGGTCAGAGCTTAGGGTGAAGGAAATATTAACTCTGTTTCTTCCTACTCAGATGCTGCCTGACCTGCTGAGTATTTTCAGCATTCCTATCTTTTTTGTTCACGTTTCCAGTGAGTGCTACATTTTGTGTTTTGTTCTTTCATTCTTTCTTTGTCTAGCTACCCCATGAACAAGTTGTAAACTTTCTGAAAAGAGTGGCATGACGACCTTCAGCGTCACTCCCAAGTTTGTTTCCATTGGAGCGTTTTTTATCAACAATGTGCTACACTATTCCTTTCTTCCCCTGTGACAGCTCTAGCATTCATTGTCATTTTTCTTGTCCTGTTAATCACCGCACATATGGAAGGAGACAAAAAGGGCTTCAAAGAAAGTTGAGAAAAATGGCATTGCATCTTAAGATCTGAGCAGGCAAGCTGAAAGAGTCATTCACACTATTCTCAGTCAACACAGAAAAGGAGGAAGATGTCACACAAGAACTTTTTTTACATCATATAAAAAAGAGATTGTTAGAAGATTGAGGCTATTTTGTAAAGGCAGCAACAGCAGAGAATTAATTATAAAAGCAATGGAATTACAATCTACAGAAACAGTATTACATTTACTTATTTGTATAGCCACAGAGCTGTTGACTTAGGGAACACATAGCCACTAACAGAAGCACTCAGAGAAGAAATGAATAGACTTCTCATTTGGCTGTTAAACCATAGGGATCAGGTCTGGGACACAAACAAAATGAAAACAGTTTCTCATGGAGTGGTCTGTCACCTCATTTCTGAGCTATTGTGTTTGTAAGCATAGCAAACTTCCAAGAACAGTGAATGAATTATCAATACCCTTGATGTTAAACACAGTTTCCCCACCACAAATAACATTTAGACACTGTTATCATTACATTGCAAGAATTGTTTACATAAATCTCTCAGTGCTGGCTGCCACTAGCTCCAAGCTGCACTCTGCAGAATGATGAAGAAACATGTAGTCTTGTTCACATGCTTTACACCCTGTCTGAACCACCTACAATATTAAGGCTACAGCAGCACTGTTTCACTTCTTAATCTAAAACGACTTACAAAGAATTTTCAAACAAATCAAATGGAAAATCTCACCAGTTCTTACCACTGACTATTGCAGCAAGCTAGACTTACTTCTACAACTGATACAAAACTGAAGTCAAACAAAAGACTTAAAGGAAATTGTAAAGCCAACAAGATTACAAGTTGGTCTCATCCACCTTCCTGCAGTATACTAAGTGGTTCTCTTGAAGAGTACTTATCCAATTTAACCTTGAAGTGATCCATGCAGTATACCACTCCAGCTTCTCTTTGTAACATAGATACTGAGGATGCTGTAAATCGAAAAGAAAAGCAGAAGTGCTGGAAATACTCAGTAAGTCTGGCAGCAACTGTGGAGAAACAAATAAGTTTGGGGGGAAGGAGTTTTAACATTGAAATGAGATTTTTGGCACCTCTAGAAAATCATTAATCCCCAGGGTTTAAATGGAATTTTTGAGGCATTATTTTTTCAATTTAACCTCACTTCATATCATAAAAGTCCATTGAAAGAAGATAACATGTGAAACATGTTAAAAATTGAGAAGCTTCCCAGTTTTAGGATCTTAAACATGTTGTGCTAAAACTGATGCTTGAAGCTTGATTTTTTGTGCTTCAAGAGAAACTATATAATGTGGCTTGGACCCTCCATTGAACTCCAACTTGTATATTTAATTTATGCATAAGTGTTTTAATCTCGGTCATTTCATAAATGAATTTGGGAGGACATTTGGCTGCAATTTGACATAAGCAAAATGGTTTCATCATCTGACACATTTTGGTACTAACATCCAGCTTGATGCCTGAGAGGAAATTGCAGGTCAAAAAGTGCAAGGGTTGAGTCAATAACGCAGTGCTCCTGGACAGGAGCCCTAATGTCCACAATTTTCAGTATGGAAAGAAAATCACAGTCTTCACATCTATAATTTCACCAGTGAGCACATTGAGAGCAAAGGACCAAGCCAAGGTCATACGTAATCCCTTTTTACATATTTATGCGTCTATGATATTTTCTCCTTTTGCGTTTTCATTTTGAATGAGGATGACCCTCATTTCGAAAAGCAATAATTAAACCAAATGAGTCCAATAAATTAATCAGCTAACAAGAGACAATCACAGCATGACAAGAAAGTTCCTTAACAGTGGTCTGCATAACAGCACTGAGAAACATCAAAGGTTAAAATTCAGGTTTGGCTTACTCTTGGATTGCTACATGCTGTAAAGAGGATAATGTCCAGCTGCTCTGAGAGACTGATTGCAGTCATTTCGATGACGTTAATTTCAGATCAGACCGGGTCTCATTAATTGATAGTTTTATTGACCAGCTCAACTTGGTCAGATGATCACTGCAGCCATCTGAAGTCAGTATTTTATATTTTTTTAGTACATGAAAGGTTCCAGTTATTAAAATTAGATGATGAAAGTCAAAAATTGATACTTCATTTTTACGATGATCATGATATTTGATTGAGGTTGGAAGAGGATGCTGTTCACAAAATTATAGAAAAGGGAGAACTTCAAAACCAGCAAACAGTAATGGGAAATATGATCGAAGGTTATGAATGTATATAATCTCATGGATTCAACTGCAGAGCTCAGAGGAATAAAATTATTATATATCAAATGAGGAGCGAATAAGAGAATTTTATTTCAGAAATGCTTTTCTCAAGGAAACTGATAACAATACAAGAGTTTGCAGCTTTTTTCTGAGCTAGATGAGATATTTGATTATTATAATCTTGTTTATGTTTTACACTTCTCTTGACGATGGTTGCAAGGTCATCCTCTGGAATTTTAAAAATTTGATTTACTATTTTTGTTGTTTTTTTCTATCTCTTGCACGGGAATACAGAACAAATTTCAATGTTGGCACAACGCAAATGCAAACAAATGTTTGACTCAGCTTTAGAAGTTTAGAAGAAAAAGATGTGATTCCTGCAAATCTACGCAAAGCCTTTCATAACCAATACGTAACTCATCTCCTCTCAAGACCAAATGTTGGTCCTTTGAATAGTCACCCATGTTGTGGAACACCTGAAAGAAATGACTGTTAGGAAGCAAACAAATGTGGGAAGGGAGATTTAATAGAGACTCCAAATTTTATAAAGTTTTTTCTGATAAAGTATGAGTAACTGTCTCCAGGGGGAGAAAGGTCAGTAAACAGAGAATTAAAATCTAAAATAATTGGCAAAAACAACCTAAAACTCTGATATTTTTTACACAATAAATTGTTGAAGTTTGGGATGCACTGCATTAGCTAAAAAGGTGGTGGAAGTAAACTCAGTAACAGCATCCAAAGGAAACTGGATAAATATTTCACATGAAGGTCTTTGGAGAAAGGGCAACTAAAACTAATTAGATTACTTTTACACAGAGCCAACACAAACATGTTGAGCTAAATGTTCTATTTCTGTGTTGTAACATTTATGATCGTCCACAACCCCTTGCTGTCCGTAGATACAACAAAGAACAAAGAAAATTACAGCACACGAGCAGGCCCTTCGGCCCTCCAAGCCTGTGCCAATCTAGATCCTCTATCTAAACCTGTCACCTATTTTCCAAGGATCTGTATCCCTCTGCTCCCTCCCCTTTCATGTATCTGTCTAGATACATCTTAAATGATGCTATCATGCCCGCCTCTACCACCTCCACTGGCAACGCGTTCCAGGCACCCACCACCTCTGCGTAAAGAACTTTCCATGCATATCTCCCTTAAACTTTTCCCCTCTCACCTTGAAATCATGACCCCTAGTAATTGAGTCCCCCACTCTGGGATAAAGCTTCTTGCTATCCACCCTGTCTATACCTCTCATGATTTTGTAGAGTTCAATCAAGTCCCCCCTCAACCTCCGTCTTTCTAATGTAAATAATCCTAATCTACTCAACCTCTCTTCATAGCTAGCGCCCTCCATACCAGGCAACATCCTGGTGAACCTCCTCTGCACCCTCTCCAAAGCATCCACATCCTTTTGGTAATGTGGCGACCAGAACTGTATGCAGTATTCCAAATGTGGTCGAATCAAAGTCCTATACAACTGTAACATGACCTGTCAACTCTTGTACTCAATACCCCGTCCGATGAACGAAAGCATGCCATATGCCTTCTTGACCTGCGTTGCCACCTTCAGGGTACAATGGACCTGAACACCTAGATTTCTCTGTGCATCAATTTTCCCCAGGGCTTTTCCATTTACCGTTGAATTGGATCTTCCAAAATGCATCACCTCGCATTTGCCTCGATTGAACTCCATCTGCCATTTCTCCGCCCAACTCTCCAATCTATCTATATTCTGCTGCATTCTCCGACAGTCCCCTTCACTATCTGCGACTCCACCAATCTTAGTGTCATCTGCAAACTTGCTAATCAGACTGTCTATACCTTCCTCCAGATCATTTATGCATATCACAAACAACAGTGGTCCCAACACGGATCCCTGTGTAACACCACTGGTCACAGTTCTCCCTTTTGAGAAACTCCCTTCCACTACAACTCTTTGTCTCCTGTTGCCCAGCCAGTTCTCTATCCATCTAGCTAGTACACCCTGGATCCCATGCGACTTCACTTTCTCCATCAGCCTACCTCGGGGAACCTTATCAAATGCCTTACTGAAGTCCATGTATGTGACATCTACAGCCCTTCCCTCATCTATTATTTGTCACTTTTCTCAAATAATTTTATCAAGTTGGTAAGACATGACTTTCCTTGCTCAAAACCATGCTGCCTATCACCAATAAGCCCATTTTCTTCCAAATGTAAATAGATCCTATTCCTCAGTATCTTCTCCAGCAGCTTCCCCACCACTGACGTCAGGCTCACCGGTCTATAATTACTTGGATTATCCTTGCTACCCTTCTTAAACAAGGGGACAACATTAGCAATTTTCCAGTTCTCCGGGACCTCACCCGTACTCAAGGATGCTGCAAAGGTATCTGTTAAGGCCCCAGTTATTTCCTCTCTTGTTTCCCTCAGAAACCTGGGATAGATCCCATCCGGACCTGGGGACTTGTCCACCCTAATGCCTTTTAGAATACCCAACACTTCCCCCCTCCTTATGCCGATCTGATCTAGAATAATCAAACATCTATCCCTAACCTCAACATCCGTCATGTCCCTCTCCTCGGTGAATACTGACGCAAAGTACTCATTAAAAATCTCACTCATTTTCTCTGACTCCTCGCATAACTTCCCTCCTTTGTCCTTGAGTGGGCCAACCCTTTCTCGAGTTACCCTCTTGCTCCTTATGTACGAATAAAAGGCTTTGGGATTTTTCTTAACCCTGTTTGTTAAAGATATTTCATGACCCCTTTTAGTCCTCTTAATTCCTCGTTTCAGATTGGTCCTACTTTCCTGATATTCTTCCAAAGCTTCATCTGTTTTCAGTCACCTAGACCTTATGTATGTTTCCTTTTTCCTCTTTGCTAGTCTCACAATTTCACCTCTCATCCACAGTCCCCTAATCTTGCCCTCTCTATCCCTCATTTTCACAGGGACATGTCTGTCCTGCACTCTAATCAACCTCTCTTTAAAAGCCTCCCACATATCAAATGTGGATTTACCCTCAAACAGCTGCTCCCAATCCACATTCCCCAGCTCCTGCTGAATTTTGCTATCGTTGTCCTTCCCCCAATTTAGCACTCTTCCTTTAGGACCACTCTCGTTTTTGTCCATCAGTATTCTAAAAATTACAAAATTGTGATCACTATTCCCAAAGTAATCCCCTACTGAAACTTCAACCACCTGGCTAGGCTCTTTCCCCAATGCCAGGTCCAGTATGGCCCCTTCCCGAGTTGGACTATTTACATACTGCTCTATAAAACCCTCCTGGATGCTCCTTATAAATTCTACTCCATCTAAACCCCTAACACGAAGTGAATCCCAGTCAATGTTGGGAAAATTAAAATCTCCCATCACCACCACCCTGTTGCTCCTACATCTTTCCATAATCTGTCTACATATTTGTACCTCTATTTCATGCTCGCTGTTGAGAGGCCTGTAGTACAGCCCCAACATTGTTACCGCACCCTTCCTATTTCTGAGCTCTGCCCATATTGCCTCACTGCTCGAGTCCTCCATAGTGCCCTCCTTCAGCACAGCTGTGATATCCTCTTTGACCAGTAATGCACCTCCTCCTCTCCTTTTACCTTCCTCTCTATCCCGCCTGAAGCATCTATATCCTGGGATATTTAGTTGCCAATCTTGCCCTTCCCTCAACCAAGTCTCAGTAATAGCAATAACACCATACTCCCAGGTACCAATCCAAGCCCTAAGTTCATCTGCCTTACCTACTACACTTCTCACATTAAAACAAATGCACCTCAGACCACCTGTCCCTTGGTGTTCATCATCTGCTCTCTGCCTACTCTTCCCCTTAGTCACACTGACTTCATTATCTAGTTCCTTACAGGCTTTAGTTACTACCTCCTTACTGACCACTAACCTGCTCATTTGGTTCCCATCCCCCTGTCACATTAGTTTAAACCCTCCCCAACAGCGTTAGCAAAAGCACCCCGTAGGACATTTGTTCCAGTCCTGCCCAGGTGTAGACCGTCCGACTTGTAATAGTCTCACCTCCCAGAGAACCGGTCCAAATGTCCCAAAAATCTGAACCCCTCCCTCCTGCACCATCTCTCAAGCCACTCATTTATCCTGCCTATTCTTTCATTTCTACTCTGACTAGCATGTGGCACTGGTAGCAATCCTGAGATTACTACCTCTGAGGTCCTACTTTTTAACTTGGCTCCTAACTCCCTAAATTCTGCTTGTAGGACCTCATCCTGTTTATTACCTATATCATTGGTGCCTCTATGCACCACAACAGCTGGCTGTTCACCCTCCCCCTTCAGAATGTCCTGCAGTCGATCTGAGACATCTCTGACCCATGCACCTGGGAGGCAACAAACCATTCAGGAGTCTCGTTTTCGACCACAGAACCGCCTATCTACTCCCCTTACAATCGAATCCCTATGACTATAGCCTTTCCACTCTTTTTCCCGCCCTTCTGTACAGCAGAGCCAGCCACGGTGCCATGAACCTGGCTACTGCTGCCTTCCCCTAGTAAGACATCTCCCCCAACAGTATCCAAAACAGTATACCTGTTTTGGAGGGAGATGACCACAGGGAACACCTGCACTGCCTTCCTGCTTTTTCTCTGCCTTTTGGTCACCCATTCCCTTTCTCCCTCAGCAATCCTAATCTGCAGTGTGACCAATTTGCTAAACGTGCTATCTACGACTTCCTCAGCATCGCGGATGCTCCAAAGTGAGTCCATCTGCAGCTCCAGAGCCGTCATGTGGTCTAACAAGAGCTGCAGCTGGACATACTTCCTGCACGTGTAGGAATCAGGGACATCAGCCGCGTCCCTGAGCTCCCACATTGAGCAAGAGGAGCATAACACAGGTCTGGGGTCTCCTGCCATTTTTACTCTTAAGCTTAGCTTAGTCCTACTATAATATCAAATAATAGATAAATGAAATGAAAAATTTTTTACCAATCGCTCTATTTATCAGCACACGATAAAAAAAAAGAAAAGCCTTGCCTTATCAACACACCACAGAGTCTGTTTTTTTGGTTAGAGGAGGAGGGCGGTGGGAGACACTGCACGTGTAGTGTCTCAGGTTTAGCCACTGCCCAAATATATCAGTTCACTCACCTTCCCAGAGCGCAATTCGACCACTCCCACTCAGCTCCGCTGCCGAAATGAAGAACTTACCTTCCCGGTAACCCCCTGGTCCTCACTCTCACCACTCCCGCTGCTGCTGCAAAAATGGAGGCTGCTGATTCCACGAGGTAAGTATTTAAAAGGGAAACTTACCTTCTCGGCAGCCCCCTGGTCCTCGCTCTCACCGCTCCCGCTGCTGTTGCAAAAATGGAGATCTGCTACCTTAATTCCCTGTAAAATGACAATACGGTACAACAGAACAAACTGTGTGTGTTTGAAAGCCCGTTCAAGACCTCCAGATCCTGGCTGTAAAACATGAGTGATTGAGATGTAGAATCATAAGGTCTTTTTGATCCAATAGCAAAAGCCGCACTAGTGAAAAATGATGATGATGTTAGGTCATTGTAGAGAAATGGAATAATGAACAAGAATATAATTATAATCCACTGAACTAGCATCAGATTTCTTCATTCTTTGGATAAAGTAAAAAGCAAATCCATCTATAAGTTACCCAGACTATGTTATAGTTCAAAAACAAAAACACAAATTACTGGAAAAGCTCAGCAGGTCTGGCAGCATCTGTGGAGAGAAATCAGAGTTAACATTTTGGGTTGAGTGACATTTATAGTTCAGTTAGTTTGGGTATGGGTTAATCGGTTTGATTTTGTGGTGAGGGAGGGACAATGAATTGGGAATTGGGAAGGGGCAATGTAAAGGATCCAAACTGTCACCTTAACTCTGGCCCCCATGGGTTTGGAGCTGATCTTTGTCCGGCCATTAACACTTTTCTGAACCATCACTTTGTCTCTTCAATGCAACCAGCCTTTTGTTGCACGACACCTTTGATTTCTAATCCCCTTCATCCTCTAACATTGCCCTGGCTTTCTTCTCTGTTCCACTTGCCCATCCTTTGTCAAGAGTGTGAAATACGTCACATAGAATGTAGAAAATTCATTGGACTGGGATCCAGATGAACCTTTTCAAATTTAAACTTAAAAAAGAAGAGAAAAGGTATAGAGGTTTCAAATAATAAAAATGGCAAGCTCAGAAATGATTTCAATAAAAAGATGTGATCAATAACTCTGAATGACATTTGAAGTAGGGTGGTAGAGGGAAAACTCGGCATTTGTTCGAAAGGCAGTTAGTTGCGGTGATGGGAATACTCGAGTTTTCCTGGGACCAATTGCATCGATGAACCCAGTGGCTTCCTTCATCTGAGCTATCTTTGTGATCTGCACATGTCCTTGCTCCTATTTGTGGCTGGAATGTTAAATTCATATGTGTTGCATCAGAAAGAAACAGATGGCCAAGGTAAAATTATTAATGTGCACACAATCTCCGGCTTAGTCTGGAATTGTACAATATTCAATGTCCTCGTGTAAACATATAGATTATAGCATCCCTACAGTGTGGAAGCAGGCCATTTGGCCCATTGAGTCCTCACCTAACTTCTGAAGAGCATCCCACCTGGACCCACAGCCCTACCTTATAACCCTGCATTTCCTATGGCTAATCCATATAGCCTGCATATCCCTGGATACAATTGGCAATTTATCATGGCCAATCCACTTAACCTACACAACTTTAGACTGTGAGAGAAAACTGGATCACCCAGAGGAAATGGGGAAAATGTGCAAACTTCACAGAGACAGTTGCCCAAGGATGGAAATGAACCTGGGTCCCTGGCACTGTGAGGCAGGAGTGTTAACCGCTGAGCCACCGTGCCATTCTAAGGCATGATGCTTTCATGCCTTTAAAGAGTTTGGTTTGACTATCAGCTTCTGGAAGATAACTGACATGACCCAAATGTTGCCATACTGTCATCAAGCAACAGTGACAGTGTGATACTAGAGGTTACTGATATCTTCACAGACCTAAGCTCACTTATCTCAGCTCTACAACAACCAACAATCTTCACTTGATGCAGAAGCCAACGCATTGATACAGTCACACTGAAACTTCATCTACCATCATTTAACTTTAATACCTGAGACTTTAAGAATTGGAAATGGCTTCATTGTCACATGCACTCGCATGAGTACCTGTGAAAAGTTCACAAGTCACCACTTATGGCACCGTCTTAGGTACCTTGGTACAGATTCTAACAATGGCTTTTAAAATGAAACTGCGGACCTATAATGTTTGCTGCTGTTGCCTGACAAGCACAGGTGACCAAAATAGAATATGTAAAACTGGCAACATTGGAATTACCGTTTAAGTCCAAAGGCATTGAAACTCAGTCAGCATCAGGAAATTTGCATCTTTTTTTTGCTGACACTTGCATAACAAATTGAGAGATGAAAAGTTTCCTCCAACTATCCACCTTTGAATGAAACGATGACACAAATACCAGAATTCACAGATATCAGCAGCCTCCTTGAGCAACAGAGGAGAGAAAAAAAAGCAATATGGACTAATTTCAGAAAGGTCTTCTCTCACTCCCCCTCGCTCTCAATCTCAGTAGCCAATCTCTCACACCAGTGAGAAAACAATTTAGGTAAAAAAAAACACCGTTCACTGAGAAATCAAGGTTATCTGCAAGCTTTACCCCTCCTGAGGAAACAGAACAGTGGATAAATCTTAGGGGCCAAGTTTCTCTCTCACAACTTAAAGAGGCTAAAACCTTCAAAGTACAATTGCCTCTACTTTCTTATCTGTACTGGACACCCTTTCCACCCTAACTTTCTTTGTAAAACTTTATTATCTGCTTTTGTGCATATGCATTTGATGTTATATTTTCTTAGTTTTCTCAAATTTAAAAGTTAGTAGAACTGTACTCAAAAAACCCTTGAGTTAGCTTTCCTTCATTTGTTATCTGATAAACTGAGTTTAATTGAACAGAGTTGTCATGTTAACAATAATGATCTAATAGTCAATTTCTCATCAGAGATGTATTAACTTTGTGGGTTAATTTATTTTAAACAGAAAAAAGCACATTATAAGCTATGAAGCAGATATTACAAAAAAAACTAGATCAATTCTGCGAGTGTGAAGTTTGTAGACCAACAGCAGGTGAACTGCCATGCAGAGTCACAACATTGTACACCAGCAGCACACAGAGTCCTTAAAAGATAAACTCGAGTCATAACAAACAAAAGTCAACCACCTCTTCTGACCTGGTTGTGGCAATGTTCATTGTAAAAGAGACAGCTGCTGTAGCCAAGTTGAGCAAAAAAGTACAATAACAGCAATAATGCAGAAGACACCAAACTGCAAATCACCCAAGACTGCATTCTCTACTGTGATGGAGCCTGGACAATGCATTTCCAAGGCAGGAACAAAATGTTAAACAGTTTACACCGTTCCTGTCTCAGATATACCCTTGGCATCAATTGGCAAGGCAAGAGCACCAACTCAGCTATGCTACAGTGTACAAATTTAATCAACATATACTCATTACTCAGCTCGTGACTTCTGTGCTGGCTCAGCCGTGTTCATAGGATGGATGACAATCTTCAATATGGTGAACTGACCACTAGATCATTTCTTGCTGACCTTCCGCACCTCCACTACAAAGACAGCTGCAAGGGAAGGACATGAAGATGCTGGTCACTGACTGACTTCTGGAAGACAATTGATGGCCATGAGCTCTGACGTCTCATTTTTTGGAAGGGCATTAAAAGAGGTGAGCAGAAGCAAAGTGCTCATCTGGTAAAGAGAAGGTCCAAAAAGAAAAGAGGCCAATAAAGCATGAGCTGTCTCAGCCCACTTTCTCCTTCTGTGATAACTTTGCCAAGAACTATCATGGCAGAATGGGGCCCCTGATCCAAGCCTTACAATCCTGCAAGGTTGCTTTCCCCTACTTCAGGCCTTTTAGTTTAACTCCAATTTTTATCATTAAAGCCATTAGCACCCATTCCTTCAGCTGCTAAGATCCCAAATCTCTATCCTCCTTTAACTTACTCCTTAAAACCTATAGCTGACCAGACTGACCTGTACTGATAGACCCTCGTGTGGCTTGATACAGCTCAAGGTCAATTTTTTTTTATCCTTCATGCTCTGTTGAAGTACCTCATGACATTTTTTGATGTTAAAGGCGCCACATGAATGCAAGTTGCTGTTCTTGTCAGCACGCCGAGAAGAGGAGAATGGGCCTCTATCCCTAATGAAGAGCGAGATCAAAGCTGGCTCCAAAATCTAACTTTACCGCAAGTGTGAAAATTTTCTGCAAAAATGAAGTACATTTCTGTAACTGTAAAAGAGATGGAAAATGTAAGTCTCTTGGATGGAATGATGCACACCAAGAACCCCCACGGAAATAACACTGTACTGGATTTAATGTAACATTCGCTCTATGCATCCTGTCAATTTAAACATAAAAACGTCGCTCAGGAGGGCAATAACTATCCTACTGTGACAGGCTGAAACCACGAAGGCATTTATTTGCATTTAAAATAAACACACAGATTAGGAACTAAGCAGTACTGTAAGTGCAAGGCAATATTGGTTACATGTACTTCAGTCTCCTGGCACACACTGACACTATATTTCAGAATTTGCACATCCCCAGCCGTTAGTTTTAGTAGAAAGTGAGCTTGGGGAGCAGGACTTCATGACTCTGTGTTTTACCTCTCGTCAAAGTCCATTAAAGCATCCACTATCACCATTTGCTTGCTTTTGTGGGAAATAATATTCTGTAGTCTACAGGCACAAGCGTGATAACAAGTATTTGGGTTCTGTGAGCTCTCTCCTTGTGAGCAACGTGGGCTCTGTCACGGAATACTTCTTCCTGTGATACTTAGAATAAGAAAAGGAACAATGGCAGATCGAACAACTTTAAAGATATTTGTCCCTTTGAAGGAGGATTCAGTTGAATATCAAAGTGCCAGTACTGACTTTATCCGGCACAATAGTGTAGGTTTTCTTACTGTTCAGACATAATATTTGAGGGACTACCCATGACTTGCAGTTGAATCCTTTTAAAGTGCATCAGTAGAATGGTATACGTGACAAAAGGTAACCAGTGGAGCAGAATGATCATCAAATTCCTCAGCTGCTGAAATTTTGCCGTCTTCATTTGCATTTTAAAGAAATGTACCTAATCACCCATGGATCAAAAACAATTATCTTAAATTCTGACAAACTATTACCACAGGAATTCTATTTTTGGTCAATCATTATAAACCTAAACTTCAAAATGGTACTCATTTTGAATTCAGTTCCTACCTTGTTTTTATCATCTATCATAGCTACAGAAACATTGCACAAACACATCTGTTTCTAAAATAAATTCTACCAGCAGGATTCAAAGTCCTGCCTCTGGCACCCCAATGGGACATACACACAAAAGACATTAACTACAAATTAGCTGGTGGAATTGAAAACTAGCTCAGCAATAGGATATGGAAACTAAGGGTTCTCTTATGGCATAGTGGTAATGCCCCTTCAAGTCCTACTCACTCCAAGCCTGTCATAATATGTTTAATCGGACTGATTAAAAATCTGTACAGAAATTAAGGAATACAAAGTCTCCAAGATCAGACTGGAGAGGGACAATGAGGAATATACGGTAACCTGTCCTTTGCACTATTTCCATGTATTTTGTTTAAAAGTACTAGCTGAAAACATGAGTCTGTATTGACGTGATTAGTCTCAATGGGTTTCAGAGTACTTAAGAGAATCTGAACAAAAGAGTGATAAGTATATTGATTTTTCTATCACTTGTGGTACGTGGACATCGCTAGCTAGGCTAGCATTTTTATTTTCTGTCCCTAGTTGCTGTTGAGAAGGTGGTGGATAGCTGCTTTTTTGAACATCTATGGTTCACATTCTGTAGGTTGACCCATAGTGCCCCTAGGGAATTCCAAGATTTTGATCTAGTGGCAGTGAAGGTACAGAAATGTATTTCCAAGTCAGCATGGTGAGTGTCTTGGAGGGGAGCTTGCAGGTCGTGGTGTTCCCATGTATCTTCTAGCTAGAAGTGGTCATGGATTTGGAAGGTGCTGCCTGAGGATCTTTGGTGAATTTCTGCAGTGCACCTTGTAGATGGTATACGTTATTGCTACTGAGTGTCGGTGGTGGAGGGAGTGGATGCTTGTGAATGTGGTGTCAATCAAGCGGGGGCTGCTTTGTCCTGGATGGTGGCAAGTTTCTTGAGTGTTGTTGGGGCTGCACGCATCCAGGCAAGTGGGGAGTATTCCATCACAGTCCTGACTTATACTTTGTAGATGCTGGACAGGCTTGGGAGTGGCGGGGACGGGGGCTGGGGGGGGGTGGCGGGGAGGCAGGGGTGTGGTGTTGGGGGGGTTCAGTGGTCAGGAGTTGAATTACTTCCCAATGTATTCCTAACCTCTGACTTGCACATGTAGCTGCTGTATCTATGTGATGAATCCAGTCGACTTCTTGGTTAATTGTAACCCCAAGGATGTTGATAGTGAGGGATTCAGTTATGGTAACATCATTGAATGTCAAGGGGCAGTGATTAGATTGTCTTTTATAAGAGATGGTCATTGCCTAGTATTTGTGTGGCACGAATGTTACTTGCCATTTGTCAGCCCAAGTCTGGATATTTTCCAGAGCTTGTTGCATTTGAACATGAACTACTGCAGTCATTCATGACCTTCTTTTTGATCTGTACATCCTTTGCTTGCTGTGACCTGCCTGTACCACTAATAAACAAAGTTTTTCACTGTATTTCGGTACATGTGACAATAAATCAATCAATCATGAAGCAGCGATACCAGTACATTGATGTGGAAAAACGTACAACATTTGAATCATAAAAATGGATTACAATCACTTAATGCTTTGAACAAATAATAGTACAACACAGGCACTGACCCTGTGTTCCACCCAGCCTGTGCTTTCTAAACTGAAAACATTTTGCCTCTATGCAGTCCACATCCCTCTATTCCCTGCTTATTCATATTTCTGTCAAGCTACCTCTTAAATTTGGCTATTGGCTTCATCTCCATCACCTCCTCTGGCAGCACCTTCCAGGCATTTACCACACTCTGTGCAAAAAAAGAACTTGCCTGTCCTTTAAACTCACTTCTTTACCTTAAATCTATATACCCCAGTAATTGATATTTCTGCCCTGGGAAAAACTCCAATTCTGCATTCCAGGCATGCCTCTCATAATTTTGAAAACTTCTACCAGGTCACCTCTCATCCTTTGAGGTTCAAGTGAAAAAAAAAACAAGTTTGTCCAATCTCTCCTCTTAGCTCATAGAATAGAATATCCTTTACTGTCACATGTACTCAAGTACAGACATACAGTGAAAAGTTTTACAATGTCGCCTCCTCAGGTACAAGTACCTAGGTACAGATCTTGGAGACAAAAGAGGAATAATAAAAGAAAAGTAGCTGCAAAACTTGACAGAAATGAGACATAGTTAAAAGGATAGTCATTACAGTCATATGACCAAATTACACATAAACATTACATTGCAGTGGCTAAGTGCAGGAGCTTCCACACATGCCCTGACCGTCCACGCCAGACCCCAGTACAATAACCATCCCTTTCTGCTCCAAGCCTCCAACCCGCTCCGCACCGGTTCTCAGCTGCTCCAAGGTAAGTTTTCTCCAGGACTACTTCCCCTCACCAGCCTCTGCTCCAGGACTTGATTCCCACGCTGGCTTCCGAACCGGGAGTGCTTTCCTGTGACTCCGGGATTCACCTCAAGGGCTCGCCAGCTCCTCTAGTCCCCTCCGGGTAAGTCGAAGTCATCAGTTGAAAGAAATGCAGCAAAGACGGGGAGAAAAAAAAAAGAAGAAAAAAGAAAAAGAAAGAAAAAAGAATGGGTAGAGCAGAGGAGCTCTGGCTGGAGTGTTTTAATCTGCTGCCATCTTGCGTAATACCCTCCAAACCAAGCAACATCTTGGTAAACTGTTTCTGTACCCTCTCCAAAGCCTTGACATCTTTCTGGCAGTATGGCAATCAGAATTGTACACAATATTCCAAATGTGGCCTAACTAAAGTTCTGTACAGTTCTACCGAGGCAGAAATGCCCTCATCCATGAATGAATAAAGAAAAAAAAAAATCTGCAACATGACTCGCCTGTTTTTACACTCTGTGCCCTGGCTGATGCAGTCAAGCATGCGATAAGCCTTCTTGACCACCTTATCCACTTGTGTTGCCACATTCAGGGAACTGTGGAACTGTACACTTACATCCTGCTGTATGTTGATGCTGCTAAGGGTTCCACCATTTACTGTATTCTTCCCTCCTGTATTAGATCTTCTTTGCTTTGAAGTTTGTGGTTTGAGAGATGTAGATTAACAAATTTTCCATACAACATAACTCGTTCAAAGCTGCTCAAGTGAAGGACTGGTATCTGTGGAAAACTGAATTTTGTAGAGTTGCTTTTGACCATCTTGACTTGCACAAATGGGCTGGCATTCACTTGATTACCTCCAGAGTTTGGGGATGAGGAAGCTCCTGAAACATTAAAGTGGAGTTTTTAAAACATGTGGTTGCTGGTTTTCAGTGACTATGCAGGTTTGATAAAGTGCATGATGGGAAAAATTATACGCGCTCTTTGATTTAATGCATTTTTGGCTACTATCTTTTTCCTTGACTGTAACAGAACAGCAAGCAGCTCTGGCACTACAATCAATTCAACAGGAGAATTTTGGAAAATCTTTAACTAGCTGAGAGGTGGTGTCAGGGAACATGTTAACATTTCAGTGCAACGTCAGACATATCTACATAACTCCCTCACACCCTGATTTCCATACCACCAGCTACTTAATCCCATTTATTTCACACAGAACAGAAAAAGCAAAGTCAAACTTCTTACAAATCATATAAAAGCCAGAATTCTGAATTACATTTTCCAGCCAATCTCTCCGACCAGTAAATGTTGCGCATTCTGATGTGAAGCTAACTTGCAGAAACAAAGTTTAAACTTTGTTGGATCTCTGCACAGAGATTAAATATGAAGATCAGGTTGCTACTAATAGTACTGGTTACTGAAGAATTGTTTTCTGCCATCTTGGCAGTTTTTTTTTTAATTTACTTAACAAAGCGACTTAATAGCAATGCCCTTTTATTAAAGTCAAAATTTCAATTATATTATTGATACAGTATTCCACACACACAAGTGGGATGTATTTTCTTGTCAAATAGTCAATAATCAAGTCAGAGGTCTTCACAGGTTTTGACCTCTAGTGGCTACATATGTAACACTTCTTTACATCGTTCATCATTCACCTTGATCTAGCATCTAATCAATGTAAACGGATCACAAAAAAACATCAATGTCTTCCTATGTCTGAAATATAATTTGTCACTGGAAACAGGCTCATCCAGGCATAGAACATTCTCGGACAAGAAAAATGAACATTAGTAATTACACCTTGAATGCAAATTATAGCAGTACTTTTAAGACTTGACTTTGACTGACACAGATTGCCTTCAAGTTGGTACTGAGGTACAGGTTAGCTTGTAAAGCTCTGGCCTTTAATATCCAGAAGCAAAATAAAGTAAGGTAATTATTATAATGTTGTACATGATCTGAGATAACCTAGGTAGATTCACCAATCCTTTTTGTTGGTATAAATCTGATACCACATGGGGAAGGATGTCCATATCAGACTCTCGCCAAGGTTAATCTCAGTCTTCATTTTTTATAATTCTATATCACCTAATTGCTAGTTACATTACATCAAAAATACATGATGATCTCTTGCCAGATATCAGGCTTAACAAAAAAGTAAATATACATTCCCACTTTAGCTATGTGTTGCGAACACGAAAAGTAAAAACTCGAAAACTGGTTAGGACTTGTGGAAACACATGGGGAACTGGTTAGCAAGGTTAGGTCACAAAGAATCCAGGGAGAGTTAGCCATTTGGATACAAAATTGGCTTGATGGTAGGAGACAGAGTGCTGGTGGACGGTTGTTCTTCAGACTAGAGGTCTGTGACCAGCGGTGTGCCGCCAGGACCGATGTTGAGTCCCACTGCTTTTTGACATTTATATGAATGATTTGAGTGTGAATATAGGAGCGATGGTTAGCAGGTTTGCAGATGACACCAAAATTGGTAGTGTAATGAAAAATGAAGAAGGCTACCTCAGAGTACGGTGAAACCTTGCTCAGATGGGCAGAGGAGTGGCAAATGGAGTTTAATTTAGATAAATGTGAGGTGCTGCATTTTGGTAAGGCAAATCAGGGCAAGACTTAGATACTTAGTGGTAGGTTCCTGAGCTGTGTTGCTGAACAAAGAGACCTTAGGGTGCAGGTCCATAGCTCCTTGAAGATGGAATCGCAGGTAGACAGGGTAGTGAAGGTGGTGTTTGGTATGCATGCTTTTACTGGTCAGTGCATTGAGTATAGGAGTTGGGATGCCATGTTGCAGTTGTACAGAACATTGGTTAGGCCACTTTTGAACTATTATGTTCAATTCTTGTTTCCCTGCAATAGGAAAGATATTGCTAAACTTGTAAGAGTTCAGGAAAGATTTACAAGGATGTTGCCAGAGTTGGAGGGTTTGAGCAACAGGGAGAGTCTGAATAGGCTGAGGCTATTTTCGCTGGAGTGTCGGAGGCTGAGCGCTGAACTTCTACAGGTTTGTAAAATCATGAGAGGCATGGATAGGGTGAATAGCCAAGGTAAATAAAAACTGAAAGAACTGTGGATGCTGTTCTGAGGAAGGGTCACCGGACCCGAAACGTTAACTCTGTTTTTTCCTTCACAGATGCTGCCAGACCTGCTGAGCTTTTCCAGTAACTTTGTTTTTGTTCCTGAATAGCCAAGGTCTTTTTCTGAGGATAGGGAAATCTAAAACTAGGGGGCATAAGTTTAAGCTGAGAGGGGAAAAATTTAGAAGGGACCTAAGGGCCAACTTTTTCAAGAAGAGGGTGGTGCGTGTGTGGAATGAGCTGCCAGAGGTGGTAATAGAGGCTGGTACAATTACAACAGTTAAAATGTATCTGGATGGCTACACAAATAGGAAGGATTTAGAGGGATATGGACCAAATAGGACAGATTAATTTAGGGTATCTTGACAGCATGGATGAGTTGGACTGAAGGATCTGTTTCCATACTGTACAACTTATGACTCTAATGACTTTATATCTAGTTTGCTCTTCCAGGCGCAGTCCTTTATATCTTCTTGAGAGAAGCTGATTCTGACATCTCATTTCACCTTTTCAGGTTCTAACTGCCTTATACAAAACATTGATTTTAAGAAAAATGGAGATTTAAAAAAATGAGAGTAACGATGGTTCAGTAATGAATAAACAACTCAGTTTCATCCATACTTCTTCAGGTTCATTCCTGTACATCTGTGACTCCCTAATGCACATATGATTGAGATTGTTATTTATTTAAATACTTATTTTACAAAACTGATTCTTAATTCTTACGCTACTTAAGGCTGATTATTAATTCCTTGCCAAAGTAAACCAAAGGAGTCAAATGCTTCATTCTGATAATGGGTTATCTGAGATGCGACACTATAATTTACACTTATTGAAGGAAGCGGATGTCCAGCTGGAAACAACAGCTGGAGTGTGTACAACATGGCGACCTGACAAAAACAACACAGTAACCAACTCCAGAGAGAGAGTGAAAAGCATAAAATGACCTTCTTGTTGGATGTCTGCCGCAAGATGGGCTGCAGGATAAAAAGAAACACATTCCTTGCCAGAATGTACACAGGCAAAAGTCAGCAGAGAGATCTTCATACAGCAACTGAAAAGGCTTGAATGGTTCATTCCATTGAAGTACTAAATTTTCTTTGATTGGAGCCATGGTAGCACACTTTTGTTCAGCTCCAGGGAGTGGAGCTCAAATCCAACTCCAACTGACAAGATGATGACAGTTTTCTCTCTCTCCTTCTGCCAGCTGTACTGGGTAAACCATGGCTCCGCACAGTAGTACAAACTGATGAGGTGATAATGAGCGGGCAACCCATTTTAAAATCTCTTTTAATTTTCATTCCCAATGAAGTCACTCGGGAGAGGTGTTGACTTGCCATCCCTCATTTTAAATTATCGCACAAAGTCAAAATCTACACCAATATATCGAAGTCATTCAAACTTATTTTGCAGTGGGTCCCGGAAATTAAAAAAACTCGTTTTCGGATCATTGAACTATTGCCTCCAGATGCAATCGGTTTAATTTTACTTTTCCCCAACTTGGTTCAGCTCTAAAAGGGACTGGCTTATTTTTCATTTTGCAGTTCTGGCAACAAACCCTGACATCAAACACATTGGCCCCTCCCCGTTCCTCTACCACCATTTGCTGCAATAATGCATCAATAATTTGTGGCAACAAGGTGCAGGGCTGGATGAACACAGCAGGCCAAGCAGCATCATAGGAGCAGAGAGGCTGACGTTTTGGGCCTAGACCCTTCATCAGAAAAGGGGGAGGGGAAGGGGGTTTTGA
>NC_063363.1:14321745-14423537 GCF_021869965.1 Rhincodon typus
TCAAAACCCCCTTCCCCTCCCCCTTTTCTGATGAAGGGTCTAGGCCCGAAACATCAGCCTCTCTGCTCCTATGATGCTGCTTGGCCTGCTGTGTTCATCCAGCCCTGCACCTTGTTGTCTCGGATTCTCCAGCATCTGCAGTTCCTACTATCTCTGCATAATTTGTGGCAGGTCAGTTGTGAATTTCTGATCTGTGTCCACTAGAATATTAGTCCCATCGATTGACCTTTCTGTTTGTTTTGAAAGCTGAGCATTTTCACCACTTTCTGATTCAATTTAAAAATAAAATTGGCCACACTTCAACATAAATTTGGCCACACTTCAACATAAATTTGATTGTCATGCAGAGGATGTTGCTATGATCACTGTGGAATGCTCTTTTCAACTAAAGCCTCAATAATGCTGAAACACTCTGCATGCGCTCTGTAGATGGCTGTATGACACAAATGTGGTGTGCACTAATATCTGTCACTCAGGGAAGGCAATGACCTAGAGGTATTATCGCTGGACTGTTAACCCAGAGACCCTCATAATGTTTCAGGAACCCGGGTTCGAATCCTGCCTTGGCAGATAGTGGAACTTGAATTCAATACATATCTGGAATTAAGAGTCATAATGTTAATCATAGAATCCCTACAGTGTGGAAACAGGCCCTTCAGCCCAACAAGTCCACACTGACCCTAGGAGCATCCCACCCAGATCCATCCCCATACAACCCACCTGAGCTACATCTCTCTGAACACTTTGGGCAATTTAGCACAGCCAATCCACCTAACCTGCACATCTTTGGACTGTGGGAAGAAATTGAAGCACCAGGAGGAAACCCACGCCGACACGGGGAGAACATGCAAACTCCACACAGACAGTCGCCCAAGGGTAGAATTGAACCCGGGTCCCTGGTACTGTGAGGCAGCAGTGCTAACCACTGAGCCACCATGCCACCATAAATCATGGATCAATTGCCAAGTGTTGAAAAACCCCTGTGGTTCACTAAAGTCCTTCAGGGAAGGAAACTGCCTTTCTTACCTGGGTCTAACTCCAGACCGACAGCAATGTGGTTGACTCTTAACTGCCCTCTGGGCAATTAGGGATGGGCAATAGACGCCACCTAGCCAGTGATGCTTTCATCCCATGGATGAATCAAGAAGAAGGAAAAACTCATGCACAAGGTTAAAAGTCATGAAAATAGGTCTGAAAATCAGTTTGCCATAGTTCTACTCTGCATCTCCACTGATGCTGTAAATAGTGACAACAAAGGTAGCAGGTGGAGGGGGTATGTGTGTGAATGGGGGGGAAACGCAGTGACTGGGGAGGGGACTGGGGCAGGCAAAGCAACCACTGATACTAAACTCATGCATATTGTGCAAATGAACTTTATCTTTACCACAGCGAATGTAAACATTTTCATGCATAAACTTCTTTGCTTTCCAACAAAACATTCATAAAGTGAAACCTCTGCAGAAATGAAGTATAAAATTGACCACTTGGCCAAATTGTGGACATTAAACCAAGCTAGTCATGGCCCAAAAACATAACCACTTTTAAGTAAGAAAATCATTCAGCCACTTATTACTTCAATCTTTTTGCTAACTCTAATCCCGTCATTCTGAGCAATATGACTGGAACACTCCAATTGAGTCAAAATTTATTGTATTAAGGTGGAGCTTCTAAAACAAGATAGCAAAGGGAATTGAAAATAACCACAACTGCTGCTTGAGATCAGACACCACGGATTTTTCACTTCATGCATTTGGCGAATGAAGGAGCTCTGATAAGCCTGGAATATAATGGCAGTTCTCAGATTTGGTGGAGATTTTTTTTAGACTGCTGTCTTTTAAGCAATTTTAAGTTTTCAGAAACATTTTTTTTCCTTTGTTCATTTATGGAATGAGGGCATTGCTGGCTAGGCAGCATTTATTGCCCATCCCTAATTGCCCAGAGGGTAGTTCAGAGTCAACCACATTGCTGTGGGTCCAGAGCCACATGTAGGCCAGGCCAGGTAAGGATGGCAGTTTCCTTCCCTAAAGGATATTAGTGAACCAGATGGGTTTTTCCAACAATGGACAATGGATTCATGGTCATCATTGGATTGTTAATTCCAGATATTTTTATTGAATTCAAATGCCACTATCTGCCATGGTGGGATTTGAACCTTGGTCCCCAGAACATTATCTGGGCCTGTGGATTACCAGTCCAGTGATAATACAACCACGCCATCGTCAACCAATTGGCCTACTCCAAAAATACTTTTTAACATTTTCTTCTTTTGTTGCAGAGGTCACGGCACAAGAAAGATTCTGAAATGTTCACGCTCAATGAGTCAGAGTCATAGAGTTATACAGCACGGAAACAATCCTAGTCAACGTTGTGTTTTTCACTGTAATATTTTGGGGGGCCAATTTTACCATATGAGATTGCAATAACTTCAAGCCTCTGCCAACATTACTCTGTAACAAATCATTCAATAGAGGCACGGGATGGTTTATTCCTTCAGCCCATCCCACCGATATCTGAATTGACAATGATGACTTGGTGAAAATCAGCAATTGTCAGATGACAGAAATGGGCAAACAACTGCATAAAGAATACCACATCCCACCACATGCATTAATTCAATACGTTACCAAGCCAGCTACCAGTTCAAACTCTGAAAAGACTTGAATGATCATCCTCGACCCTGAACATATAAATTGTATTTTCACATTTGTTTTCCTTAGCTGGGATGTAAACAGCAGCAGTGGGCCTCAGGGATAGCTAAGTGCTACTCAGGATAGTTTCCTTTCCCCCTTTGAACATGTGAACCTTACCCATTCATGTGGAGCCAAACTGCATAATGAAGGTGAATTAGTAAATTTATGCCTGCAGCACTCACCCTGATCAAACTGACTTTTGTCAGTGCCGCGCACAACTTGCTTTGTTCATCACAAATTTATATTTCACCATATTTATGGCATGCAAAATACATAAGTTATGCCTTCATCCTTGAGATATATGTGTGGCTAGCTTACAGCAAAGAATTTAAAAAGCAACTCCTTGACTAATGAGCTGCAGTCATATTCTGCAAGACACAATACACTGCTTCTCTGAGCAATCTTTCTAAGGTGATTAAATACTTAAAGGCATTTGAAATGTACATCAATAACTGCAATAAAATCACAAAATCAGAGCAGTGAACCCTGCTGGCGTAGTGTAATTCAGGAAACACAGAGTACTGTGTGCCTTGATGTAATATAAAAAGCATTCGGTTCCCATTTACCACAAAAGACAACGGATATCATATAAGAGATTGTTTTTTCCTCCTTCATTGAATTAAAGATTGTTCATTTTGATATTCTATATTCTTCTTTCTCAGGAGATCCCTGTACATTTCTTTAGATAATTGTTAGGTGTTAGCACAATAAACGGTGTCTCGATTATGGCATAAAGATGCTTATCTGTTCTTGCACCTTTGATAATTATAGATAAATTCAGCCTACCTTTTTCTCTGGTCAGTTCAAAAGACAGACAACTTGTGCAGAAGCTATTATCATTTCTTGATTCTGCATGAATTATGTTCAATAACAATGAAAATAGTGATAGCACATCTCCTAACCTCCAGAAAACTAACATATCACAGTTTAGTGTTCCTTGGCATATATTGGATTATATCTGATGCTTCAAGCATGCAGGATATTAACTTGATCAAAGATACAGACTACAATTCAGAAGTCATAATATCAGTCATCAATACCACTTACACAGACTACCTTTTACAAACTTTCTTTTTTCAAACTGGCCCCTGATCTGAGAGAAAAGTATTTTGTGTACTGTGTGATGAAGTTTATAATATATTATTGTTGTATGAGAGCTTGGGTTCTAAAGTAAAGCTAAGTGGATTTTTGGTTCTCAGTTCTGTTATGATAGCATTTTTAAGTTTATTTTGCATTAAATTAAAACAGATTTTCTAAAAAAATCATGCGACTTAAGCTAAATTCCCAAGCAAGCCATCTTGTAAAATAACTGCTGAAGTGATTCATTAACATTGTCCCAGAGAGAGATAGAGAGATGGAGAGAAACCACATACAGGTCCAGTTCAGAGATAAAGGATTCAAACTAACAGAGGGGTAATTTAGTATTGGAAGTCTCCAGGTCTTCAGAGCTGGAAAGAAGTCACATGCTTTTGTAGCAGTCCCTGTTGACAGGACTGGAAAAAATATTAAGTTTTTCTTAGCGTTTAGTGAAGAAATATTAGTGAAAACTGAAACGAAAATGAAACTGAACAGCATGCAGCTCCGCGGAAGTCAGGCCACTGAACATAGATTCGAGGCATGGTTAAGAAGAAGTTACCTGGCTTAGAATTCAGAATATTGAAAAAAAAACATATTTATTTCCATGGAACAGCTACCTACCATGATGGCATTTATGAAATCAAAGGTGATGTTATGGGCCAGCTTCATGATTAAACAGGGAAAAATTCCTCTGTGATGAAAATTCAGGATATTAAAAGTCCCTGAGATAAAATAATGGTCCAACTACTGGGTTTAGAAGGAACAAGATTCTTTATAAAGGGAATGCAAGAGATAAAGTTACTCCTGCAGAGAAATGTTTTCCAGACCAATCAAACTCAACATCAGAATGGAAGTCAGCAGTTTTCAAACCAAAACTCTATCTTGACAGTTTAAAACCTCCACACCAGCTGAATTTGTAAAGTCAGAGACTTGAGTGGGGATAAGATAGCAGTAAATGTAAATGTATTTAGACACCTAAAAGCATAAATGGTAACTATGGGGAAAATGTTTTGCAGGTAGAGTTGTAAAGGGTAACTTTTAATTCCAAAATGTTTGTCTTTTTTTAAGGCATGGCTGTGGATATATTTTCAGTTACTCTCTAGCAGAGCTCTCTGTTCACCTATGGAATGTTGCATGTACACAGAGGCAGGAAAAATTCAAACATAAAGACTAACAAGGAAGAGGTAAAGAGGCTGATTACCAACTCTTCACTCAATAGAAAATCACGTTTGTGATTTTACACAAACTAGGTGATAAAAATTGACTGAAACCCCCGCTCTGAGTGTGTTAGTGGCCCAGTCTGCTATTGTGTGTTGTGAACGTCACACTTTGATAACAGCCATTAAACACCCATGCAGGTGTCTACAGGTAAAAGAGGAAAACAAGCCTGTCTCACTCAACGTACTACCAGCCAGCCACTCTTAAGGAAACAAGACAAAAAGCCTTGTTAAATTGCCTCCTTTCAAAGTATAAATTCATTTGATCTGAGACAAAATACCTGCAATGGGAAGAATCCTCTCTAAATTAACCTTGTTGCAAACAACTAGGTAAGTGTGTGAATAAAAGAAGAGGATCTAGTTCCTCCCCTCTCACCCAGGAGTTTAATGTTTTAGTGATCCATCTGACATCATAATAATTTGGGCAACCTCACGTGGGCAGAATTCTAGAATCACAGATTTCCCAATGAGTTATGAGACCTTCAGTCTCTCTGGAGATCTCTGACCATTGACTGAGGCCTGGTTTTACAACTGGCTATGCCTAAGTGTTCCCAGTGTGTCATTTCCAAAATATTATCCCGAAGGGAAGCTAGATTAACACCATTTCACTCATACTGTAATAAACTGCAAAAGATTTTGAAATGGTATCAGTGTTCGAAGCAAATCCTTTATTATTATTTATATTTGGTCTAATAGGACAGTGACACTTATCATATATTGAATTAAAATTAATTAGATGTCCATTGATATAAACATGTTCTGTCAAATCTCAGTCAATTGAATCACCAATTTTCACTTGGAATGCCTTACTTATGTTTTGTAATAGCTGTGGGTCTTTTGCATTTACATACTTGTATAAGGAAGCATATGGCTTTTTGCCACCCTAAAACTTCATCCTTCTTCTGCACATCTTCTCGCAGAATTAGCATTTTTCTGTCATAGCTGGCCATTTCATGGCCTGCCACGTATTTTTGATCACTAACACTAACATGCACTCTTAGTAACTGTTGCTTAGCACACTCATTGTGTTGGTTTATCTTATCTAGCATGAGTATGTATCCACTTTATAAAATGGATTCTGTTGCTGTCCTGTGATAAGGCTGCCCTGCTTCCAACAGAACTTGTTTGAGAGTATTCCTGGTTTCTGTTTCCTGCACAATTTGAATGGCTTTCTATAAAGTCAAATCTTCTTTGGACAGTACTAGATCTGACAATGACTCATCAATAATTCTAACAATGATTCTGTCCCTTGTGAACATGATTGCTAGGCTCCGTGGTCATAGTTTCTGATTAATTGATAGAGATAATTACGTACAAATTCCCCTGGTTGCTGAACTCTTGTTCTTTCAAGAATTTTGTTTGTTCTCATATTAAGGTAATTGTCAAACATTTGAAGAAATTCTATGAAATGTATTTATATCTTCTTTTATATTTTGGTAATTTACAACGTTGTCAGCTACAGGCTCAATTAAGCACATTTGTGTATTTACTTGTTCAGCTTAAGATTTAGCATTTATAATTGAAGGAATTCTACACCTTTGTTTTCTCCAAGATCTAAAATCTTGTGTTCTATTTGGTCCACCTTTTATATTCAATGTCTTCCTGTCTATATTGTTTCTAAAGGCTAGCAGTAAATGTTGACATTGTAGAGGATGAACCTCCAGAGTCTTATTGAGAAGAGACACTTGTCTTCACAAGATTTTGTATTAAAACAGTAAGGGCAAGCTATATTAGCTGGCTAGACACAATAACCAAGATTATCATGAGAGACTGATGGTATATCTATCCCCATCAGAATATTGAATGGATTCTTCTTATCCCCATTCCAACTGTACAACATTATCAGATTGGGTGGAGCTTAATATAGTCTCCTACATTAACTCTTTTAGAACCATTAACGTAGACAGCAATATCCAATCAATTGGATCATTAAATCACGAACTCAGAAAGTGTAGTCACTAATCATAATCGGTCAAGCCTGCTTATAAGCTCCTTCACATGCACCAATTGTGTAATGCTGCATACTAAAGACCTCAACTCCTTTCTGGAAATTTTAGTTAAGAAGATTTTTTTTTTGAATCCTAAAACTCTTTTTGTAATCCTTCGGGACTTTATAACCTGTTTAAGACTTGTCTTTCTTTTGAACATATAATTTAAGAACATTACATTGTAACAGCTTTTACCATTTTTGTTAATGCAAATATTTTTAGTGTGCTTTGACACAATCAATGTCCAAATTCCTGTTTGTAGTGTAGGACATAGTTTCATATGACATGAGCCTTGCAGTAAATGCAACATTTCAGCAGGACAGTTTAAGGAAAGATACTGCTCACCCATACTCTCATATTAATAATTATCTGCCTGGAGCTCTGCACTCATTCACAGTTCTTTTTTTACTCAAACATGGAGATACAGTAACGTAACATAAGCTTGTGGGCTGTCCATCATACCATAGATATTTCAGCCTGATAACTCCAGCTTAAAATAAGTGTTTCTGACATTAATTCCTGATGTACAGCAGTCTCTCGAAGCCTATTATGTTTCCTCTAATTCACGTTATGGATCTCATGGAGTTTATCTCATTTTTCCTGTTTAATTTATTTGATATGATACAGCACCCCCTACTCCTCATTTCTCAACATAACATCTGCCACTCTATTCAATGTGTGTTAACATCAAATATGCACTTTTAATTTATTTATTCATTAGGCAGTAGGTTTAGTAATTTAGCTTCAGTTTACCTCATCTGACTAATTTTCCAAATGACTAAGCAACTCACAAGTGCACGGATTAAATGTCATTGTTATTTTTTTCATTGATGAACCTATTTTCTGGCCATAAAAAAGTAATCCTATTAGCATTGGAAGGTGCACAGATCCAGCACAGCACTTAAAGCTCAGATATTCCTTCACACTGCATAAATGATAAATTGTAAGCAATTGCAAATATTACCTCTACAAAGTATAAGTTCATAATCATGAACATCTCCCTCAGTTCTCTGCCCAAAGACAGGCATAAGTCCAATGCTACAACCTCCACACTGGGCAAAGAGGCAGGTTCTGTATCCAACTCAGCTAGGACACAGATCAAATCCCATCCTGGTGGGACCAATCTGATCTACACCAGCTGCCTAGCCAACTGATCCAACTGGCCTTTCAAGGAGTTAGGGTTGCTAAAGGAATATGCTTTGTTATGTGCATTTTGTAGTCGGAGCAAGGGATGGTGATGGGAGAGGCTCAACTTACTTACCAACACATCGCTGACCACGAATATTTTCTGCTCTTACTGTCACTGCCATATGTTAGTGGGATTTATTATTTGACCATACTATAAGCACAATGAACTTAGTCATCAATTGGGGCCAGAACACAGGGCAGAGGCTCAGAGACAGGGATAATACATGCTAGGCCACAAAATCTCACACTTCATGAACACAGTGACAGAATATTCAATGCAAATTGATGGGGGACTTTCAATGCTTCCTTGGATAAATTAGGCAGAAACACAGTAGATTAAAGTCCAAAATGTGGAAGGTCAGTTAACAGGGTGGGGGCATTGTGTCTGATAGATGTGGAATTGCTGAGTTTATACAAAAAAGACTATGAATTAATTATAGTGAAACCATAAGGTCACATATCAAAGAGCATTTCTTTGCATGACAGTAGTTGAAATTTGGATCTATCTCCCAAAAAAGCTGTTCAGGTGAAATCAAGTGAAACCTTCAAATTTACATCAATTATTTTGCTGGGGAAGAATATTAAAGGGTATGGATTCAAAATGGGATTAGGTTTAAGGTACAACACAGGTTGGAGAAACTCAAGGTGTTGAATGTGCCCTGTTCCTACAAAATATAACAATGCATTTTGGATATGAAAGCAGCAGACAAAAGAAATATGTCCACTTTAAATGGAAGCTGATGCAAAAGATTGGGAAGTAATCTCTTCTTACAGAATAACACACTAGCAATTCATTCCTAAATTCATTTTAAGCCATGTAGGATTGTGTTACAAGGCACAATGTAGATTACTATTGCCTCACAGATCAACTTTCAAATACATGGATTGTTTTACATAAAAGTTCAGGATAAGTAATTTAAAAAAACCCACCAAATATCCCTTAGGAATCTAGGTTGATGTTACCTGGCAACATCTTGGAGCCACAACAATGTTTGTTTATGTAGTATCTATTGTAGTTCAGATATGTGTACATGAGTAAACAAGGCCATTTCAAAAACAATCAGAAAATTTCTTGCTAACAATTAGTTAGGATATTTTTTGAATAGCAACTCCAACCTTAAGACCCTCATCTGGATTCACCCCAACCAATTCTATTGACAAAGCCATGCAAATTGTCACAAAATTAGCCATGAAGGATCCAATCATTAATGCTGCCTGCTTCATGTAATAATATTTTATGTCTTATAGGAAAGCTCAATTTGACTTTTAAATAATAGACAAGGCATTGTGCAGCAGGCAGTGAAGAAGGTAAATGGCCGGCCTTCAAAATGAAAGGATTTGAGTTCAGTAGCAGGGATGTTTTGCTGCTATTTTGGAGGGCTGTGGTGAGACCACACCTTGAGTATTATGTACAGCTTGGTCTCTTCATTTGAGGAAGAATGTTCCAACAATGGACAGAATGTAACAAAGGTTTGCCAGCTGATTCCCGGGATGGCAAGAATGATATATGAAGAAAGATCGGATCAGTTAGACTATATTCACTGGAGTTTAGAAGAATGAGTATCTCATTGAAACCTATAGAAGTCTAACAGGACTAGTCAGGGTAAATGTCGGAAGGATGTTACCAATGACCAGGGTCCAGAACCAGGTGTCACAGTCAATGGATACAGGATAGGCCAGTTAGAACTGAGATGAAGAAGAATTTCTTCACCAAGAGAGTGGTGATCATGTGGAATTCTTTGCCACAGAAATGGTTAAGGCCAAAACAATAAACATTTTAAAAAGGAGGCAGATATAGTTCCTAGGGTTAAACAGATCAGAGGGTATAGGGCAAAAGCAGGAACAGAACACTGAGTTGGATGATCAACCATGTTCATATTAATTGTCAGAGCAAGCTCAACAGGCCAAAAACCCACTCTTGCTCATCATTTTCTCTGTTTCTATGACTGACTCTTGTTCATCGATTATCAGCCAAAAGCAGACAGAATAATCTGTTATTTCAACATCAGTGACAAAAAGAATTATTTAGAATTCTGTTTTCATTGAATAATAGAATGGCGCTTTTCTAAAAGTGTAAAAATTCAAGGTTTTTGATACAACAAGGAATCGACTCAAGGAATTCCAACATAATTGACTATGCTTTGTGGAACAACAATTCACGAAAACTTAAATAGCAGCCATCTTTAATTTTGATCTGAATAAGTTTGTGGGCTTCCATTTTAAAACCAAAATTTTCCAGGGACGTCTGTGGTAATATCCTCATTGAAGAGATTTATTATCTTAAGAGAAAGTCATTTTTAGAAATCATCTACAGTTGTGTCAAAAAAGTCCAGGCAATCTGCAAGTGCTGTCTCTTTGAATTAGTGGGGAACAAGCAACCTTATTTTTCTCTCAAAGCCTGCTCTACCCATACAGCCCACCTGGACTAGCAACCTCTAACTGTTCAACTATATACGCCATCAGAGCAGCAGAATTTTGACTCCAAGTTTATAACTGCCTCACATCTTCAAGCAGGTGATGGGCCTGTAACAATGATGGACTGAACTAACCTTCATCAAGTATTGTTTATTGGTATTTACCTTACATTATGTGTCTGTATGTCATTTAAATACTGCAACATATTTAAATATAATAACATTCAGCAATAGTTGTGCAACAAACTAACTTTGATCATGTTTAAATCAAAAGCTTTGTTGCTGGTTAGTTTTGCAGTGAAAAACACTCAAAATAATTAAACATAGGGCAAATAGGGCTTTAATTTACAGCTCACTGACCATGCTACATACATTCCTGATGGTTGTGACTCTGCCTCTAATTAAAATTCCCTTGGCCAGTGATTTGAATCATATAATCTTTAGCAATGCCTATTGTTTTTTCAGCTCCCACGGTGTATTTGTTACAATATAATGGTTTACCCAGCAGTATTTATCATTTTTGAAGACTCTATCGATTCCTGCCTGCCTCTGCCAATTTGATGTGAGCAGAAAACTTGAATATCATTCTCCTTGCATCCCTTTCCAAAGCATTTCTAGAAATGAAAATAAAAGGTCACAGCCTAGGTCATTTTAACATATGCTCTCCACAACCTGCCAATCTGAAAAGTCCTCCACTTCATCTCACTTTTTGCTTTCTATCACCTAACCATCCTTCTGTCACTTGTAGCCAATTCCTCGCATTGTCTAAAGAATTTTGAACTATCAAATTTCTCCAGTAATTATTAGAGAAACTTGAAGAGTTGCATCCACACCTTAAGAATTAAAGCAGTCTTTATAAATAACCACAATCAGGAACGGTTTCCACATTAGAAAAATCCTTCCCCACAAGCTACTTCTCTGTTTTCAATTTTCAAATTGATGGCTTCTTCCCATCAATATTATAATACTGTATAATAGTCATAATGTGTAAGTTTTGGATAAAGACTGGGTCACGAATGCAATTAAGACAACAAATATTTTTGATGTGCCTGAATGTGTCCAAACTTGTACACTCCCCTTCGAGATGAGGTGCCAATCAACCTGACAGATGTGATGGATCAATCTCTTCCCAGCTCCCAAGTCACAATTTATGTAATTTCATGAGCCTCCTATGCAGTCGATACAGACCCCAGTTTGAGAACTGCTGCTCTTGCCAGTCAAGATCCTGAACTTGCAAAGAAACTGCAGTAGTTTTAGATCATTTGCTTATAATAAACTTATTCAATGAAAGGGCTGGTGTTGCATCAGTTGTCAGGCAGGAAACTCTATGAATACATGTCTGTAGGCCTTATTGGCTAAACAATACATGCCTACTTACCAGAAAAAGTTCTAACCCAACTGTAATATTGACATTAGGCATAACTGTGCAATGGGTCAAATTATAGGTGTGTGTGTAGCATATATATCTATGTATACGTCTGTTCATTGCTTATAAGCAGCATAGAAGTAAATTAGCATCCAAGTCATTAAATCAATTAAAATCCATTTGACTGTTCTTAAAGAACAAGGTCTCATGTGGATGAAATTCTCCCACAGCTGATCTACACAACAAAGTGAAATCTTTCTCAGCACGAGGTAACATAATTCCACACCATATGTAGATATATTGTGAGGCCAAAGATGCCAGGAAAATCATGTAAGGACTTTATTAGAGTACAGCTCCCATTCTGTCAAAGCAATGAAACTTCACCCCGAAAAGACCAATAGCACACTCAAAAGTTTTAGAAGTATTAAGTCCTGAAAAATGTTGTTTCTGTTACAAAAAAAATCAAAGAAATGTGGATGCTGGAAATCAGAAACAAAATCAGAAATAGTGAGAAAACACAAACAGGTCTGGCAACAGATGTGGAGAAAAAGTAAAGGTAACGTTTTGGGTCCAGTGACTCTTCTTCAAGACAGAAGAATTTATCAATTTATTATTGATAAACTGCGTTGAAATTTGGCTTTGAAAATAATCAAAGTACAGTAATATTTGTCGAGCACTGATGGCAGAGCTTTCAACCCTCCTGAAAACAAACAGGGGTGGGGGAAGAGGTTGGGGAGAGTTGAGGTGCCTCCAATGTACAGATGGCACCCTCTAAACTTGTGCCCCCACTTCCTTCCTTCCTTTTCAGCACAGTTGGAAAATAAGAATGGCCTTTGCACTCATCTGGCCCATCTGCCACTGTCCAGTGTTCTATGGCTGAAGAAGTGGATTAAGGCCTTTAGTTTTCACTTAATTGGACAGTTAAGGGCCTCAATAAGCCTAACGGTGGACAACCAAGTGGGTCCCCTACCCCATCCCAATATTTGGAGGAGTCGAGGTTGCGTGACCACACAAAATACATTACATATACTACACCATCAAAATCCCCAACACGCCCCCACATTGCTACCTCCACTGAAAACGTGCCTGATGGAAAGGGCCATCAAATCCAGTGTTCGAAGTTGGGTGGAGTATCCTATTGCAGGGCTTTAGAGAAAGCTATCTTCCACAATGAACAAAAGAACATGCTCTGAAATGTGGAATTTAAAATGCAGGGTAGGTTGAATGTGATGCCAACAAGAAATTTCATGTTGCACTGAAAGTAAAAGTAATCATCACCTACCCTACTAACTGGCAAGGCTTCAAAATCTCAGAATCCCTTTCAAAACTAACCCACAGTTCCTGACAGAGATCAAGAAGTGTTTGGCAACCCCAACAGCAATTGACATTGCCTGCTGGTCCAATTAAGAATACACAACTAAATGTTTTTGCTTCTTATGTACATACATATAGTTCTGCTTCCTCTTCTTAATGGTCTTCAGGAAGATCGAAATTCTGTTTCTGGAGGCTGCCCTGAAGGGCGGCACAGTCGTTAGCACTGCTGATTCACAGTGTCAGGAACCCAGATTCAATTCCATCCTTAGGTGACTGTCCTGTGTGGAGTTTGCACATTCTCCCAGTGTCTGTGTGGGTTTCCTCCGGTCCTCATACAGTTACCTCCCACAATCCAAAGAAGTGCAGGTTAGATGGATTAGCCATGCCAAATTACCCATAGTATCCAGAGATGTTCAGGCTGGGTGGATTAGCCATGGGAAATCCAGGATAAGAGGCTAGGGATGGGGGTCTGCGTGGGATGTAGGTGTGGACCTGAGGGGCTGAATGGATTGCATCAACACTGTAGGGTTTCTATGATTCTGCCAGAGCTAGACAGACACTACGCTCAATGCCAAATTTCAGCACAATTTGTCAGCAAATAGTTTGCCCATGATTTTAGAAAAATAACAAGGATAAATTATAAGTAACTGGTATTAGTGTATCTATTAAAGTGGACATGTCCAATTGTGCCTTGCTTACCTTGAAAACTGACTGTAATGATCAACACGTGTTAATGACAAAATGTGGAGTATGGAGATCTGCCCCAGCAATTACACAAAGTGAAAAAAATCCGTTGTTTTCTGCCCACAAGAATTTACTATTGGCCTGGGCTCCTGCTTAATCAAGTACCAGCATTCTTGTTGAATTGGAATAATCAGAAGACAATTGACCACAAGTGACACCAGACAGTACAAGCAGTCCCTGGGTTGCAAAGGGGTTCTGTTCTTGCAAGTCAATTTGTACAAAAGCTGGAATACAATGCAGGATAATATAAAATAGCCATGCATAAGAACAAGTAAATTATCATATGTTTGATCTTAAAATCAATATCAATATACCACTGTATAGGATGGCATTTGCAAATCCCAGCATTCATAATTCATACGTTCATAAATTGAAGACACCAGACAGTCAAATTTGCTCTTTCCCCTTGAGAAAGTTGCTACCGCAATAAACAGCAATCACTGAAAAAAGACAAAGTGGTTCTGATCAGTTTAGTGAAACTACGCAGGCCAGCTTTCAAAGGACAGAGGGTAGATGACAGGAAGAAAGATAGCATCCAATCGTCTCAATGACAGGTTAAAGCTCATTGATGGTCGACAGAATTCCTCATTTGATTTTTGAGCTGCAGATGCCAAATCCATTTACCAATCAGGGACACAGTGGGATATCTCAGAGTTCCCCTGAGAAGCCGAACCAAAAGGCAAGAGCTAAAGGTTGGTGGCGATTAAAAAACATAATTGTGATGTCCTGGGAGAAGCCTGAACCTATCTATCATAGGACTGTTGTTTAGAGTGGTTGCACTTAACACCAAAAGGCAAGGGGTGTAGTTTTCCTGGTAATACCTGAAAGTTTCACACCCAAGACATGTCTGCTTGTATGCTTGGGACTGAAATGCCTAATGAAGCACCCATCTGAAGAGACAGGCAAGTCTTGCTACCAGTTTCCAGGACTATTTGGATATAGCAGTTGGAAGATCAGAAGTGGGAATGGTAAGTTAAATTCCTGATGGCAAATTTCACATTTTCCTCACCCATCCCTTAGTAGTGGAAGCAGTGAAAGATTTTTTTAAATTCATTCATGGGATGCAGGCATCAGTGGCCAGGCCAGCATTTATTGTTCATCCCTAATTGCCCAGAGGGCTGTTAAGAGTCGACCACAATGCCATGGGTGTGAAGTCACAGGCAGACCTGATCGGGTCTAAAGGACATTCGTGAGCCAAACAGGTTTTTTTAATGACAATCAACAATGGTCACATAATCACCATTAGACCAGTTCTTTATTCCAGATTATACTGAACTGAAATCTGAATTGAAATTTTAATTGGAATTGAAATTTAACGGGGTTTGAAACCATGTCCCAAGAAAGTGAGCCTGAGATTCTGGGTTAATTGTTCACTAACATTGGGGAGATGGTGGCATAGTGCCAATGTGGTTAATTGGCTACATTGTGTCTTGCCTTGTTGTTATTCACAGTGTATGGCAAAGTACAATGCATAGATGAAGAGGTCATGGGTTGCAGTAGAGATATTAATGATAACATAGAAACTGAAAGTAGGCTCAGCACTGCTGGAAGTCAGCACACAACTCTTTTAAGGCATCTTATACTTAGTGGTATTATCACTGGACTGTTAATCCAGAGACCCAGCTAATGTTCTGGGGACCCAGGTTCAAATCCCGCCGCAGCAGATGGTGGAATTTGAATTCAATAAAAAATATCTGGAATTAATAATCTAGTGATGACCATGAATCTATTGTCAATTTTCAGAAAAGCCTGTCTGGTTCACTGATGTCCTTTAGGGAAGGAAATCTGCCAGCCTTACCTGGTCTGGCTAACATGTGACTCCAGACCCACAGCAATGTGGTTAACTCTCAACTGCCAGCTGGGCAATTAGGGATGGGCAATAAATGCTCCCTAGCCAGCGACGCCCTGATCCCGTGAATGAATAAAGAAAAAAAACATTAGCCTCATTTCTTCCTGCTTCTTAAAGCAGTGTCCACTTGCCATTTGAATCATACAACTCCATGTCAGTTTATAGGATTTCAGTATTTATATATGGTGTCTATAGTTTTGTTGTTCACATCTTTTTAAAGCTGTAAACCATCTCTTACCAATGAATATTAGCTCAAAGAACAGAAACTGAGATTTGTGCAAGGCCAAAATCAAACAAAGTTTGTGATAGACAAAGAAAGAGAAATAGGCAGATAGAAAAAAATGGATATATGGGGAAATACATAGATGGAGAAATGGATAGATGAGAAAGACTTGCATTTATACAGCACCTTCCATGGCCTCAGGGTTTCTCAAAGCATTTTACAGCCAATAAGGCACATTTGAAGCATAGTCACTGTTGCCATGTGGGAAATGTGACAGCAAATTTGAGCCAAACTTGTTCAAATATGCAAAAATATTAGAATAACCCAATGATCTGGTTTTACAGATGCTTATTGAGGGATTAGTATTGCTCAGGCCCAACAGCCATCTCACTGACAGAGAAGAACAGTGTCCTGCTCATCAAGGACAGCGTGCCAGACGTGCATTCATTGGAAGGAGTGCTGTGAGGATCTTCTCAAACAAGACTCAGTCTCAACTGGAGTGCAGTTGACCACCCCCCACTGCATACAACCCACCATGATGACAACACACGCCAACATGAGGTTGAAAGGCTATTCGATAGCTGAGAACCAACAAGGCTGCAGGTGCAGATGAAATCCCCAATAAAATGCTTAAATATGGTGGAGAAGCACTCTTAGCATGGATACATGACCTCACCTCCCTCAGCTGGAAGGAAGGCAGTGCTGCCCACACATCTCCAAGATGCTGTAACTGTGACCACCTTCATGAAAAAAGACAAGATCAATTGCAGTAACTACAAAGGGGTCTTCCCACTGCCCACAACAGGAAAGGCCTTTGCAAACATTCTGTTCAATTTCTTCTTCCCAGTGGCTAGAGAACTCCCATTGGATCATCATCAGGACGCAGCGGACAGCAAGACAAGCCCAAGGAAAATGCAGAGAGCAGCAGAGCAACAACCTCTGTACATAGCCATCTCTGACCTCAAAACTGCCTTTGACTCTGCCAAAATAGCAGGATTATGAAGCATCCTTCTCAAATTTCACAATACACATAATCTCCTTTTATCAATGTTTCATGGATTTCTAAGTTGAAGCTTTCCATATTGCATTCATCCAGAGTAGAACAGGAGAAAGACACTTGGGAAAAAGAGACATTTAATACAGAAAGAGAAGAGGGTGCTGATTGGTTGGGCCATCATTGGCATGGAGATGCAGTAAGAACCATTAACCATCAATCTTAATTCTCAGACCAGGCAGGCAGGTGGTGTCTGATTAATCAGGGCATTGCCATGGCAATAAAGCAGAGTTTGTCTGTCTCCATGACTCTTTTGAAAAAGGGAAAAATTATGTACAAATTCCTGTTGCCTTCTTAAAACATGATCATGTGCCTAAGGTTTTAGAGTAGATTTGTAGCTCAGGTTGTGGTTGATTTGCTCGCCGAGCTGGTTCATTGTTCCACAGATGTTTCATTACCCTGTTGGGTAACATCATCAGTGCAGCTTCCAATGAAGCATTATTGTGTTTTCCCGCCTGGTATTTAAACTTTGATGTCCATTGAGCTGGATTAGCTCACTTCCGGTTTTCCTTTGCAGTGGAGTATATCTCGGGTCTAGCTCTATGTGTTTGTTGATGGCCTTCTTAGCGGAGAACCAGGCCTCTAGGAATTCTCGTGCTTGTCTCTGTTTGGCCTGTCCTGGGATCCTGGTGCTGTCCCAATTGAACTGGTGGTTTTCCTTATCCATGTGGATGGAGAGGAGTGAGTATTGGTCATGTCTTTTGTTGCCAGTTGGTATTTGTGTACTCTTGTGGCAAAGTTTCTTCCTGCCTGTCCAATGAAATGTTTGTCACAGTCTTTGCAAGGATTTTTCTTTCCTTTCCTTTGAAGAAGGGTCCCAACACAAAACATCAGCTTTCCTGCTCCTCTGATGCTGTCTGGCCTGCTGTATTCCTCTAGCTCCACACTTTGTTATCTCTGACTCCAGCATCTGCAGTTCTTGCTATCTCTCTGAAATGGATGGCAATTGTGCAACAATGTGGAATCAAGCAAAAGGCTAAACCATTCAATTTAGACGCATTATATCCAAAGTGCAAAAATCCAGTTGCTTCTGCACTGTGATCTGCTATCAACCACTATAATTGCTAGCTACTTTAACAGAACAATTCACCTAGATAAGTATCAATCTCAGCAAGTACAATAAATTATAAAAGGGCATACTAGATGCAAGCTGATAAAAATCGAAGATGCATAGCAACTTGGGAACGAAAAATGAAATTAATTCCTATTCCAGAATAGTTTTAAATTGGGAATCCAATTCCATCCCCTACATTTTAAGAGAGATTGTCAATTATTGAATCAAATACCCTAAGGGTAGAAATGAAAAGGATTCTTGTTCCATTTTTTAATAGGGGGTTGGCAGAAGGGTGTTAAAATAAATTACAACACATGCCTTTTAAGGTTGAAAAATCCCAAGAAATGATTCTGTTGATACATGTGCTGATGCATAAGTATATTTTATTTCCTAACTGCAAGGTTCATGCTGGTGTCAAATACTGCTGGTAACTTTGCAACACTGGCTTTGTTCCATTGATGAGCAGACATGAAACAAAATGGGAACTAAATGTCTCTATTTTCTATGCCATAGCTGTCAATTAAAGTAGGAACAACATCATGCAGTTATTTGTCTGCAACATGGTGAAGTACAGCCCAGAAGATAACAGGAAAAGAAATAACCTACCAGATTCTACCAGTGTGCTAAGCTTTGATCTCCTTAAAAAGCAAATAATGTTAAATTCAAATAATTTTTAATGCAAATATCGTTTGAAATTTAGGGGCGGTTTTATGCATTACATAAAAAGCAAAAAACAACATTTTGTCAGGATGATAATACACTCAGCACCAGAGGGCGATTTACATTTTATACTCCTATTGGTTCACAATGGGCCTTGTTCCTCTACAGCGTTGTTCAATTAAAAGACATGGAGATAAGTAGTTTAGCTTCATTCCCCCTCAAGAAAATATTTGACTGATGACCTCCCTGCTTCATAAAGCCTTGAGATTTGAGTGCCTAGGTGTATCATTATCCTCCTCTGCAATGTAAGGGATTATTTATGGGCCATTATCTTGCATGACTACACTGACTTTCACATTAGAAGATAATCTTAGAGTGTGGGAGAAGCAATAAACACCTCTCGTGACAATGAAAATGCATTAATACTTTAGTCATGCAGTTACTATATCACTCAAACTGACTCTGATGGTAGTTCAATCTTGTATGCCCTATGTTTACTGTTTGGAATGCAGTCATGTGTTAAAATGGCCCACCTTTTTATCTCCAGGTTTCAGGATTAAGAGCTCCACCTGCCAGGAGCAGCCTCATAAAACCAGGCATATGCTTCCAGTGATATCTGTTCTTAAAAGTCAAATTGAACGTAATTGATACATACAGGTTCCTGACGTGTCTTGGTAGGATGTACATAGAAAGGGTGTTTCCTTTTGAAGGAGAAACTAGAACTTGGGGTCACTGGTTATGAATTAGGTGTTGTCCATTTTAGTCAAAGGAGAATTTCTTTTGTCACAGAGGATCATGAGTCATGAACTTTCTTCCTCAAAAGATGGTAGAAGCAGGTTTTTGAATATCTAAAAGACAAAGGTAGATAGATATTGACATTCAAGGCGAAAGGTTATCAGGGACAAATAGGATTGTGGAATATTCAAATCAGCCATGATATCATTAAATGGAGGAGCAGACTCAAGGGGCCGAATAGCCTACTTCTAGTCTGCATTCATACATTCATATGTTCAGAAACTTTTGCGTGGATCAAGCTCAAATTTTACAAATGCCTCCTGGCAGATGAACCTGTAAAACTGGGCCCAGAAGGTGAAGAGAAAATCTGGACTTTCATAAGCAACCAGAAAATGTTGTGTTATTTACCAAATTGTACAACATGGTGCCATTGCTATTGAATAGGGTCAACCTGTTTACAAGCACACTCACTATCATAGATCACTACAACATAAAATAACGTCATTGGCATTTAATTCAATTGGGTGATCAAGGCTTTGTGCCCCGTCCCTCAATATTGCTCAATTTCAACTAACTGTTCAATTCTGTCTTGAAATGATGTATGTGGTCTGCAAAAGACTGGCTGCATTTCTAATCAGCTTTCAGTGAAATTCATTATTTTCTTTTTGTGGTGGTCTCAAATATATCTTATTATCATTTTATCTACCAGAGAAAACTATCTATCTGCATTTACCCTCTTGTAATACTCAATAAACTCAAAGAACAGTATTAGGTCATTCCTTGTACTTCTCAGCTTCAGCACAAATAGCCATGATGTGGAGGTGCCGGTGTTGGACTGGGGTGGACAATGTCAGAAGTCACACAACACCAGGTTATAGTCCAACAGGTTTATTTGAAATCACACAAGCCTTCAGACTGTACCTGACGAAGAGGCTGCACCCCAAAAGCTTGTGTGATGTCAAATAAACTTGTTGGACTATAACCTGGTGTTGTGTAATTTCTGACTTCAGCATGAAAAGATTGAAGCTGCAACTCCGCTTCAGTGGGATCTGATTGTTATTAAGCCATTTTAGGACAATGCTGATTCTGGCCTTAGCCTCTGGTAATTCATTGCATAAGACCAAAGATAGTTTTGCTTCTCAACAGATATCAGAAATACCAAAATGCTCAAGGGCACTATTATCATTGTTTCTCCCACAAGACAAATGGGAATTGGGTAGAATGGTGGTACAAGACCATGATAGTTGAAGGGTGTAATTTACCTTTTGGCAACAGTGCAACATTGAATCAGCAATCAATCTTATAGAAAATAAAATCTAGTGGGTTTTAAATGCCTGTGTCAGTTCATTACACTGTGGAAATGACCTATTTCACGCCAACCACACCACACCACCAGTAACCCACAGCCACCTCCAAGTCTTTACTTGGTTGTTAAATTTTTAATTAGTTTTGTCATACCAGTAGGTGGGTCCAACTTCAAAAAGAACTCTATTTTAATCCATCTTTATTGCTGTTCTGTTTTACTGCAATGATTTCTTCAGCTATAAAATATGCTTAATCCACTTTGACACTATTAAACTGATTGGGAACTTGCCTTTAATGTTAAGAGGTTTGAAATGATCTTCTAATTGTTTTAATGGTATGATGTGATGTGACGTGAGGGGTGATGTGTTCTATGCACAAACTATTTTTTAAATTGAAGAATGCAAATGAACAATAAACATAAATGCTATAATGTGTTAATTATGACTGCCCGTGCCTCTTGTTCCAATACCACCTTGTTCAAATTCCCATTTATAAAATAAAGCTTATAGACCGAGATATCACTTTAAAAATAATGGTGAGTACACTGGACATGCGCCCCCTACTGTGTACAAAATGAGAAACGCGGCCCATTTTTTGAAGATGGACTTAAATTTCTTTCCAAAAAGTGAAACACCATTGACCTTATGGATGAAATGTCACTTTGGTGCCAGATGAACAACTTAGAACAGGACATGGTAAATATGCAAATCTAGTTTCATGAATGTTAGCATGTCTCTATCATGTCACATACCAAACACACAGATGCTTACAGTTGACTCACTAAAGGCTAGGATTTAGTGCTTCAAGCATTTGGTGTAGGTGCAGGCATCTTCGGGGCATTTGAGTCCCTGTCGCCATCAACAAGAAAGCTCATCAATCAGAAACCTGCAGTTTCTAGATCCTAGAGATCATTGATGAAGGCCCAGTTTTCAGGGATTCCAACATCAAGAAGGTAGATGGTGTTCTCTCCAATCTTACAGGTTGGGAGTTGTGGGGAGACAGAGGTCATAGGAGGGGGGAGGAAAGGGCAGGAGGGTGGCTTTCAGAGGACACACCACTTTCTATCCCCCAATTGGTGCCAGGTTTGGGCAAATGGAGGACCATCCCAATCCTGGCACCTTGGATTCACAATCAGCAAGACTGGCAGGCAGATAATTGGGGCAGGGGCTTATTGATGTCTTTCAGTGGCCATTCATTGATCATTTGAGAGCCTTAATTGATGGAGGGACATGAAGAGTCCCAAAGTATATTGTCACCCAGCTCTTAATTGCTGACTTAGCAAGTAAGGGGCATATATCTCACTGAGCAAGTTGCTCAATCGTTTGCTCTTCTCATCCCTTTCCTCGCCACCTCAGGAAGTATTGATCAGATGATCAGCGTACCAGAGTGTAGGAGAATTGCTTCAATATCATTCTGCAAATCTGCCAGAAAAGGTTTCAAAATGGTTCAATATATACTGTAACACTGGTCAGCAAAATATAATTCAGAAGTATAGAAAAACCATCCCTTCCCATTCTTCTAATGTAACATTTCTGATCAAAATATGATCGTTAAATATCTGTAAGCCTCATCCAAATAGAATTTTCAGTTTTGTATTTTAATTACTCAACAAGTTGTTAATCCAACATGCCAGTTAACTCACACACATAAAGACTACATTTATAGAAGATAATACTTTGTATAATAAAAAGTTAATTGCAGTTCATTTGCAGCCTGAATCATAATGTGTGTCCCAAGAATAAACATTGCGAATTGGTCAAACTTTATAAGCCATTTATAGAAATTCTGATGTAAATGCATAGTTTTAATCCATGAAAAAGTGTCTTGGAAACAAGATACCTTTTAATCAGAATTCAACTGTACAGAGAGCCTTAGACAAACTAAATGAGCACAGATGCTGGTTAATTCCCCAAGGATTGAAACACTTCTGCTATCAAGCATCCCTGTCAAAACTCTTGGCAATTGCACTTTTCAATTTTGAAAAGTCAAACAATTTCAAGAAAATAGATAATTGTAAATCCATTATGGTTTCTATCAAAAATGTGATGCTATTATCTTAAAGGCAAAGCAAAAGCTCATAGCATATCCCAGTAAAAGCACAGGTTGACCTGAACAGGAAATGTCCATGCTACGCATTCAAAGTCTTAACTAGGGCTAAATTCCTCTTAATGATACATTTCAAATGTTATATGCACACTGGCACAGAATTAGAACTCTTTTTGGAGGATGTATGATGAAGGTTGTGAAATAGTCTTGCAAACCTGATGAAGATCTCTACACTGCTCCAATTCTGAACTCTTATGTAGCCTCAATTTATTTTACTCCTCTACAGATAGCCATGCCTTCAGCTCTTAAATTTGCTACCTAAGGTTCTCTACCAGTCCATCCATCGGTTCCACTTTATGATACCTTTAAAATCCACCTCTTTGACTGAGCTTTTATTTAACTAACCTAATGACTCCCAGTAGTCCAGGTGTCAAATGCTCCTATGAAGCAACGTAGACCTTTATTGAAATATTAAAAGTGTTATACAAATGCAAATTGAAGCTAAATATTACCCTTTTTTACCTGTTTGTTCCATTAATTTTTCCAGAGGGTTTCTCTCCATGACACTTAGCAGGGTTGCACACCACATCTTTCCAAACTCACCTCATTAGCTACCTTGCCCACCCCTTTTGCATCTCTCTCATCTGATTCTAGCCCGATTCTACCACCAGTCATTCTAGAACAACTTATCACTCATCTGATATTCCCCAAAATCCGGCATCCCTGGCACCTGTGCCATCTTGAAAAGTCAACCGTGCAGTCAGACCAACATTGGCAATCTGACATCACTTGCAATTTAATGGCACAACAGCCACAAAGCAATGATACTCACAACACATCGCTGGCATGCCTGACACTCCCTCGCACATAGAACCCATTCTCTCAAGCTAGTTTTGTTTTAACCTGCCCTTAACTACTTTCAATCTAACCACCCTCTCTAAGGTGTTGCTACTCTGTCCCTAATACCCACTGTAGACCTACAACTTGTCATTGTCCAGTGGGGGAGCAATCGGATAATTCTAAAGATGAACTTTTAATTGTAGTCGGCAAAAGGGAACACAAACAAAATGAATAGAGGCTACAGTTCACCCCCACAGTGAAAACCAAATGCTGGTATGATGACTAACATCTATTTTGCAGTACATGATTGTCTGCTGTACTTTGCTCCCTTTTACTGAAACTGGGGATCAATCAGCTTCAGTCTGGCTTATAGCACCTGATCAAGTTGATCACTGTCATGCAAAAGGAGGGCTTCCTCTTACCAGTGTCCTCATCCTCTTCCTCAGAAAACTGCTCCCATTCACCCATGTCCTCAGTATCCAAAACGTTGCCACACTGCCTTTTTCGAATGCACAGAGAACAGTACTCCAGGATGATACCGATCACTGTGTCTGCATTATAGTGGATAGCGTCCCCTGCCCAGATCAGTCCAAGTGCAGGAACCGCATCATCAGCAGGCCCTATTGTCTTCTCCGTCAAGGCTCTTAAAGCATGAACAACATTATATCTGCACTCTGCAACTCTGTAACGCTGTCATGAGCCATGGCTGCAGTGGGTATCTCTAGTCCACCAATAACCAATCTGGTAAAGCACCTGCACTCTCAAATGTACTCCTAGAGCTAGGGGGCAGGGCAGCGGGCACATACCCCCAAGCGGTAACAGTAAATGCAGATCACTTGAGCATTAAAAGGAATGGAACTCCCTAACTGTTAAAGGGTTCTGCAATGTTGTGATATGGACTTCTCAGTGCCGGGTGTGTGCAGTCAATGGTGCCTGGCACCGAGAAGGTGCCAGCTACATTTCTGAATTTTACTGACCAGGCTACAGCACTGACCTTGTCATCAGAGAATGAAATAAGCTGATGTAATCTTGCACAGATGGCACCAGTGGTTGTCCTAATGTATTTGTTGGTGCACAACTGAAATCCCACTCACACAGGTCACCAGTCACTCACTAGAAAGAGCCAGGCATACACAAGTTCAAAGCAGCTGTCACCTTCTCAGCTACTAGATGAGAATGGCCTCCCATTCCTGCAGCCCTCACGTCACTCTGCAGCAGTGGCATAGTTCTGTCACAGTGTCCTGCGACATGTGGGGTCTGTGTGGACACTGCACCTCACTCATCCCCAGGAAACGGAATTGAGGGTGAAAGGCTCTGTCATTCCACAGCCTGATGTTTGAGGGTCCCTGTAGCTGCAAACTCTGCCTGGGCTGGGTCCAGCAAAAGTGGAGCCCACAATTTCGTCAATAAAACTACACTGAGTCCACCCACTGTGGGTGTTGTCCCAGTCACTTCCCAGTTGCAGTTAGTGCCGAAAGAACAGCAAGTGATGGCAGGGAATGCAACTCGTGGTGGAACGTACTCAGTAACTGGGCTCCACATGGTTGCCAGATGGTCACATAATCTTCATGTCCCCTTATATCTTGCATTACTCATACTGTCCATTCCCACACACAGCACATTGAATGTTGCCTCCAAGTTCACTCTTTAGCCTCTGAGACCCTCACTGATGCACACCGTGGTCCTGTACACTCCCCCTGTGGTGATACTGCCAATAAGCCTATCACTCATACCTTCTGATTCTGTGCTTCATAAACCTACCTCCCATCACTGTCCTTGTCTCCACCTTGACAGTTGCCTGTGCTTTCCCCTCAGCCTTATTTGCCCCTCTATCTTTTGGCAATTCGTCCCAAACTTGCCCTCTTGGCCATCCTCACCACTCAACCAACTTCAACAGGCAACACGTAGAAATAACCAACCAGGCCCCTGACCACTGTCTTTTCGGGGGGACAGATGATATGCAATTCCCCCAACTGTTTGTCATGGCCTTATAAGACAGATCATTGCCCACTTCCCACACTGCATTCAGACATATCCCTTCACCATGTCTGGCTGAAGCAAACAATTTGACAGTAGCCAATCCCCTGAACTGTGTGTAGACCATGCCCTTGACTGACAGAACTGGGTTCCCCTGACAGGCAGTGGCTCTGGCTTGACTGGAAAGAAGTCTACCCACTACGTAGGTTCCAACATGGTCATTTGGTTGAACAAGTATTCAGTGGGTTTGCTGCACAGGCAGCTGGCACATGCATTAGGTATGAGATTGATGTTTCAGTTTGACGTACAGCAAAACGTTCCCCTCACTGCTCAGACAGATCCCTGCTGACAAGTCTGAGAAGCAGCTTGTCTGTGTCTGCACAAAAGAGTATGTCAAAACACCAATACTAATAGTGTTTAGTTTCTGGCTGAAGCAGCATAGCACCAACCGGTATGGTTTGGCAATTCAAGGCATGGCTGCTGTGAGCATGCACATATGCACCAAGTGAATGAGTAGTGAGAGGGCAAGTGAGCAGCTCTGGGATGCAGCCCAGTTCAGTATATGTCTATCCATAAACATAATGTGTTCTTGCCTTTCAATGCTAGTAACCAGTGTGGCCTGCAATGCAGTTCTGTGGTTCCTAAGCAGCTTGCAAGTGGATCAGAGAGATGCCACGAGGATGATGAGAAGTTGGTAATTATTGAATGTCAATGTCTGTGGATAAGGGCTGCATTCTGCTGGTGCCGACGGACTGTGCTCAGAGATAATGTTGCGTGGTGAGGAGCACGGAGGCTCTTTGTAGCCAATGGCCAGCAGAAGTTGCCAAGTAACCTTTCTGACTTCATGTCAGGAATTTTCAATGTCTAGTTTGCTCATGACTGAGGGTAGGACAGAAAACTGCATAAAATGAGATGAGATGTGGACTTAATAATGTCATTAACATGTAACAATCTCCCTCAATTAGCAGCACTTCCCTGCCAAGAGAGACTCTCATCTCAATGGCCAGAATTTAGTTACGAGACACGGCAAATTTGAGAATATTGAGATAAGCCTCATGGACTTTTCATGGGTTTGAGGCGCAATGGTGGCTCAGTGGTTGGTACCATTGCCTCACAGCATCTGGGACTTAGGTTTAGTTCCAGCCTCAGGTGACTGCTTGTGTAGAGTTTACACATTTTCCCCATATCTACATGAGTTTCCTCTGAGTGCTTTGGTTTCCTCCCACAGTCCAAGGATGTGCAAGTTAAGTGGATTGGCCATGCTAAATTACCCATAGTGTCCAGGGATGTGCAGGGTTACAGGGGTAGGGTGGGGGGAAGTGGTCTGGGTCAAATGCTCTTCGGAAGATCATTGTGGACTTGATGGGCTGAATGGCCTGCTTCCACACTGTATGGATTTGATGATTCTGTTACATTTTTTGCCATAGGCCTATGTCATCCAGACCTGTATCAGATTCAACCCTTGGTGTTGCTGTTCATCTACTGCAGTAGAAATTAAACTTCATAAAAATAGAAACAGTATCAAATTTAATTGACACTGTCTGAAAATATTGTTTGACAAGACTACAACCCTAGGAATATTGGAAAGACTTCAATGAAAGTCCAGGTGAAATGCAGGAAAGCTGCTTTTATTAAAAGTATAAAATGTATACACCAAATTGTGATTGAAAATAATAGTCTTGCTGCAATAATCTTGCTGCAAAGATAATGGCATGTTAACGATGCATGGTGTTACTAATGCGCAAATCAAAGAGCAAGTCCGGGGATGAAGAGACACCACAAGTCGCAGATTTCCAAAACTGGTAGATTGATTTATGTCACCCAATTGCTTGTTTTACATAGAAAATGTTGCACCCTTAGTCTCTGCATTATCTTTAAGGACATGCTGGAATTTCCAATTAAACACATAGCACAAAGTTAGGGCTGAAAATTGATAGCGTAAGTGCCTTTTGAACAGCATGACAATTGTCAATGCAAATCCAAAGCAACCTCTCTTGCCTAGAGAGGGAACAATTTGAACTGATCAATTATATTCCTTTATGTTCAAAATTATTGTTAAAGTTAAATTAATCTTTCTGTTTCTTTCCTTCTAAATCCATTCTTTTTCTCATTTTTATTTCTGTTTCTGTGCCTGAGTTGACTCTAATTTGCCATCTTGCTCTGTTCCTTCTTCAGTCCTTAAATCCCACTTGTTCAGGAAGATAATTCCACCATTTGCCAACTTCCTGATGCCTCACTATTTTTGCAGTGTGCCATAGGCTTGCATTTCCAGCAAATTACAGCAGAAAAAAAAAATTTGAGCTGAAGGGTACAGAAAACAAAGTTATAGGATGCCAGATGCCCCATTCACTACAGCTATGTCTCGTAAATATCAGCGTAAGATGGGAACTTGCTGTGCTGTCAGTTCAAACCAGGAAAAATTGAGCACAAATTTCTCTTCATTCTTAGCTCACACCGAGTACAGGGAATGAAAAATCCTGTGTGTGTTTCATATCAAAACATGTTCAAGGTAATAATCTGGTGATCGTTACCTGAGCTGTGGGCAAACTGGATAAGGTAAATAAAGTGAGGAAGTTAAATGAATGCCTCAAAGATTGGTGTGGGATGAATGGGTTTCAGTTAATGGGACAGTGGTACCAGTACTGTGGTTGAAAGCAGCTGTTCTTCACTTGAATCATGCTAGGGCCAGTGTTCTGGTGAATCAGATAACTCGGACTGCAGAAAAGGCTTTCAATTGAATAGAGGAGTATTCTCTGGAGAAGGAATAGGTAGGTTTACAAAGCAAAAACATATGGCAGCAAATCAGGTCAAAGGGAGAAAAAATGGCTTAAAAAAGGCACAATTAATGGCACTTTACATAAATGCATATAGTATCGAGAAGAAAATAAATTAATCAAAAACACAGATAGGGATTAATGAGTATGCTATAGTAGCTTTGACAAAGACATGGTTACAAGGAGATTAAAGCTGCGGACTAAATATTTAGTGTATATGACATTTCATAAGAACAGGTAGGAATGAAAGGGTGGTGGAAGATGTTTTATGATTATAGGATGGAATAAATACAAATAGCAAGAAGATCTTGGATCAGAAGATGTAGAATCCATAATAATGGAGGATGGAAATCAAAAGGAAAAAGACACTGGTGGGAGTAGACTATAGGCCATGTAACATAGGTTGTTCTGTAGGATATGGCAAATATTCAGGAGATAATGCAGGCATATAAAAATGGCAGTATGTTAACCATGGGTGGCTTTAATCTTCATGTAGATAGGCAAAATCAAATCGATAGAGATAGCCGTGAAAAAGAATATAAAGAGTGTATCAAGACGGTTTCCTTGAACACTATGTCGTGAATCCAACTGGGGTCAGGCTGTTTTGGATCTGGTAAGGGGTAATGAGGCAGGTTTAATAAAAGATCCTACGACAAAAAAAATTCTCTAAGAAACAGTGACCATAATATGGCAGAATTTAGCATTCAATTTGAGATTGAGAAACTTAGGTCAGGAACAATTGTGTCAAACTTAATCAAGGGTCATTACAAAGAATGAGCGCCAAGTTTGGTGGGCTGGGAAAGTAATTTAGCAAACAAAGGTGGCTGAGGAACAATAGCAGGTGTTCAAGAAAATAGTTCATGCTGCACAACAAAGAAATATCACAGGAAGGAAGAAAGATTCTGGGGAAGAGGATGAATTGATTGAGGTTAAGCAAGGGAAAGTCAAATTGAAAGAAAAAGAAACATATAATGTAACAAAAATTTTTGGTAAACCAGAGGATTGTGAATGTTAAAAAGAAACAACAAAGATGGGAATTACAAGACTAGGGGGCATATTTTTAGGGTGAGGGGGCGTATATTTTTAAGGTGAGAGGAGAGAGATTTTTAAAAAAGACATGGGGGGAATATTTTTGTTTACACAGAGAGTGGTTTGCCTGTGGAATGAACTTCCTGACAAAGTGGTGGATGTGGGTACAGTTACTTTTAAAAGAAACTTAGGTAAGTACATGAATAAGAAATGTTTGGAAGGATATGGGCCAGGAGCAGGCAGGTGGGACTAGTTCAGTTTGGGATTATGTTCGACATTGACTGGTTGGACCAAAGTGTCTGTTTCCATGTTGTATGACTCTATGACCAACTAAATGAGGGAGAAAGTAAACTATGAGGGTAAACTAGCAAATAATATACAAACATTCAGTAGAATTTTTTTTTAATACATGAAAAGGAGAGAGATGCCAAAAAGTGAACATAGGTCACTTAGAGAATCTGGCTGAGAGAAAATAATAGGGAACCAGGAAATGGTAGAAGAGTTGGACAACTACTTTGCATCGGTGTTCACAGGAGAGAACAAAAATAAACGGCCAAAAATACTAAATCATAGGACAAAGGTGAGTACAACGCAAATACAATAACTATCACGAGAGAAAATGTAATGGAGAAGATAAGAAACCATGGTGTTGGATGTAGTATATTGGCACAGATAGTGAACTGGTTCATGGGCAAGAAACAATGTGTGGGGATAAGGGGTTGTTTTTCAGATTGGCAATCTGTAACCAGTGGGGTTCCGCAGGGATCAGTACTGGGACCACAACTATTTACAATATACATTAATCACTCAGAGGAAGGAAGTGAACGCACTGCAGCCGGATTTGCAGACAGCACAAAAGTAAATAGAAAGGCACAATTGTGAGAGGGACACAAACAGTTTACAGAGAGACATTGATAGGTTAAAGTCGAAGACCAAAGGATGTAGTCCCAGAGTAAGACAGTGATAAGGAGGAATTTCTTCTCTCAGAAGATAATGAATCTGTGGCATTCTTTCCCACAAAGAGCTCTCAAGGCTGGGTCATTAAGAGATCGACAGATTTTTAATCAGTGAAGGAATCAAGGGTTATGGGGAAAAGGCAGGAAAGTGGAAATGAGGATAATCTGATCAACCATGATCTCATTGAATGGCAGAGCTGACTCAAAGGATCAAATGGCCTATTTCTGTTCTTGCACCTCTCACTGCCTGTGTATTCAGCACCAATTCAATCATACTCATAATTATCATCAGAGAAGATATAATATCCTTGTATTTAGCAGGAGTACAGGGCTTTACCATTGCAAATGACCAATTGAAGCTGGGTTGATTTTTACATGTTGGGAACCTAAACTTAGTGGCATCAACGTTAAATCCTCTTCTCATTGCCAGGTATTGGTTACCTGCAGGGATTGTATTTCAGTGGCTTCTTTCTTATTTCTTTGAAAAAAAGGAAGTGAATGAATGGGTTAAAAATAATAACCAGCCCACATATGTAAACCATGATGATATAACTGATCATGAGGCTGATACCAATTATAGAGAAGACACAAGCCTCGGAAGAATGTGTGGCAAGAGAGGTCTTAGACACAACACGAGAGAGCTGTGTTTGATAACCTACTATTTACAGACATGAATAAAGAAAAGTTACAATACAAAAAGGATTGCTTAAAGATAACAAGCAAACAATTTCAGAGACAGCGTACTTACAGAGATCCATAGTGTAAGATATGTTCCAGATGAGGATCTCAATGTGCAGATCACAGTATTGGCTTAAATGGCCAGATAAAGCATGTGAAAAAAACCGCCACTGCCACAAGTTTAAAGACATAGATAAAAAGGGAAGACTTTGATGCCAGGAGAGGTCCCCAGAAGATTTTGATGGCAGGACTACTGTAAGATAAGACATAAAGGACATACAAGTCTCAGAAGATTTTGAATTCTAGCCACGAGCCAGCAGTACGCTGGAGAAGAAAAACACAGGATCAGAACACTTCAATAGTCAGAAGGAAAGCCCCACACACTTACACAGGTCAGTCAGTGCAACGGATTGCAGGGATGGGAGCTCCCTTTGAGTCCTTATCTCAACCATGAAAACACTTGAAGTACGGCATTCAGTGCTGTAGAATGGTTTCAGACTCATAGGCTCAGTCTTGTTCTGAGGACCTGGGTAGTTCCAGGGACCTGGGTTTGAATACAAATGGTGAAAATTGAATTCAATAATTATCTGGATTTAAAAGTCTGATGATGACCATGAAACCATTATCAATTGTCAGAAAAGACACATCTGCTTCATTAATGTCTTTTAGGGAAGGAAATTCTATCCTTACTTGGTCTGGCCTACCTGTGACTCCAGACTCATGGCAACGTGTTTGACTCTTAACTGCCTTCTGGGCAATGAATTCTGGCCTAGCCGGAGATGCCCATGTATGTGAATGTATGAATTTTAAAAAATGCAAAGGAGCAGCATCATCAATATGATGCTGAGATTAGTGCACACTCATGGCCTTAACAATGCTAGGCCACTGGTATCTACCAGGTAGAAGATTTCAGAAATCCAAGCTAAACTTGCATCTTGGCACTGTGGTGGATTGGCCATGCTAAATTGCCCATGGTGTCCAGAGATGTGTAGGCTGGCTAAATTAGCCATGGGAAATACAGGGATAAGGTAGGGGAGTGAGTCTGTGTTGCATACTCTTTGGAGGGTGAACTTGATGGGCTGATTGGCCTGCTTCCACACTGTAGGGATTATATGAACCATCTTCCAGCAAGGCATCAATGGTACGGCTCACATTTCCTGAAGGTTTTCATTAGAATAGAGGCTAATCTAACCCAATTATCTACTCCATGAGTACTCCTTCCTTTGAGAAATCACACTCAGACCCTTTGTTGCAGCATTGACATCATCAATAGGCTCTTGGGATTTTTGTCTGTCTACCCTGTATTTACCTTTTCCTATTCCCTTGGTGAACCCCTATCCAGCTATTTTCAAGGTTACTTCTTGAAGGGAATCCTTGAGATTTTAACTTCTCATAGTTTGCTTTACTTTTCTCCCATTAATTATGTCATTCTTTCTTTCAAGCATAAAACGTCTTCACAAATTGCAAATTTGACAAAGACATTTGGTGCAGAGATGTCTGCATGTCACAGCTCGTTTTCTCTCTGTAATTGAACATAGTTCATGGAGTTGAATTGTGAGATTGAGCTATTTTCAAGCTATTACAATGACAATAATTTCAGAACCAAGTTGCAATTTGGCATGCAATACAACTACAAATTCAACAGACTATAAAGTGGTATGAATATTTCAAATCGGGTAGCAGTAATGAGTAACAAGTCATAAGAAGACATGATCTAGCATGCAGACATGTGGGATCTTTGTTCAAATCTGTCCTCATTTAGATTTAGATCCAGATCCCCTCATGTCGTCCAATGGCACTAACCCCATAATATGCTTCCTGCCAAATTGCCTGCACATATTGTTCCAGCAGAGAGCTCCACTGAGACATTAGACCTATTCCATGTGAAAATGCTGCAGTTTAAATGTCAACCTTTGACTTGTGGACAAGATGCAATGGGTAACCTGCAGGTAGTAGCTCACGGAAGGTCCATTTGATGTGCAGATGCCATCCACTCATAAGAAGAACTCATAACCATAATTTGCAAATGGATTTTCAGGTTATGGCAATGAATGCTTCATGTAAACACACAGAATACATTTTAAAGTAATTCCAGATGTTATCTCTGTGCAGAAGTCAAATCGCATCTGTCACTTTGTGAATCAAGCAGATGATGCAGGCCTTTTCTGAGCACTTGACTTGATGAAAGACCATTTTCATACCAAACTACTGACATGGAAAATATGTACAAAACATATAATTGGCAGCAATACAACATTAAAGATTGGAATCCTGCCAGCAGTCATTGTTCGATACAACAGTTCCTGAAAAGATTTAAATTCTCACCAATGCATCCTCTCACTTAAAAAAATTGCATTCGTCACAGGCAAGATCACAGTAAAGTAGTAAGTACCTTTAACAAATATCCACTTTATAATCTGTGAAATCTTCCCTTCTTATCCATTGTGTGTCAAACTTTAACCATTACAACACCTTAACAACTAAAATACAAACCTGAAGATGGCTAAAAGAATATCCATAATTGCAATTAACAGATTGTGATCTAGGAGCTGTGTGAGAGATGCAGAGCATGAGACAAATGATTTAAATCTCAGGAGCTAAGAACCGGCAAATGAAAGGAATCTCCATCTGTGTTGGTTGAAGAAAAAGAAAACATCAATGTGGCTTCAAGATGAACACACTACTTATCCTTCAGCAGGAACCAGGTCTGCAAAAGGCAAACATGGGCTCAATTTAAAGTTGCAGCCAGTGCATCACTTCCTCTTTCGCAGAAGTAGATAGTACAGTTTGCATGAAATTACATTTATAGAATGAACATTAAATCCAATGTTTATTTATTGGTGCCATCTGTGGCTCAGTCACTTTGAACAGAAAGCTGTGGATTCAAGTCCTATAAATTTGAACACAAATCCTAAACAGCACCACAGTGCAGTATTTGAAGAGGTGCTGCATTGCCTGAGGTACCTTCTTTCAGATGAGACATTAAACCAAGGTTCCACCGTGCAATTGAATTGAATTAGCTTTATTGGCACATGTACTCAAATGAGTACAGTGAAACATTTATAAGTCACCACTTACACCACCATTTTAGGTACAAAGATACCTAGATATCGTTTCTGCAGTTACAGATCAGTTATAGTGTTACAATGTCACCAACACATGGTGTTATCTTAGGTACAGAGTACCTAGGTACAAATCCTCAGTTACAGATTAGAAAAATGAAGGGAAGAAAGTTACATTACAGCTATACACGTTGTAACTTAGGTGCACAGAAAAGATCCTATAATACTGTTTGACAAACAGGAAAGCAAAACTCCCCAGTATCCTGGCCATTACTTATCTCCAGTCATTAAAACAAAAGGAATATTTTGCCATTATTTCATTGTCGTGTACAGAATCTTGCTGTGCACAATTTGGCTGTTGCATTTCCTACATTATAAGGAGTGGCTGCCCTTCAAAAGTACCTTAGTGGCTGGAAATAGTTTGGATCATCAAAGTAAGTTTTTCTTTTTAAAGGTTACATTTCAAATCACTTTACATCGCTCAGGAGGAACAAACAAGCAGAAAGAAAATGTTCAACTTGACACTGAATGAAAACAAATTGACAGGTATCACCATTACAATTATTTCTGAGTATCACAATAATCTTTATTACATTTTAAAGTACTATAACAGACATTGTCATTAAAGTCTGATTAGGCATGCTGAACTTCATGTGGGAGTAGATAATACATGAAGCTATGAAGATGAAATTAACTGATACAAAGTTTCAACACATGACAAGATGTCATTTGCTAAATCAGGCTTGTTTATTTTTTATACCTAATTGGGATAGAGCTAATTTGCATAACAATGTCAAAGTGGACAGTTAAATAGGGCAGACAAAAAAATTGTTGACAAATCTAAGCACAATTGTTAGTGAACAAGGTGTCAAACAAATGCTTTAATGTTCCTTTAATAGATTGGAGAAATCTAATTATTTCTTCCCCTCCATGGTTTTAGAATATATTCAAACAATCAATTACCACATTGTTCTCACATTGCAGCATTGTATTTCCAGAAGTCTCATCAAATTTCTTAAAAAAACTTGTTTTTCTTTTGCCATATGCACACTCTATCACAAGGATAAATCATAACATTAAATTAAGCCCACTGAATACTCACATCAAGAGTACCTACAATCTTGTGAACAGATGTACACACATGCACAGATGCAATAATTGACTTTTCTACTGTTAGCAGTCCTGACCAACTCCAGCCCTTCAGTCTCCAATACTGCTTCATCACAACATTTTTTTCTTTGAATGGGGAAATGTTTGTAACTTGATCTCAGAACTTCTAATAGCCCATTTGGACAACAGCAACAATTTCCACAGCTCATGTGCACTTCCTTCCCCTATCTCAGATGATGCATCAGGCAGCAATGAATGGAAAAGCTCAATTCAATCTTATCATTTTATCCAATTTTCCGCATTGAGCTTTAATTGGACACAAAACTCAAAGGTTAATCTACAGTGTGCATCTAATGGGATGTCGTGTCTCCTGGATTATCAAGGAAGGTTAGTAGGAATCCCTTATTATCACGACTCATAATGGAATTGCCATCAATGGATACTCTGGATAATTGAAAATTATCTGAAACTGCAAAGAATGCTTTCTTACAGTAAGGGTAGGGTGCAAATTGTTAACGACATATAGAGCATATATACATTAAAAGTTACACCTGTTGTCAAAATTTTTAAAACAGATCAATTAAGAGTTATTTATTTGCAATGCCATTCCATTTGATTCACTTCATTGAAATTTGTAAAAAAAACTTAGAATGGATACTTTATCTTTTATGAAAGATTTGCAAACTAGTTTTTCAATTACTTTTTCAACAAACACATTCAAAATGCTTCTCATTTATGTTTAAATTTTTGGAATTTCACTTCATTTCTTTTGGATGTATGCAGCACTCTAACTTGTGGAAGAACACCATATACAAAGCTATTGAAAATTTGGATCCTTGTCTTCGCTGTCAAACAGAATGCCACATCCATCAAACAGGTCATCAAGGATTCTGTGTCAAATGGGGGAGTATTTCACTCCTCCCCAGCAAGATAAAAATGCACATTTCTACAAATGAATGTCTGGACCTGGACATATTTCAATCAATGTAGAAGATCTTACACTGGGGGACCCACACCAAAAGAACATGGCAGTCTTGCAGGAGGTTAGAGGTTATAGAAGGCAGGCATGGCAGAGCATGAATTATGATACAGGAGATGTTGGAACAGAAGCAGACTATTCAATTCATTGCATCTGCTCTGCTAGTCAATGAAATGATGGCTGATCTGATGACCCTTAAATAACCTAATCACCCAAGAAGGATGTGGAGGGATCACAATTAGGCAACAGAACCAGAAAATAGTAGTTGCCCCTTCAACAAGAATGCATTCAACTGAAAAGAAGCAGGTATTTAAAAATCAAAATTTGTTTACGACAGACCATTTTCAGAAATTTGGCTAAACTCTACCTCCCAGTATTTCATAGGTAGAGGAATATCAACACACACTAAGTCTCATTTTCAAAATGCAGGTCGCAGACCACACAGTAAGAATGTGTCCACAAATTGTAGAATGGTAAATTTATCCACAGATTTGGAGCTACTGCTTCTCAATGTGCCCCACATTCCTTGAAAATGCTAATCTTAGAAAACCTTTTTAGATTAAAGCAGAACTGATCTCATCTAACCAAGGTGATCCCCTCAAAACTGCCTTCAAACCACATAATAGATTATTTATAAAACTTCATAATATGCAAAATGACACATATATAGGGAATGGTTGTTTGTGACAATCTGTGTCATGAGTGCAATTGTTGTTTTAAGAAAAAAGCATTTCACAATCGCAGTCAAAACAAATGAGAGGAAAGCAGTAGCTGACAGCACAGCATCAAGCTCTCAGGTTTTTGGCCCAGCTATAGTAACAGGAAAATAACACCAGGGATTGTTGGCTGAAGAACTCGGAGAGAACCTTGGGCTGAATTTCCAGTCTGTTTCCAAAGCGTCCGCCATCCCCTGCTCTTTTGTCAAGTGGGGAAGCTGCCCAGCAGAAAGAGATCAACCTTTTTATCGTTGCTTCTGATACTTTAAAGAAGATGCAGTTTTGAAAGTGATCTGTATTTGATTTAAGTCTTTCGAAAAGCAATCAACATTTTACAGGAAAGCCAGAAGAGGTGCTTCTTGAATGCAGGCTGAGTTGATCAAATATCTGATTTTTCTTTTCATTCATTCATGGGATGAGGGCATTGCTGGTTAGGCCAGCATTTATTGCCCAGAGGGCAATTGCTGTGTGACTGGAGTCAGGCCAGGCCAGGTAAGGATGGCAGTTTCCCTCTCTAAAGGACATGAGTGAACCAGAAGGGATTTTCCCTACAATCACCAATAGATTCATAATCATCTTTAGACTCTTAATTCCAGATTTTGTTTTTAAATAGAATTTAGTTTCCATTATATGCCATGGAAAGATTTGAACCCAGGTCCTCAGAACATTATCTGAGTGTCTGGATAAACAGTCCAGAAATAATACCACTAGGCCAATGCCTCACTTTTTTACTTATACATATATAGAGCATCTGCAGCATTGTGAGTACAATACTGATTTAAGTTAAAAAGGGGAGCAGTGCTGGTTGCAAATTCATTAACGTCATAATAAACTTTGAAAATAATAGCTGTGAGCCTTGACCACTATCTCCACCTGGATAGATTCAGTCTGAACTGCAGAAATAGGAGCTTAGAATAGGTATGAATTCACCAGCCTTCAAGACTGATCTCTGAAACTCCAAATAATGATTTTTTACAGGAATAAGAAGGGTGCAAAATGTTAACAACATTGAGGACATTCGTATATATAAAGCTGTATCTGGTCAAAATTTCAATAACAGATTAACTAAGAGTGAGTGTGTAATTAAAAGTGCTGTTTATTTGCAAAGGCATTTCATTTGATTAACTTTATTGAAATTTGAAAAAACTTGCAAAAATGTAACTAATAACAAGGTCAGACATTCAATCAGCTCAGCCTATATTCAAGGAGTGCAAACATTCTCCTGGATTTTATTAAATTAAAATAAATTAGATTAAATACAGAACATTTTCAACACTGCACCTTTTTGAAAGTATCAGAAGCACTGATAAAAAGGTTTGGTATCTTTCTGCTGGGCAGCCTTCCTACTGGAAAACAGAGGAGGAGCAGGAGGAGGCTTTAGAAACAGGCTGGAAATTCAGCCCAAGGGTGTCTACGAGTTCTTCAGCCAATATCCCCTTCTGTTGTTTTCCTGTTACTATGGATGGATGAGAAACCTGGAATTTCAGTCATATGAGGGATAGCAGCAAGCTTTTGCCATCCCTGCATTACTGCTAACGTTTCTTCTGTGGCTGCAAACCTCTGTTCAGCACTGGAAATCGATTGGTGGCTCTGTTCTTCCTTGGATCCATCGTGATGCCTTGTTCTTGGATAATGTGTCATTCTAGAGAATTGGCCCTTCTCAGTTAGTGTAATGCTTACAGTGCCTTGAACATGTTTCCGACTCTGTTTCTCTTTTCTGTTACAATGCACTGGGATATCATCCATACAGCATATAATTCCATCATCCCCCTTCCAGGATTATAGACATTATCCTTGGGAAAACCTCTGGTACAGCAGAGATCCCTAATAGCACACAGTTAGCACAATGTGCCCCAATATCTTTAATAAAGATAGTCAGCAACCTTGACTCTAGGTCTAAAGTTATCTGCCAGAATCTACAGTTCTGCTTTGTGAAAAATACATGCTTGTTGCCAATTTTGCCATACTGTCTTTGACAAATGACGAGGATGAACTTTTCTTCTAACTCCTTTGTTTAACAAATTAGACTCACCAATGTTTGGGGCCTAATTTCTGCCTGCATAGCATTTTCAAATGCCTATTCCAACAGGAAAGCCTCCTTCAATTGAAAAAAGCTTAAAATCTCTGGACCTTCAAATCTTGCGAGATGATATAAATCATATAAAAGGCTTCTACTGATTCTCCCTTATGCTGAAATCACCGATCAAACCCCATTTTATCATTAAAATTCTTTTGGGTCTAAAGTCCACATCAGAGGCTTTAATCAAAGCATCATACTCCATTGTATCCTCTAAGAGCAGAAGACTATCAGAAACAGAAACAGGAGTAGGCCATTTGGCCCCTTGAGCCTACTCTGCTATTCAATAGGATCATGGCTGATTCCTCTTCACTTTCCTGCCATTTCCCTGAAACCCTTGATTCCCGCTCCAATCAAAAATCTATCTATCTCAGCCTTCAATATACTCAAGGACTCTGCCCCCATGGATCTCTGTGACAAGGAGTTCCGAAGACTCACAACCTTCTGAAAGGAGAAATTCCTCCTCATCTGATCTAAAATTAGTGGCCCTTTATTCTGAAACTATCCCCTCTGGTCCCAGACTCTTGCATGAGGGGAAACATTCTCTCACCATTCCCTGTCAAGACCCTTAAGAATCCTTTATGTTTTAATGAAATCACCTCTCATTCTTCTCAACTTCAATGAATAGAGTCCAAACCTGTTTAGCCTTTGGTCATGAGATAATCCCTCCATGCCAGGAATCTAAGTAAAACTTTTCTGAGCTACCTCCAATGAAATGATATCTTTCCTCAACTAAGGGAACCAAAACTGCTCGTAGTGCTCCAGTTGTGGTCTTTCTACAATATTTTCTACAGCTGCAATAAGACTTCCCTCCTATTATACTCCAACCTCCTTGAAAAAATGGCCACATTGCACCAGCCTTCCTGATTACATGCTGCATCTGTGTGGTTACTTTCTATAGTTTTTTCTCTATTTAAATAATATTCTGTTTTTTGTTCTCCCTTTCAAAGTGAAGAAGTTCACATTTTCTCACATTATACACCATTTGCCACCCTTTTGCCTTCTGAGTTAACCTATCAATAGCTCTGTAAACTGCTCATAACCTTCTCACAATTTGTACTCCCACCTATTTTCGTGTTGTCTGCAAATTTGGCTGCAGTACATTCACTTCCTTCCTCCAGATCGTTAATATATATTGTAAATATTTGTGATCCCAGCACTGATCTGTGTGAAACCCAATTGGTCACAGGTTGCCAACCTGAAAAAGAACCCCTTATCCCCAATGACTGTTGTCTGCCCATGAACCAACACTCTATCCTTGTCAAAATATTACCTCCGACACCATGGGCTCTTACCTTGTTGAACACTTTCTGGAAATCAAAAAAGACAACACATCTACTAGTTCCCCTGTATCCACTCTGGTTGAGCCTTCCTCAAAAACATCTCTAATAAATAGTCAGACATGATTCCTCTTTCATGAAACCATACTAACTCTGCTTGATTATATGATGATTTTCCAAAGTTCTGCTATTACTTCCTTAATAATTGATTCAAATATTCTTAGCAGTTTTCCAATCCTCTGGTGCTTCTTCTGAATCCAATGATTTTTGGAAAATTGCAACCAATGCGTCCATTATCTCTATAGCTACCTCATTTAGGATCCTAGGATGCAAACTATCAGGGGTAGGGGACTCACTTTTTTTTAGCCCCATTAGTTTGTCTAATACTACATATTTAGTGACAATTTCTTCCTGTATTCTTTAGTGTTAATAGAATGTTTAAAGTATCTTCCATTGTAAAAACTGATGCAAAATACCTGTTTAACTTCTCTGTCAGCTCCTGTTCTCCAAAACTGTTTCCTCAGATTAATTTTCTAAGGTGTCTATGTTCACTTTGATTTTTGTCTTCCTCCTTATACAGTTAAAGAAGCTCTTATTGACAGATTTTACGTTCCTCCTGAGTTTGCCCTCAAAGTTTATTTTCACTGTTTTTATTATCTTTTTAGCCCTCCTTTGCTGGAATCTGAATTTATCCCAGTCTTCAGGGCTATCACTGACCTAGGCCTCCTTGTGGACTTTTTTTTCAACTAAATATTCTCCTTAACTTCCTCAGTTAGCCGTCGTTTGTTTATTTTTTCTCTTAGAGTCTTTCTTCCTTACTGGGATGTATTTTTGTTTTGGGTCATAAATTACCTCCTTAAATGTCTACCACTGCTTGCTTCCTGTCATTCCTGCTAATCTATCTGCCCGATTTACATTTGTTCACCCTATCTTCATTTCATTGTAATTTCATTTAAGTTAAACACAGTTGTTTCTGACCCAGGTTTCTCATTCTCAAACTGAATATTAAATTCTATCTTGTTATGATCACTACTTCTGAGGAGATCTTTTACTTGGAGATCATTATTAAACCTGTTTCATCCATTATCCATTACAACTTCCAATATAGGCTGCACTGTGGTTGGTTCCATGACATACACCTTTAGGGAATTATTCTTAATGCACTCAATGAATTCATTGTCATAGTTACCATTCCAATTTGAGTAACCCATGATCATTACTCTATTCATTTCACATGTTCCTATTGTTTGTTAATTTATAGCCTTTCCCACAGCGTGGCTACTGATTTGGGGGGTTTGTACACTATTCCTACCAATGTCTTCTTTGCCTTGCTCTTTTTTACCTCTGTCCAAATGGACTCTCCATCACTTACATCTATATCATCTTGCATAACTGCCCTCATTTCACCGTTTATTAACAGTGTTACCCACCACCTTTTCCATCCCACCTGTCTCTCCAAAAAGGTTAAATATTCCTGAATGCCAAGTTCCCAATTTTGTAGCCCTATTTCTATGGGTGGCATGGTGGCTCCGTGGTTAGCACTGTTGCCTCACAGCGCCAGGGACCCAGGTTTGATTCCAGCCTCGGGCGACTGTCTGTGTGGAGTTTGCATGTTCTCCCTGTGTCTGCCTGGGTTTCCTCTGGGTGCTCTGAATTCCTCCCACAGTCCAAAGATGTGTAGGCTAGGTGGATTGGCCATGCTAAATTGCCCTGTAGTGTTCAGGGATGTGTAGATAAGGTGGGTTGTAGGGCTGGGTCTGGGTGGGATGCTCTGAAGGTCAGTGTGGACTTGTTGGGCCAAAGGGCCTGTTTCCACACTGTAGGGATTCTATGAGATCATGCTCATTTACCTTAATTTATACTATCAGTTTGTCAACTTTATTCAGAATGCTTTGTACATTAAGATACAAAGCCTTTAAGTTTGTTCTATTATTATTATCCTACATTTTTATGCTTGCTTGGTAAAGTATGACATTCACACATTCTGTCCCTTCCTCTTAATTTCTGGTAATAATTAAGCCAAATCAATCATTGGCCTGCAATCCTACTTTCTCTTTTACCTTTGATTTTATAATTTTCCATGCAACTGAGCTCACCAACCCCCACTCCCCCTAACTATTTCGTTTAAAGCCCTATCAACAGCCCCAATTACATAATTTGCTAGATGTCTGCTCCCAGGTCCCAACCTCCAGGTGGAGCCCATCCCATTGGAACCTTCCTTTCATTCCCCAGTATTAGCAGCAATTTCCCTAGATGGCAGCGAAGCATGGCATCTCTTTGCAAGATCTCCATAAATTCAAGCCCATTTCTCCGAATATAGTGTTGGATGTGGACTTGTTGGGCAGAATGGCCTATTTCCACACTGTAGGAATTCTATGATTCTATTCTAAGAGGATAGTTTGAAATGTTCTTGACCTCTCCTTAAAGAAAAAAGGAGGCACATGCAGTCAGGCCTCAAAGATTGATAGCCTTGACCTCCTTTCTCAATATTGTTTAATTCGGAGAAGCTTCCATTAAATCAGATATTTGCATATCACTAATGTTTTTTCCCTTCGAGTCATTTGTTCTAATTGGTTTCCTTTTGGCCGTGTTGACTGCTTGGAAACAGTTTGCTACTTGTTATACCTATTAAAGCAAAACTAATACATCAGATACTAATCTCTACAAATTGTTACGTTTAGTCAATTGCTATACTTGTAATATACCAATGCAGAGACACAGCTGTGGTTACGATTTCTTGATAAGGGCGAACAAGCTCTGGAGATTTTTTTTGTTCATTTGTGGAATGTAGGCATCACTGGCTGGCCAGCATTTATTGCCCATCCCTAGCTGCTCTCCACAAGGGGATGGTTAGCTGCCCTCATGAACCGCTGTAGTCTACCTGCTGGAGGTTGACCCACAATGCCATAAGGGAGCGAATTCCAGGATTTTGACCCAGTGACATTGAAGGAATGGCAATATATTTCCAGTTCCAGTTGGTGAGTGGCTTGGAGAGGAACTTGAAAGTGATGGTGTTCCCTTGTATCAGCTGCTCTTGTCCCCGATGGAAGTGGCCATGGATTTGAAAGGTGTTGTCTAAGGATCTTGGAATTCTAGGAATTTCCGCAATGTATCTTGTAGATAGTACAGACTGCTGCTACTCAACGTCGGTGGTGTTGGAGTGGATTTTTGTGAATGTGGTGCTAATCAAGTGGGCTGCTTTGTCCTGGATGATGTCAAGCTTCTGGAGTGTTGTTGGGGCTGCACTCATCCAGGCAAGTGGGGAGTATTCCAACACATTCCTGACTTGTCCCTTGTAGATGGTGGGCAGGCTTTGGGAAGTCAGGAAGTGAATTTCTAGCCATAGTATACCTAGCCTCTGACCTGCTCATGTAGCCACTGTGTTTATTAGTGGGTCCAGTTCAGTATCTGATCAATGATAAACCCCCAGGATATTGATAGTGGAGGATTCAGTGATGGTAACACCATTGAATGTCAAGCAACAGTGGTTAGATTGTTTCGTATTGGTGATGGCCATTGCCTGGCATTTTGTGGTGCAAATGTTACTTGCCACTTGTCAGCCTGGATATTGTCCAGATCTTGTTGCATTTGTACATGGACTGCTTCAGTATTTGAGAAGTCGCGAATGGTGCTGAACATTGTGCAATCATCGGTGAACATCCCTATTTATGATCTGAAGATGGAGGGAAGGTCATGGATGAAGCAGCTGAAGGTGGTTGGGCCTAAGACATTATGCTGAGGAACTCCTGCAGAGATGTCCTGGAGCTGTGATGACTGACCTCCAACAACCATGACCATCTCCCTTTGTGCCAGGTATGACTCCAACCTGTGGATAGTTTGCTCCCTGATAATCATTGATTCCAGTTTTGCTAGGACTCTTTGATACCACACTCGGTCAAATGCAGCCTTGACGTAAGGGCTGTCATTCTCACTCCACCTCTGGATTTCAGCTTTTTTGTCCATGTTTGAACCAAGGCTGTAATGATATCAGGAGCTGAGTGGCCCTGGCAGAACCCAAACTGGGCGTCACTGAGCAGGTTATTGCTGAGCAGGTGCTGCTTGATAGCGCTGTTGATGACATTATCCAATCGCTTTACTGATGATTGAGAGTAGACTGATTTGGCGGTAATTGGCTGGGTTGGATTTGTCCTTTTTTTTAATATACAGGACATACCTGGGTGATTTTTCTTATTGTTGAGTGGAGCCAGTGTTATAACTGTACTGGCATAGCTTGACTAGTGGAGAGGAGCAGGAGTCTGCAGTACAATAGCTGGAATGTGGTCAGGGCCCGTAGTCTTTAAGTATCCAGTGTCTCCAACTGTTTCTTGATATCACGTGGAATGAATTAAATTGGTTGAAGACTGGTACCTGTAACGCTGGGGACCACTGGAGAAGGCTGTGATGGACCATCCACACAGTATTTCTGGCTGAAGATTGTTGTGAATGCTTGCTGCTTATTGAAGATTGCTGCTTATTCTGCTTGGCATGCAAGTAGTGCTGTTTGGTGGCTTCACCAGGTTGACACCTCATCTTCAAGTCTGCCTGGTGCTGCTCCTGGCATGCCGTCCTGCACTGTCGATTCAACCAGGGTTGATCCCCTGGCTTGATGGTAATGGTTGAGTGGGAGATATGCCATGAGGATACAGATTGTGCTGGAGTACAATTTTGCTGCTGTTGATGGCCCACAGCGCCTCATGGATGCCCACTCTTGAGTTGCTCGATCGGTTTGAAATCTGTTTCACTGAGCATGGTGATAGTGCCACACGATACGATGGAGGTTATTCTCAATGTGAAGGCAGGATTTTGACTCCACAAGGACTGTGCGATGGTCACTCTTACTGACACTGTCATGGACAGATGCATTTGCAGTTGGTAGATTGGTGAGGATGAGGTCAAGTATGCTTTTCCCTCTTGTTGGTTCCCTCACCACCAGCAGACTCAGCCTAGCAGGAATGTCCTTTAGGACCTAACCAGCACAAACAGTAGTCCTGCTGCCAAGCCACTCTTGGTGGTGGATATTGAAATCCCCCACCCAGAGTATTTTGTGCCCTTGCCGTTCTCAGTGTTTCCTCTAAGTGTTGTTCAACATTGAGAAGTACTGATTCACCAACTGAGGGAGGACAGTACATGGTAATCAGTAGGAGGTTTCCATCCCCATATTTAACTTGAAGCCCCAAGACTTCATGAGGTCTCGAGTCAATGTTGAGGATTCCCAGGGCAATTCCATCCTGACTGTATACCATTTTGCCACCACCTCTGCTGGGCCTATCCTGCCGGTGGGACAGGACATATCCAGGAATGGTAATGGTAGTGTCTGGGATATTGTCTGTCAGGTATGATTCTTTGAGTATGACTAGCCTGTGAGACAGCTCTCCCAATTTTGTTAGTAAGGAGGACTTTGAAGGGTCGGCAGGACTGTTTCTGCCATTGTCTTTTCTGGTGCCTACGTTAATGCCAGGTGATCTATCTGGTTTCATTTCTTTGAGACTTTGTAGCAATTGGCCCAACTGAATGTCTTTCTGGGTCATTTCAGAGCACAACTGAGCCAACCACATTGCTGTGGGTCTGGAATCCCATGTAGGCTAGGCCTGGTGAGAGTGGCAGAATTCCTTTCCTGAAGGACATTAGTGAGCCAGATGGGTATACTTTCTCTGCCTTATTCAATTGGAACTCAGAATCTGAAATCAGACAGATCTCTCTCACCCTTGCAGTTGTAAGCCTAAACATAAACTTATTATCTTCACCCGAAACGTCAGCTTTCCTGCTCCTCTGATGCTGCTTGGCCTGCTGTGTTCATCCAGCTCTACACCTTGTTATCTTCACCCTGTTTGTTTATTGTTGTGTCAAATGAAGCTAAGTAGCCATATGGTATTGCAGTATTAAGATCTACATTAGTTGTAGAATTACATTAGATTGATCACGGAATATACTTTGTTATGTGACTATAACTAAACTAAATCAGTGACAAATTGGCAGTTTCCCAACTAATCCTGCAGTACACAAGTTGATTATAGCCTTAACAAAAACTTATTTGCCTGTCTTCCTTCATCCCTAGCTCCCTTTATCAATTAAATATCTGTATAACCATGATCTTAATGAATGGCACAGTAGATTCAGTGGGCCAAATGGTCTACCGCTGCTCCAATTTAAAAACTTAAGGTTTTTCAATGGCTTTCTCTGAAGTTAACCTGCCTTCTTGCAGATATTTATTGATTATTTTAAAAGTCGTAACATTTTTAATCATTGACTGAATCATAAGTCTTTCTAAAATAATCAGTGAAGTGATGGAAAATTTTGCATAAATGCCAGGAGAAAAGACAGTTAAAGCAGACTGACCAAGTCAAGTTACATTTTAATCAGTAGCATGCTCACGAAGAACACATCAAAGACCCTGTTTTAGGTCAGGGATTTGAAAGATGACTAGCCAGCATTAGGTTTTTATTTCTATTTCTCCTTTGTTCCATTATCAGGGAAATATTTATTGATATGTTCAGTCAGAATCATGATTGGAATCTCCCAAGCAATCACATCAGTGAACCACTTGCAAATAATTCAGAAAAGCTACTTCAGATGCTAGGTCAGGATCTGTGCACCACAATGACTTCTGTCATCTAGTTTCTTGCTAAAAGCAAGATTAGACCACATATAAGTTCTAAACTTACACATTAAAATCTCTATATCATGGTAAAATGAAAAGTTATTAGAAATAAGAACATACACTTCTCTGTTGGCAAGTCATAGCTGGTGAGTTTGGATAGTTTCAAATCAGGTTCTAACAGGGATTGGCTCACAGAATAAAAATGCCTCTAATTCAAAGCACTTCTCAAATAGTGGCAATCTGACACAGAAGTCAATGTCAAACAGGTATAGTTTAGGGGACACTATTCTAATGTTGTGTGGGACATGTAGTTTTAACTGACAATAGAAAAGGCAACACTGCCAGTCTAATTTTCCAGAAAGCAGCATGAATCTTGTGGAAACATGTGTTCGAGTCTCAACATCACTGCTGGAGAAGTTTAAATTGAATCAGTTAGATGTTGGGACAAAAAAAAATGCTCATCTCATTAATAATAACTGTGAAATGGCTGAAATGTTGTAAAATCCTATCTGATTTATAAATGTCCTTCAGGAGAAGTGATCTGCTGTCCTCAACTGGTATGGTCTACATGTGACCCTTCAGATCCATACCAAGGTTCTCTTCACTGTTCTCGAGGGATGACCTTATAGAAGTTTATAAAATGATGAGGGCCATGGATAGGGTGAATAGTCAAGGTCTTTTCCTCAGGGTAGGGGAGTCCAAAACTAGAGGGCATAGGTTTAAGGTGAGAGGGGAAAGATTTAAAAGAGACCTAATGGACAACGTTTTCATGCAGCGGGTAGTATGTGTATGGAATGAACTGCCAGAGGAAATGTGGAGGCTGATACAATTACAGCATTTAAAACCCATCTGGATGGGTTTTTGAATATGAAAGCTTAAGAGGGATATGGGCCAAATGCAGGCAAATGGGACTAGATTAATTCAGGATATCTGGTCGGCATGGATGAGTTAGACCAAAGGGTTTGTATGACTCTTGTGTCTCTGAAATGTTAAGGAAGCCACTTGGTTGTAGGTGGCTCACTGACATCTGCCCATATGTGAAATAGACACTGACCAGTTCAGTAAAATTCAGATTCTAACAATGAAAAAAAAACACTTTAAATTTGCACCTCATCATTCAACTACCTGGACAAGTGAATAAATAAAACGCATCTCCTGGCCACATAGCAGATACAGGATCTGAAAAGATTGGATTGGGAGCCCTCATGTTCTCGAGGCCAAGAGGTCTTCTCACCCTACACAAACCAAGTCTGCCTTGAGGCAAAAACATTCCCTGAATATCTGAGATAGGAAGAATTCTGTTCCTCAGCATTAAAGGCCCTCACCTTAACGAGAACAAGACATCACCAAAGCTTTTTCAGTTTGCCAGGAAAAGTTGGGGCATATCTTACAACAACACCTTACATTTATGTAGTGCCTTTAATGTAATTAATGCACTTAACAGGGTTAATAGAGCCACATAAGGTAATATTAGGTCAGACGACCAAAAACTTTGTCAAAGATGTGAATTTTTAAAATTGTGCGTCTGAAAGGAGGGGAGCGAGGTAAAAAGATGGGAAAATATTTCAGAGTTTGCCATACAGGCCACAAATGACGGGGCAATTAACATCGAGGTGGACAGGAAGCCAAAATTAGATGAGTTGCAGATATTTTGAATCCTTGTACAGCTGGAAGAGTCGACAGAGATAGAGATGGATCAAGCCATGACGGGATTTGAAAGAAAGGGTGGTAATTCTAATGCCAAGACATTGCTCGAGCAAGAGCCAATGTTTGTCAGCAAGCACAGTAATGATAGGGGAATGATGTGTTAAGACAATGGCCGCAAGTTTTGGATGATTTCCAAAGGCAGAATGTTTGAGACCAGCCAGGTATTGGAATAGTTGAGCCTAGAGAATGAAAACATGATTAAATGTTTCAACAGCAGGTAAGCTAGGTGACGATGGTGGGTGATTTTATGGAGGTGGAAATAGGTAGTCTTAGTGATGGCATAAATATGTGACTGAAAGCTTATCTTGAAACCAAATGTGACTCAAAGATTGTGAACAAAGAAGCTTCACCTCAGCCTGTTGCCAAGGAGAGCGATGGAGTCAATAGTTTTTTAGAGCAGTTTTATTTTCAAGGCTAGTTTGTTGGATTTTTCTAAAAACGCTTAGTTTCAGAACGCAGTTTGTCTATCCACCTAAACCTTTTGAAGGCACTTTGTATTTTACATTGGGAAAGGCTATTAAAAGCAACAGAGGCAGAACACACAATTCAGATGGGCTTTCAAATGGACTCAAGTTGACAATTTGCCTGATGCTACTGATTCTGATCCGTATCTAAGCTTGTGTTGGAACCCTCCGTGTAAACAGAGAAGCAACATATATTTGGCAGCTAACTCCCTTCTTAAACGTGTTGCTGCTTGCTGATGTCACATTACAGTTACTCAGATGCTTTATTGCAAAATGTTGCTTCCTGAAATAAATCTATCAAATATGTATTTGAACGGATCAATACTAACTGCATCCACCAGCTCACAGGGGAGCCTGTCCCATAGATTTGCCATTCACTCATGGAAGTAATGTGCCAAAGATTAGGTTTAAATTTACCCTTTGCAAATTGAAGGCCATGTCCTCTCTTCCACTGTTGATAAAATGAAACAGCTGGTTATGATCGACATTATCTACTACCTTTCTTTTCCACTGAGAGCTTGCCAATTTTTGTAACTGCCTCTTGTACTCCAATCCCTTAATCCCCATTCTCATTCCTGTTGCTGTTTTCTCTACCCTTTCAATGCTGCAATATCCTGCTCCAATAGAACTGTATATAACACTGAGGCATGGTTCCAAAAATCATTTATAAAGTGACAAGTTTACCTCACTATTTTGGATCAATCCTTCAATAAGTATCAACAGGAATGTAGGGGTCAACCAATTATTGAGATTTTTCTCAACATACCTTAGATATGCCTCTGTGCCAGTGGAAGCCGAGTTAGACAAGGAGCAGAAAGTTTAGTTAGTTTACCATCAACAATATAATTACAGGTAGTTCTCCTATAACACAATAGTTGCATTCTTGTGTGACCTTGTGCTATGGTAAATCGTGCTATAGAAAATCACCATAGAAAATCGCGTTATAGTGAAATCGCTATAGAAAATCACTATACCTGTACAGCAGAAAGTTTGTATTATAAAACAGCGTCCGCTATTCGTCAATTGCGTTACAGCCAATTCACGTTGATGAAACACGTGCTATAGCAGAACTACCTGTACACAAAAGCGATCTACTGGGCACTGGGGCAGGGCCTTCACATCAAACCAAAAGGACATCTGTGGATTTGTCAAAACTTGGTTTAGACACTCTTAAACGTTGCCTTTGGTTTGTGTTTGTCAGACACCCATCATCCTCTGCTAAAAACGAATAACGTCAAGTTTCTACAGACAAATTACAGTGCAATTCCCAGGCTTTGATTGACTTGAATTTAAGCCAAATATAATATTAAAGGCCTATATTCTGCTTCTTGATGATTTAATTAAAGTGAGTTGTATAAGACCTCCGTAATCCCTAGTATAATTTTAAAACATATCTTTATGCTCTGTGATTGTTGTGAACTGCTTAGTGCTAAATAATTATTGATTTAAAGTAATTAAGGATGATATGAACACCAAGAGAGCTGCCTCAGTTCTACTGACTTTCTTGTTCACTGATTAAGTGAATTACTTAGATATCAATGATGTTTTCTAAATGTAATGAGTGGACCCCTGAGTTATAAACTTTCCAGTCCTCAAGAAATAGTTATTTTGTACACAATGGCTACTGTGTGTTTAGTATGCTGCCATCCATACCTTTGAAGGGTGTGGATTATTTCGGGACCTACAGAGGCTAATGTGCAAAAGAGTAGCCAGCTTGTGGTCTAACAAAAAAAATCGTATAGAGTCAATAAGATATAGTTTATTGTATCATGATAGTTATTTATAAGCTACAAGAATAGGCTCTACATTACCACAAAGACTGGCCTTAGATCTATCTTACACCCTTTGAACGAGAATTCCTGGCTGTGAAGTACATATAAGTTTTCCAGAAATTTTTGTCCTATATGTTGGAGAGTTGTTTGTAGCGTAACTAATGTTAGATGTGATGCCTCAATATCTATCATCTGTAAACAGTGGTTCATCAACAAACGCTTACCATCTAATAATACTGCTACACTCATTCCTGTGAATAATTTGAAATTCATGAGATTGCCAAAATGTTTGGTCTCGATCACCAATTTCCCCGAGGAACTCTTTGGATCTGGCTTCTATAAAAAAACTATTCAACTATTTCTGAAGAAGGGTCTAGACCCGAAACGTCAGCTTTCCTGCTCCTCTGATGCTGCTTGGCCTGCTGTGTTCATCCAGCTCTACACCTTGTTGTCTCAGATTCTCCAGCATCGGCAGTTCCTACTATCTCTATTCAACCTCATTTACCTCTTTATGTTGTCAGTTATTTGGTCTTATGTTTTTCAGTCTTGTTTTGGCACATTTTCTGAGAATGGCCTATTGTTTTACAATAGAACATTCAGTGTTCAAAGCTGCACACTATTCATGCCTTTGCTGCACAGTATTGGTAGTGATTTTAGCATCCTGTATCTATGCATTGTCTGATCATGTGTGTCCTTTGTGGTTCGGTACCTTAAGAATTGAATAGAATCTAAAGATTTGTTGTGTTAAGTTTGATCTTTTTCCCCTAAGATTGATGTGTGTTGCTTTGGAGGTCTATTTTGTTTACTATCTAAATGTCTTTTTCCAAAGTCAGATCAACACATTAGTATTGCCTACAATTATTTGGTCTCTTCTAATTCTGACTTCATGTTAGTATTGTCACATTTGTGCACTAGTCTGTAGAGATCATAGGTGAAATCATCTATGGATTTCACTGGATGTTGTATGCTTCTGTTAAATACTGGTCTTTCAAGAGTTTTATATGTCCTGAGATTGAAATAATTGTCAAAGGCTTTTTGTACCTTTTCAAATGCGTCTGTTACTTCTTTTAATCCTTGGTGATCAATAAAACCACGTATTGTACATGCTATAATTGGTGCAGAGGTATAGTATATTTACTTGATCAGCTTCGGACTTGTTTTCTAGTTCAGAAACTATTCTATACCACCCGAGTTGTCTTATCCAGGATGTTCTATGGGTGGATAAAGATGATTGCATAGTTCCTGTAACTCAGAATGGTCTCTATTCACTGCACTGAAAATGACACAAGCAAAGGCTGGATTTGTCCATGCTCTGTAATATTGCGACAACCTTGGTGGAAAGTTAAACACTGCACCTAACATTTCCTAAGATGATGTAAGGAGCTTTCTTCAATATCCTCAGCCTGCGGATTCAGCATTTAAATCCTACTGGTGTACAACTGGACTCTGCAACAAGCTGGCATCAATGCCATTACATTCTTCTATCCTCAATCATGCACACTTATGCCAGAATTTGCACAAGTTAAGACATGTCTACGCGAGCTCTCTGCAAGAGCAAATCAACTCGTCCAACTCTGCTGCCCTTTCCTCAAAGCACTGCTTTCTTTCTCTTTAGCAGTTTAACCATTAACTTCTGAAAACCTTGATTGAAACTGCCTCTGCCACAAGCCCAAACATTTTATTATAGATCTTAATCACTCACTGCATAAAAACAACTTTTACTGAGGTTGCTATTGGTTCATTTGCCAATCAACAATAAATCAATATCCTTTGATTCTCAAGTCCTCCCCAATGGGAACATTTTTTCTCTGCTTTCCAAACCCCTCATGAGTTTGAACACTTCTATCAAATCCCCTCTCAAACTCTCTTCCTAATGAAGAATAAACCTAGTTTCTCTAATATATGAAGGAAACTGAAGTGTCTCATTCCTTCAATCACATGCATAAATCTTTTCTGTCGCCTGTCCATAGATTTCACATTCTTCCTAAAGTGTTGTGCCTAGAATTTCACATGATTCTCTAGTTGAGGCTGAACCAACATTTTATAGATACTCAGCACAATTTTTGTATTCTACATTTCTATTATCAACACTTGGGGTTCCATCTGCCTTTTTAACTAGCTTCTCAACACCCTTAACTGGTCTCAATCATGCCTTCAGACTTGTACTTTTTTTTTTAAATATTGTCTCCCATCATTCTTTTATCTATCAGCAGTTTCTCATGGTGGGCGGAATTGAATCAACATAAACACTCACTCCCTCCACTGTTGGAACACAATGGTAGGAATGACACCAAGATTCCTTCCACAGCACCCTTCAGATCCATGGGCTTTACCAACTTGCAAGTCAAGGGTAGCAGATGTAACCTGCAAGAGCTCCTCCAAACCACACCATTCATACTTGGAACTCCTTTCCTTCCAGCTGCACCTACACTAGATGGACTGCAATGGTTCAATAAGGTGGCTTACCACAACCTTCTCAACATGGTACGGGGATGGGCAAAAATAGTGACTTTTCCAGGAAGGTTCACACCAAATCAAATAAATTTTTAAAACATTAGTCATAATGAGGTCAAAGAGAAGGTAAGGAGATGCGAAGAAATCATATCCAAGATCTCCTGCACTGTTCCTATCAGTCATCATAACCTGATATTATATGGCTGACTATGGTGGCTTGACCACTTTCTCTGAAGGAAGGAGAAGTTATGCAGCCAAACTCGGCCCTCACTCAGAAATCTTCTCACTGGAAGAAAAAAAAAGTATGTTAGCGAATACCTCAGTCTTGTGATGTGCTTAGAGAATGTGCCAATCATTGTACCTTAATCAATGATATGTATGCAGTCTGTCAGGTGTGAAAGATGAGCAAACGTCACAGCTGTGTTGAGTAAAAGAGCCTGAGAAGGCTCGATGGTAACGGTGGACTGGAGGATATGGCAAGTTGATAGCATGTTATGGATACCCAGTCTTGACCTGAAGAAGGGTCACTGGACTCAAAAATGTTACCTCTGCTTTCTTTCTACAGAGGTTTCCAGACCTGCTGAGTTTCTCCAACATTTTTGTTGCTGTCCTGATTTGCTGGATCTGTTCTAAGTCTATCCCATTGAGCGTGGTAATAGTAACACATAACACAATGCAGATATTCTCAAAGGCTGGACTTTGTCTCCACAAGGACTGTGAGATAGTCACTCTTACTGTCATGGAGAGATGAATCTGCCAAAGGCAGGTTGGTGAGGGTGAGGTCTGATATGTTTATCCCTCTTATTGGTTCCCTCACCACTTGTTGTGGACTAATCTAGCAGCAATGTCCTCTAGGGCCGAAGGCAATTCGGTCAGTCGGGCTGCTACCAAGCCGCTCTTGATGATGGACATTGAAGTCACCCAACAAGAGTAGATTCTGTTCTCATCGCCCTCGATGCTTCATCCAAGTGATATTCAACATGGAGAATGGGAACCTTTAGCTGTAGCAAAGCAGGTACTGCTGGAAGGGATGTTGAGGATGGTGTGGTTGCTGGAAAGTGAGAAGAAAGAGGACCATCTACTTCAGCTGTCGATGGGTCTCCAAGAACTGGGGACTCAATCTTTGCAGTTTTTAATGCCATTTCCTACAGTAGTGCATTCTCGAGCTGTTGGCTGCTTTCAAGTGGCATCAAAGACAGAAAATATCCTGAGTAGATGTACAGTTTTTGATGTGAAAGTACCTTGTTTCATGTCATTGCAGTAAATAGGGGGCATATTCTAGGCTGTCTGAAGGGGAGCTTGAACCTTTCAGTGTCTGACTCAGAATTTGGAATGCTATTACTCATCTCAATGCGCACCACGACTATCCAGCAAATAATTGGCATAAATAAGCATCGGAGAAAACAACCCATAGACTCATCCCTTGTTGCTGCTTTTATGTGTTTCCAAACTGCAGATGATGAATCACTTCCTACACATTCAACACAGTAAATTATTCTGAAGTAAATGGGCTTAGATTAAATCACACCATCATTATTAGTGTTGTAGAGGAGCTGTTATGTCCTGACCAAATTTCATTAAGCTATGCAAAAGGGTGACTCTGTGGATTTTCACAGTGAACTCTACAAATGACATTTCTCAACTCAAAGTCACAAAATTCCAATTTAATACAGTTTCTTAGACAGTTTGAGCACGTATTCTAAGTGGAATAGCAAACCAGCAACCCTTTACAAATAATCTGCTTTAATCTAAAATGTCTTCGGAGTTTTACTGAAGTCACTCTTTTCAAGAGTGCAACATTTCATGCATTGAAATGAGGGGAAAATGTGCATGATGCTACATCTGCTGGATAATGCAAGGCAACAAGGGGAGTGATAATGGTACAATAAAAGCAATGAGAGGTATGTCTGCAGGAGCTGAAAATGACAAAAAACAGAATCAGTTGTGATGATAGGTCATTGACCTGAAAGGCAAACTGCATTTGTCTCTGTGGATGCTACCAGATCTGACGATTATTTCCAGCATTTTCAGTTTTATATAGTAATGGAGTGCTCTGGGGAACAGATTTTATATTCAGTTCTTTGGTACAGAAGGAAACCCATTTGTGATATTACTTCAATTGACCTCATTTGTGCACATGAAGTTAGGAATTAGATTGCTGAAGATCACTTCCTTAGCCAACCCACACCCCCAGAACAAAAATCCCTTCCTGATTGTACCTGAAGGTTTGGATTCTGATGAATCTCACAGATACTGTATTGATTTTTGAAAAAAATTCAGCATATATGACAATCATCAGAGCCCAAAACTTTGAGTACAATCAGGAAGGGATGTTTAAAAATTCATTCACAGGATATGGCCATCTCTTGCTAGACCAATATTTATAAATGGTATCTGTTTGAACCTTCACCTTCTTTGCAATGTTACAGTTAGCATTCAGATCTCACACTTCCTGAGTTAAATCAAGAGCATCTTAACTGCGCTTATTTTTTGTTGCATCCAAATACTGTACATAAATCATTTAAATATATTGCACAATTTCTAATTTCAGGAAAACCCAGGGCAGGGGAGGACCAGCAATTAAAGTTGCGTGCAACTTGCAATTACATCATCAGTTCATAACTTTACTTCTGCTAATCAGGATCCACATTTTGTGTTGATCTCAGAAAATTACGAGTTAATATTGAACATGTTAAGAATGGTTCAGGAATGCTGCAGAGAGCCCCCAAATGTAATTTTAACCTGTTACCCATGTTAACCCAGTCTAGCCCCACAGGAATAAAATCAGGTCTGAAAAGATAACAGCAGAAAATATGTGAAAGAAAGAGAGGAGTCAGAAAGAATGGTGACAATGAAGAGAGAAAAAGAAAACTAAGATTAAAATTTGGCAGTGCTGTTAAAGACAGTGCGAGAAAGGGGGGCAATCGTTTTCTTCCTTTTGTTGGAAATAATACCAATGGAGATCAACTAGTGAATTAATAAAGTTCATTGACAACTATTATCAATTGAATAACTGACCAGTGGCTTATATAAACAATTATATTCAGTCACATATGATACTGAATGTCAACAAAAGACCATAAAAATTAATTCAATATCAACACATTTTTTAAGAACACGTATACACCAGAAAGTAATACATAAAGCAGGCCATCCATTGTTCCATGTCTACTGAAGTATGATTCAATGATCACTATTGTGATTGAATAATAACGAACAAACCAAGTAATGGAAAATTATTTAATAGGATCATTTATTGAGTAGAAACATTTTCCTCGCCTGCTGATTCAACAGTGTGTGACTTTTGCTTAAGTAGGAATTGAATAAAGCAAATGTTTGCTGCTCACTGCAGGAATGCCTAATTAACAAGGCTTTAAAAGCTACAACCTGTACTTCAATGAAAGATTGTGAGTAGATTCTAAATATTCTCTTACTCAGAAGAGCAACATGTGGGTTTCTGGGTGCAATTCTGCAGGACAAGGCAATAAAGTGGACTATTTGGAGGGAAGAAAAATCATTGTATTAATTGTTACATTCCCTGTAACAAAGCCAAATATGTATCAGATAATAAACACTCCATTGAATACAAACTTATGTTTTTCATTTGTTCTTTCATGGCCAGCATTTATTGCCCATTACTCATTGTCCTTGAAATGAATATCTTACACAGTCATTTCAGTGGACTGTTAAGAGTCAGTCAGAGCCAGATGAGCTGAGGATAATGGAAACAGCTGGTTTTATTCCCTAATAGATATTAGTGAACCAGATGAGACTGTGCAGTAACTCTCATGGTTAATGTTACTGAGAGGAGTAAATTGGGTTTGAATTCCACTACTTACTGCAATGGGATTTGAACCCAGAAGTGGATTTGCTGGATTACTAAATCAGTGACATTACCGCTACAGCACTATTAGCCCACATCAATACATAATCTAAAGCATTAGTTAGATCAGAAAATGGTACCTTCAATAATTTCGTGCTCCTTAACAATCAACTCAACTGATTATTTCGCTCAAACTGATAATGATTTTAAAAAAGGGCCAAATATTGTTTTAATTTCTAAAAAGCCTTAAGATTACATCACAGGACAAACATATGAGCTGACTGTCTGAAATTCCTCTCCTCTACTTTAATGGGATCATTAATTCATGTAAAATGAAAATAAAATTAAAACTGCCTTCAATAATAGAAGGCAACATTTCAGCTATAAGTGATAAACATCTTATAATTTACCCTGTAGTATCATCTCAAGGTCTAAAGTTAGCAAATTCCTCCTCAGAGCAGGTTAGCATTAGATGAACAATTGATTGTTACGGCCAGTCCCCAGGCATGGGTCCCCAGTTCATTACCATTCTGGGTGGGATACCTCTAAATGACTGTGCTCCCGGGTGAGAAGGGATTAACTGGTTTCCCTTCTTAATTCAACCCCTCTTTCATCTGGTCATAACAAAGTTAGTTTATAAAGGAACCTTTCCCTCGTTGAGAATTTTTCTTAATCTAAGTGTACTTATGTTTTACGAGGTGCCAAATTAACCATTCATTCTTGCGTTAAAGCAAGAGTGAGTTTATTAGCTGCTAAATGCAAGAAAATGTAATAAATTATGACACAGACACATGATTAAAAATGTGAATTGTTTAAAAAGGTATATCAGTCACTCTCTGGGTTCCATGAAGAGTACATGTAGATTTTGGTTGTTAGTTTTTACTATACTAGTAACACTGACATTCTCATCTCTGCAATCAGCTGATAGGATTTTGTCCTATTTTCTTTGTGACACTGATTTTACTGGTTTTCCTGGCTTCCAGCAATCAGAGCAAGAGAATACAGGGATTCTAATGGCTTCAGGCTGGGTCCTTCACCTCACAATGGGCCACACTCACACACCATCACATGAACACATCAGACTAAGACTGTAGGGATTTTTAATCCTTTCTCGAGTCATAGAGATGTGCAGCGTGGAAACAGACCCTTCGGTCCAACTCGTTCATGCTGACCAGATTTCCTAAATTAATCTAGTCCCATTTACCAGCATTTGACTCATATCCCTCTAAACCCCTCCAGTTCATATATCCACCCAGATGCCTTTTAAACCTGTAATTGTACCAGCCTCCACCACTTCCCATGGCAGCTCATTCCATACATGCACTACACTCTGCATGAAAGAGTTATCCCTTACGTCCCTGTTAAATCTTTCCTCTCTCAACTCTGCCCTCTAGTTTTGGACTCCCCTGCCCTGGGGAAAAGTCCTTGGCTATTCACTTTATCTATGCCCGTCATAATTTTATAAACCTCTGTAAGGTTACCCCTCAGCCTCTGATGCTCCAGTGAGAATAGCCCCAGTCTATTTATCCTCTCGCTATAGCTCAAACATTCCTGACCCTGACTGTCATGTCAGGAATTATTGTTGTCTAGTTTCTATCTGATAAGTGGAAGATTGGGAAATTACCTACCATTGTATTGAAATTAGATAATAATACAAATAGGTGGCTTACCACTCACTAGCAAAATTCTCATTTCACCATTCAAAACTTGTTTGTAGATTTGGAGTGGTTTTCTTGATGCCGAGAATATCATTTTTGTTGATCTCATCCTATTTTCCCAACTGACTCACTGATGCCCTCATTACACAGGGGCTCAGAAGTTTCAGCCCTATGCTTAAGCAGACAGTTGGGATAAAGAGACTATATGGTTCATGAAATAGGTCATTAAGGCCCCAGAGCACTGCAATTAATTAGCAAGAAAGGGCTGAGTTTTCAGCTGATGTACATTGAGGTGTGACAGGAGACTATTGAGACTTCTGTAAAGTTTGTAAAATCCACTGGTCTTGCAGAATATTTGTGACCTTGTAACAATTTGTGGATGCAAATGTCAGTGAGATATTTTGGATGCAACATGTGGCTTTTAGCGTTCATCCCTTGTGGCTGATAGTCAGGGATGTCTCAGTTTTCTCTTCACAAATGTAGCACAAAAGTAACTAGCTATATCCTCAGAAGTTCAGACTTCAGTTGTGCAAACTTTGCAAACTTGTAGTTTATAGTGAAGTAATCCCAAATCACACCATAGGGAGTATTTGGTGTTAACATGCTGATTCATGTCCTCTATCATCTAACCCGCGGCAACAATACTTTGTATGTGTCTCGACAATGAATACAGTGCAAGAGGCATCAAGTTGAAACATTTTGGTAATGGCGAGAGACATAGAACTGGGGAAAAGCAAAGGGATTTGAGCTTCTTTCCAAACAAATCACTAAAAGCTGGTGAACAGATGATGATTTTGTTGGACTTTTTCTCAAGGGAATTAGAATACTGAAGTGAGGAGGTGATACTTTAGTTTTACAGAGCCTTGGTCAGATTTCATCTGGTGTACTACATTCAGAATGGACAGCACGTTTCAGACGAGATTTATTGATCTTGAGGAAGTGAAACATAGATTCACCACAAAGTTACCAAGATAAATGTATGAGGACAGATGGCATAAATTTGGATTGTATTCCTTTTCGTTTAGAAGGATAATGGTAGATCTAATTGAGATATTTAGAATAATTAAGGAATTCAATATTTTTTTCTCTGCATATCTTACTTTCTCTGATCGAGTAAGCCAGGAAAAGGAGGAAAAACCCTGAAATTAGAGTTATATCAAGCAGCACATTTTTTACACAAATAATAATGGAAACATGGAAATTTCTTCACTATAAATACTGAATCCACTATTCCAATTCTAATATTTTTGATGGGTTGCTGTATCAGCAAAAGCACAGACCAGCAATGACAATAATAGAAAAGACAGAAGGAGCTGAATGGCAAATTGTACTATCAATGAGTCCCAGCCAGAACCCAGTCTCTGCACTTCCCCTCACAATAGATACTTTTCCTGAAAAAGAACTTTTGCTGTTAACTTTGACTTCATGTAGCCACCGTAGCTGCCATGCTGCTGTCCTCACCGCTGGCAGCCATGAGCTAATTGTATGTTACTTTATACCATGGCTGAAATGAAGGTTAGACTCGTAGCTTCTGATCTGACCTTGCACTTCAGAGAACACGCTAATATGGCTCCATCAGGCAAAATGGTCTCTCTCTGTGTTATAATGACTATGACCATGTGATTCTATGTTTTAATCACTCAAGATATTCTAACTCATGTTAAGCATGATCAGAATCCTTCATTTAAATTCTTCTATTCAGATCATCTAAAAGCGTGGGTTCTACTTTACCTTGGGATTGATCTTTAAATATCATAGCTTGCACCTCTGCCTTACTTTAGCTCTCTCACAACTGAAGTCCTTATCCATGCCTTCAACCTTTTCATGTCCTTCTGGCTCTCCTTTTATTCCTCAATCCTTTCCATAAACTCCACCATGTTCACAATTCAGCTATCCATACCATGTTCAACATTAACACTATGTCACCCATCAATCCTATTTTGACCAACTTCCTGTCTCTCAACTTACTCATTTTTCGAACCAAGTCCCTCTGTTCCAAAAAAAATTCATTCAGCGTTTTGGAGCCTTAAGTCAGGCTTTCCCACTTCCTCCATTTTGATAGTGACACAACCTTCACCCTCCTCAATCCAACTCCCTAAATCTCTTCAACCTCTTCAATAAAAACTTGCTCAAAATTCATCCATCCAATTTTCAGGTCATGAGATGTCTGTTCTTTCATCCATTTTATAACAATTTCTCTCTGCTGCTTTGTAAAACTCCTTGGAATGTTTTCAATGTTAAATGCTCGACATAAATGCAAGTTGTTAAATGACTGTGTTTTAATTATCCTTCATAGGCCCATTTTGGATGTAGCTATTTTTTCCCCTTCTGGTGATGATGATCTTGTTCTCCTCCCCATGTTTTCAGAATGGACACAACAGGGAGTTATTTTCTGTAGCTGTTCGCATCAAACAACAAATTGCCTGAGATTTAATTACAAACACGCAGAAGATCCTTGCTTGATTCTGCACTTCAACATTCGTCTACAGCTGGTCAGAAGCAGCTCAGGACATTCTTAATTCATGCCAACTCTCCAGTACTCTGTCAATCATGCCTTGGTTGGTGGGAGAAAGTGTAGAATTATTTATAATGTGTTGAACTTAAATGGATTTTACCCACCTTAATCTTGCTAGGCCTTCTTCCCAAATGCTAAACATTTCCTTTGAGGTTATAAAAATTAAGTTGGTACCTGAATTAACAGACTGATTTAAGCTAAAGAGAAGATGGTTTGTTAAGACTGTTTACAGAATTGATTGAAAATCTCTGAAGGCATTCCCTTATGCTCTGCATTATTCAGTAGCACTTAGAACTGCAGCAGCAAACTAATAAAACTAAGCTATTGGGCAGGATGCAAGTACTGGCGTTGACTGTAGCTGAGACCAATGAAGACTGCATCCAGCCTCTGGTGATAGTTTACATCACTTCAATATTGAAACGCATTAGGTTACAAATTGAAAAATGGTACCATATCTCCCTCCAGATAAAGGAATGGTACTACAAGCTGGGATTCCATTATAAGCTGAAGGCCAAACAGTGCAGTGTTTATACCTCATGTAATCATTGGAGTGCTCAAACTTTTTTTGCCCTTTGCAACAGGAACACAGGATTAATGGGATAGTAGGAACTGCCAATGCTGGAGTCTGAGATAACAAGGTGTAGAGCTAGATGAACACAGCAGGCCAAGCAGCATCAGAGGAGCAGGAAATTTGAAGAAGGGTCCAGACCCGAAATGTCAGCTTTCCTGCTCCTTTGATGCTGCTGGCCTGCTGTGCTCATCCAGCTCTACACCTTGTTATCAATAGGGACTTAGGGATGTTTTACATTCAAAGAAACCTTAGATCATCTCACATTCTTGATTTAACCTAGTTGGTACAGTTGTGTATATTGGTTAGTCTTAGTCATACACAACTTGAACAAACAACTAGAAAACTACAGATGTTGTTCACAATCACGAGAAAGTCACCAGAAAAAGTGAGTTGGAATGTTTGGATTCATACCTTCTTACTCTGTCTTCCCTTCTGCTCAGAATTTTCAGGCTTTTGAAACAAAACTTTCTATCATTCAATTCTTCATTTCGACTACACCAATTTTTTTAACTATTTTCTAACCAAAATGTTCAGAGATGTTATTACACAGCTCTGGAACAGGTGGGACTTGAATCTGGGCTTCCTCGCTCAAAGGTAGGATACTACTACTGTGCCACAAGAGCCCTAACCTCACTCTCTTATTCTTTGCAACTTTATTTGTGCCCTCCAGCCTTCAGTAATAATACAATAAGATCCCACTTAAGGCAATGAAATGAGATGGTAACAATTGAAAGTCAGGTGATGGCATCGATTAATTTGAACCTGTGGTGTCTGGCCTGCTTTGTTCATTGGTCGCTGTCAGTGAATCAGTGAATCAGTGAATTCATTAACTCAAAAGTGCAAAACTAAATGAACTCGATCACCATAAGACCCCGGGATTAAGTCAGCTTCTAACATACCCAGAGACATTGGTGACTATTATAAAAATGACTGTTTCTTTTCCATGTGAAAATTTCTGATATGATGCCCATGTCTTTTGAAGGAAAAATGGATGGTATAATGAGATGTTACAAATAACATTCATCATTCTATGTGAGTTGCTTCAGTTATATAATGGGAATGGCAACTACAAATGTGATAAATACAAAGACAGGCTCTGGTGATGAAATTATCCAATAAACACTGGTTAATTTCTAGCTAATAATGGAAGAAAATTAATTATGTTCTAACTAAAGTTGCTTCTTCCCCTGGGTTCATAGATCAAAAGAGACATGCATTTTCATGAGACAGCTGAAAAGCTGCAATACTAAAGATGCCTTACGATTATACATTAAAATTGGTAATCATAGGTAATAAATGGATTATGTATAAAGTTGGTCACACATTAATATATTTTGATTTACACATATTCCACCTTTCTGACTTAATCCAGCTTCAAACTAACTTTGACCATGAAAGATGCTAGAGATCGCAGTGGGTCAGACACCATCTATGGAGAGAGAGCAAGGTAACGTTTTGAGTCTAAATGACTCTTCATCAGAGCTTCAACACTCCAGCATCTGCAGTAATTTTCTCCTTCAAATTAACTTTATTTTTCATTGTATTATTGGATGATAAGTTGCAGCCCATTTTCAGGTCTTTCAAACGCAGAGACAGCTTGGCCTCAACCACTGATGCCCATCTACCTGAGTCAATTGGGAGCTTTCCAAGTATTGGGAGGGGGAAAGTGCCTTAAACTGGACAGTTAGTAATACTGTTGCAATGTCACTGCACTTATAATTCAGGCTCATGCTCTGAGCTCGTGTGTTCAAAATCTAATACGGGCAGCTGGTGAAATTTAAATATTATAAATCTGGAAGTAAAAATTAGTCCAATGGTAACCAAGAAAGTACTGGTTGCTTAGTGTAAAATCTCACTTGGTTCACTCATGGCCTTTGGGGGAAGCAATCTGCCATGCTTATCTGGTCTGGCCTGCATGTTACTCCAGACCCACAGCAATGCAGTTGACTTTTAAATGGGCCAGCAAGTCTCTCCATTGTGTCAAACCGCTATGAAGTCTGAAGAAAAGAATGAAAATGTATGATCCAGCAACAGATGTATAATCTAGCACCAGAAATAATAATGGCAAACACAATTCCTTGAACCTTGCGGAATCCTCCTTCCTAATATCTAGGGGCTACAGCCAAAAATGGGAGAGCTATCCCATTAAATAATCAGGAACAGCTCAAAATTGTTGATGAGAAATGATTCTGAGAGAATGACTTTATCTCAGACCATCAGCATCCGTGTGCATGCCCTGTCCCACCAGCAGCCAGCCATGGCAGAGGTGGCAGCACAGTGGTATACATTCAGGAAGGAGTTGTCTTGGGGTCCTCAATATTGATCTGGACCCCATGAAGTCTCATGTCATCAGGTCAAATAAATGCAAGGAAACGTCTTGCTGATTATTACCTACCATTCTGTCTCAGTTGATGAATTTGTACTTCTTCATGTTGAACACCACTTGGAACAAGCAGTGAAGATGACAAGGGCTCAGAATGTGCTCTGAGTGAGGGATTTTAGTGGCTATCACCAAGAGTGACTCAGTATCATCATTGATAACTGATCTGGTCATGTGCAAAAGGACATTGCTGCTGGATTGATCTACAGCAGATGGCAAGGTACCCAACAAGACCTCATCCCCACCAATCTACCTGCCACAGATGTATTGTAAATGGTGGTCGTCAATTAAACAACTAACAGGTGGTGGAGGCTTGACAGTTATATCCATCTTCATTGATGAGGAATCCCTGCACATAAGTGCAAAAAACAAGGCTGAAATATTTACAATATTTTTAGCCAAGAGTGTAACAGAGAAGATTCATCTCAACCTTCTCCTGCGGTCTCCAACTTCATAAAATGCCAGTCTTCGGCCATTCAATTCACTCCTCGGGATATTAAGAAATGCTGAAGGCCCTGGATACTGCAAAGTTTATATGCCCTGACACCATTCTGATAATGGTACTAAAATCTTGTGCTCTAGAAGTAGGATAGCATGATATCTCGGCAGTGTTTGACCAAGTATGGCATCAAGGAGCCTTGGCAACGCTAGAATCAGTAGGAATTGAGAAACGTCTCTTCTATTTGGAATTATATCTAGTACAAAGAAAGTCATTGTGATGGTTGGAGATCAAGATTCTTAGTCCTGGCACATCACTGTAGGAGTTCCCTTGGGTAGTGTCTTACAATCAGCTATTGTCAGCTGCCTTCATCAATGATCTTCCTTCTATGAAAAGGTCAGAAGCGAAATGTTCACAGATGTTTGCACTCCGTTCAGCACTTCTTCCAACCCTTCAGGTACTGAATCAGTAAGTGTCTGTTTCGCGTAAGACCGGGACAACATTTAGACTTGGACTGGTAAACGGCAAATATCATTCACACCATGTAAGTGCCAGTTAATGAACATCTCCCACAGGAGAGAATTTTACCATCTCCCCTCAACATCCTTAACATCTTCTTGGCATTGCCATCACTGAAACCCCCACTATCAAAATCTTGGGGGTTACAATTGGCCGGAAGTGAACTGGATCAGCCATATAAATGCTGTAGCTACAAGAGCAAGCCAGAAGTGAGGATTCAGCAGGAAGTAACTCATGTCCTGACTCCCCAGAGATTGTCCACTATCTACATGGCACAAGTCATGAGTGTGATGGAATACTCTCCACTTGACTGATGCCCTAACAATACTCAATACATAACAAAACAGACTGCTTGACTGGTACCCAACCACTACCTTCAACATTCAATCCCTCCACCATTAATGCTCAATAGTAGCAGTGTGTGTGAGTGTCATCTACAAGATACATTGTAACAACTCACTAAGGCTCCTTTGACAATATATTTCGAATGTATAACCTAGAAGGTCAAGGACTGCAGATGCATTGGAATACAATCACATGCAAGTTCCGCTACAAGGAACTATATCACTCTTCTTTTCACTGTCACTGCGTCAAAATCCTGGAATACCTTTCCTATCAGCATTGGATGTCCCAATACCCCATGACTACACTTGTTCAAGAAGGTGGATCAACATTACCTTTTTCAGGGTAATTGGGGATGGACAATAAGATAAGCCAGCCATGTTCATTTCCCATGAACAAATATACTTTTCTTAAAAACTCTAGAATTTGTGATGAATTAAGTAGAGGAACATTGGACCCCATTTTTATTTCTTATGGATATTTTTCACAAACCACAGACCTGTTTCAAATTATACAGAATGTTATGTCCTAAATAAAGTATGACAAGTTTAACAAGAGATTGCTAAGCTGGCGAGAATTGGTACTTTTATAGGAACAACAGGAGACAATTCACTTCTAAGCCTACGTCATTATTCACTGAGACCATAGACGACCTCTACTTCAATACCATTTCACCATCTTTGTCCAGAATCCTTTGCTACTTCATTTACCCAACAAATATTTATTCATCTCAGTCTTGAAAATATCAATTGTACCAATATTCCATAGCTTTTGGAACTGAAGTGCTGAATTCAAATAGCCAACAATAGTTCCAGATTTTTGCCATGCTTTTTGTGAAAAATTGCAGCCTCAAATGGCCTGCCTATCTCAATTTTTAAAGTTGACTACTCCTCAGTATTTCTCCAGTGGAGAAAGTAGCTGCTCTCTTTCTATTTATTCAATACCTGACTTATTTTAAACACCTTGACCTTAACCTTCAAAAGCCAAGAGAATGTACACTATAGTTACACAATTGTCCTCTTACACTAATCCTTTAAATCCTGATCAGGATTCTTTCTGCTCTCCTATAAGTCATGTTAATCTTTTCTGATTATAAAGCATAAAGCAACAAGGAGATGAATCTTGTTTTTCAGATTGAGGGCATTTGAAACAGCATTTTGCTTGGTGGCACTATTCCGCTTGTGCAGAAATGGCCATTAAAGTGTTAATGTTAAAACATGCTGACAAATATATTGGATGGCTTGGATTACAGGCATCACTTTGTTATTATGCAACAGCAGCCATTTGTTTTGCCCAAATAAACTACATCCGTTACTTACATAAATGTGAGGCAACAAAGACATTTGAATTGGTAGATTAAAAGAAAGAAAAGCAAAAAAGTTGGACGTTTGCATTAACTGACCAAGGAAATCAAAGCAAGTTTCAGTTTGTCAGCAAATTAAATTAAATCTCCTTCTTTGTGGAATGCTCTCACACTTTATGTGCAAGGTTAGAGTATATCAATTCAAATTGTAGATAATAACAGTGACCATCTTGCGAATTAGATCACATAAACTGACATTACAGGAAACAATGGACATTTACACCATCAACTTAACTGATACCAGCTGTCAGCTGTGGTGCAATGATAGTATTCTTGTCTCTGTATCCGTAAAGCTCTGGGTTCAAGGCCCATTCCTGAGACAAAAATCTAAGATGATAATCCAGTGCTATCCTGAGAGAGTGTTGCTCTGTCAGTAATCCTTTTGTTAAGATATGATACATTAAAACTCTAACTGCATTCTTAGATTGGCATAAAAGAACCAATGACACCATTTGTAAGAAAAGGAGGGAGTTACTCCTGGTTCTCAGTGAAAATTCTCTCTCAATCAATATCATAAGAAACTGATTATCTGGTCATTTCAAGGTTGGCATCTGTAGGATGTTGCATTGTGCAAATTGCCTATTGCATTTCCTACATTACACCACTGTCAATACTTTGAAAGTACTTAATCAGCGATATAGTGCTTTGGGGTGCCTGGTGATATCAAAAGTCACGATCTAAATACAAATCTTTCTCTTCTGACAAGGCATTCAATTCTTTGGTGTCACTATTTAGAAAGGGGCAGGAAGGGTGCTGGAGATCTAAATATATTCAAAGAATTTGTCAATGCCAAAGACATGGAAGTTTTGTCAAAAGCAGAACCTCATGAGGATTCTGTAGCCCCATCTTCCGCCCAGCAGTCAGGTAAATGGAGAGACTGGCATCAGGAGGAAACACCATGAGGTCACAGTTTGTTATGGTGTCTGACAATTGTGACGGTTATGGGAGAATGTAGGGCAATTGGTATGGTTGGCTCCAGGGACAAAGAGAGGCTGCTTTGGGGGTGGAAGAGGGTGAGATTCAGAACAGAGACAACAGGTTGAAAATAGGAAGGAGTGAGGGAAGTCAGCAAACCAGTACAGCTGGTGGAAGGTGGTGTGGGTGGAAACTGGTACAGGAAATCCTGGGTAGGGGAATGATGGTCATCATGGCACATATTTGTAATGAAAAAGGCACTCAATTTACAGAGTCAAGAGCACCCATCTCCCTTTCCTTTTCAAATGTCCCAGTCCTTGGAAAACTCTTACAACAATATTCAACTTTAAAATAAACTCTCACTTGTGCCATGAATGATTGATGTAAAAGTGTGAAGTAAGGGCCTTCAAAACTGAGTTATGGCACACTTGAATGGCTCAGTATCAGCTGTTGTTAAGAAAGGGCAGGAGTAATATTTCAGAGATCTATAACCCATAATTAACTCCTTAAACCCTCCTCAACCTTCCCCCACTTGTTCTGGGGTGAAGGGGCTTAGTACTGAGGTAAGCACTTGCTCTTTGCTGTAGCAATCAAACTGACTTTCTCCCATAGCCCTTTAACCTCTGCTGCCTCAAATAATTGTCCAGTTACCTCTTGATATTACCCTAATCTTCCCCTTCCTCACTCCCCTACATCTTCTTGAAGACATGTTTCTGACCTATGTACAATTCTGGTTTCCAAGAATGGGACAGATGACCCTAAAGATACCTGGTGCTCCATCTGTAGCCTAACCAATAATTTGGATAAAATTAGCATTATGCTAATCTTCTGGAGTTCAGATTTATTTAAGGCCATTTCTGTACACAAAGAGCTTCACGAGAAATGGAACTTCAGGGTTCACTAGTATTATTCAGAGAAACTGGCAGCACTTATGACATTTCCACAGGCAGCTCACCTATTTTTAGATTAACAGCAAATGGAAGAGGAGCCTGGAACAGAAATTGGTCCTGACACTTCAACCTTCTTAGGTGATTCCTCAGGAGGATGACTTGCTTCTACACTGTGTCAATGGGTTTTAAAATAGCTGATAAGTCCAATGTGTAAGCTTCAGGCTTTGCCAAATCCAAAGCAGACGATGCTTGAAGGGTTGGACAGATAAGGTATTTGGAATTGTGTGCAGTCCCACAGATACCTCGACTTCTCATCTTCTTGTTTCCATATAGTCCCTCAACATGTTTGCTGGATTCTCAAATAAATCTAGCACATTTTCGTTTGCTTACAAGACAGAACTTCCATGGCTCAGCGGGAACATTTGACCTATTCAGAGGCAATTTGAGGACATCCCTAGTGTATTTCAGAGAGTCTAATGCCCTAAACAAGTTCCAGGTGCAGCAGTTGCTTCAAGAGTCTGGTGTCAGTCACACAAATGTCCTGCACCGTGGAGCTGGTTTTGAACGTTTAGCAACTCTTGATATTGAGCAAGTTGCCTTGAGAAAGGATTCTGCTGTCAAATTGTCTTTTGTGCCCCTGGATTTGGAGGATCATGTGATGTGAGGACGTTATGCATTCAAATATTGATCCTGCATATATATTGCACTCAGAACATTCTCAGAATTTGAACTCACAATAGTGAAGAAACAGTGATATGGTTCCAAGTTGGGATGTCTTGCAGGAGAACTTACTGGTAGTTGTCTTCCCATGTATGTGTTGCCCCTGTCCTAGGTGGATGATGTTGCGGGTTTGGAAGTGCTGATAAAAAGAGTTTGGGTGAGTTGCCACAGCACGTCTTGTCACTGCTTTCACTATGCATAGTGTTGGAGGAAGTGAGTGTTTCAAGATGTTAGATGGATGCCAATCATGTGAACTGCTATTTCCTCGATTGTGTCAAATGTATTGAGTGTTATTGGAGCTGTACTTGTCCAAGCAAGTGGAGACTATTCCATCACACTGCTGACTTGTCGCTTATGGATGGTAGACAGGCATTGGGGAATCAGCAGGTGAGTAATTCAAAAGAGAATTCCCATCCACTGATCTGTACTGGTAACTACAGTATTTATATGGCTGGTTGAGTTCAAGTTCTGGTCAATGGTGGCTCCCAAGACGTTCATAGTGAGAGATGCAATGATGGTAATACTATTGAATGTCAAGGATTCTTTCCTTGTTGAAAATATTGATTGCTTCATACGTGAATAGCATGAATGTTACTTGCCATTCATTAGCTCAATCTGAATGTTGTCCAGATTTCTGCTGCGTATTGACATGGAGTGCTTCGATATCTCAGGAGTCATGCATGGTATTGAATATTATCCAATCAACAGCAAATATGACTACCTCTGACCTTACAATGGAGGAGTGGTCATTGACGAAGAGCTGAAGATTGTTTAGCTTCAGACAATAGCCTGAGGAACTCCTGCAGGCATATCTTATGGCTGAGATAATAACCTCCAACAAGAAAAACCTGCTTCCTTTGTGCAAGGTATGATTTCAATGTGCAGATAGTATTCTCCTTGATTTCCATTGACTGAAGTTTTGCTTTGGCTGCTAGATATCACACTCAGCTAAATATGACCTTCACGTGAAGGGCAAGACACTCGTTTAGTCCTTTTGATTTTGCTTTTCTTCCATGTTTGGACCAAGGCTCTAATGAAGTTAGGAGCCAAGTCAACATGGTAGAAGCCAAACAGAGCATTGGCGAATGAGATATTGTTGATTTAGAGCCACTCAGTATAGTATCTTCTATCCCTTTGGACTGATGGGGCAGCAAGCAGCTGGGCTGGACTTTTCATACTTCTTGTGGACAGGAAATTCTGGGCAATTTTCCACATTGTGATCGATGTTTTCGTTGCAAATGCACTGGAATAGAGGGCACGGCTAGTTCTAAAGTATAAACCTTGAGTACTTTGGCCAGAATTTGCCAGAACTAAGATCTATCTCAGCCTTCTCCAGTAGTGCCCAACATTACAGATACTAGTTTTCAGCCAATTCAATTCACTTCACAAGATATCAAGAAACGTTTGGAGGCATTGGGTACTGCAAAGGCTATGTGTCCTGACAATATTTCGGCAATAGCACTGAAGACTTGTGCTCCAGAATTTGCCAATCCCCTAGCCAAGCTATTCCAGTAAAGATTCAACAGTGGCGTCTCCCTGACAACATGGAAAATTGTCCAGATATGTCCTGTACACAAAATGGAGGACAAATCCAAACAAGCCAATTACTGCCCCATCAATCTATTGTCGATTGTCAGTAAAATGATGGAAGGTATCATCGCCATTCCTATCACACAGCACCTGCTCAGTAAAAACCTGCTCAACGATGCCCAATTTGGGTTCCGCCAGGGCCATTCAGCTCCTGACCCCATTACAGCCTTGGTTCTGTAAAGGACAGCATGGACAAAAGAGCTAAATTCCAGAGATGAGGTAAAAATGACAGACATTTGACCAAGTGTGGCATCGAGGAGCCCTAGCAAAACTGGAATCAATGGGTATCAGGGGGCAAATTCTCCATTGGTTGGAGTCATACCTGGCACATTGAAAGATGGTCGTGGTTGTTGGCGGTCAGTCATGTCAGCTTCAGGATATCGCTTCAGGGGTAGTGTCCTGGGTAGTGTCCTTGGACAACTATCTTCAGCTGCTTCATTAATGATCTTTCCTCAATCATAAGATCAGAAGTGGGGATGTTTGCTGATGATTGCACAATGTTCAGCACCTTTTGCAACTCCTCAGATACTAAAGCAGTCCATGTTCAAATGCAATAAGATCTGGACAATATTCAAGCTTGGGCTGACAAGTTGCAAATAACATTTGTGCCACACAAACACCAGGTTATGACCATCTCTGATAAGAGACAACCTAATCACCAGCACATTTAATAATGCTACCATCACTGAAGTCCCCACTATCAACAACTTTGGGGCTATGGTTGACCAGAAACTCAACTGGACTTTTCACATTAACACAGGTCATAGGCTTGGAATATAGTGACAAGTAACTCCCCAAAACTTGTCCACCATCTACAAGGTACAAGTCAGAAGTGTGATAGAATAGTCCCCATTTGCCTGGATGGGTGTAGCTCCAACAACACTCAAGAAGCTCGACACCATCCAGGACAAGAAGCCCACTTCATTAGTACCACATCCACAAGCTTTCACTCGCTCCACCACCAACGCTCAGTAGCAGCAGTGCACACTATCTACAAGATACGCTGCAGAAATTCACCAAAGATCCTTAGACAGACCCTTCCAAACCCATGACCGCTTCCATCTAGAAGGACAAGGGCAGCAGATAAATGGTAACATCACCACCTGCAAGTTCCCCTCCAAGGCATTCGCCATTCTAAATTGTCAGTGGGTCAAATCCCTGGAACATTGTGGTCTACCTGCATCACATTACAGTGGTTCAATTAGGCAGCTTACCACCACCTTCTCAAGGGCAACTAGAGACAGGCAATAAGTGCTGACTATCCAGCAATACCCATGTCCCACATTTGATTAAAAAGAAATTCCCTCAGTCCATATCCTATGCAGAATGTAGTGCTTTCAGATGTTTCTTGCTATCTTGAGGAGTGAATTGAATTGACTGAAGACTGACATCTATCATACTGTTCACCTCTAGAGGAGGCCATAATAGATTGTTTGTGTGGCACTTCTGGCTAAAGATTATTCCAAATGTTTCAGCTCTGTCTTTTGAACTTACGTGCTGGCTGTCCCATCATTTTCAATGGAAATATTTATGGAGCCTGCTTCTCCAGTGAGTTCAATTGTCTATCAGTATACATGGCTGGATGTTTATATTTCCTTCATTCATGGGATATGTGTGTTACTGGCAAAGCCAGCATTTGTTGCCCAACCCCTTAAACTGAATGGCTTGTGAAGCAATATCAGAGGACAGTTAAGGGTCAACCATATTGCTGTAGGTCAAGTGACACAAGTAGATGAGACCAGGTAAGGATGGCAGATTTCCTTCTCTTAATGGACAATAGTGAAATAAATACACTTTTATGATAACTGATAAGAGTTGTCTGGTCAACCATTGTTGCATGTATAGAATGAGCTGCCAAAAGCTGATACAATTATAATCTTAAAAAGGCATCTGGATTGGTATATGAATAGGAAGAGTTTGAAGGGGTATGGGCCAAATGCCGGCAAATGGGACTAGATGTATTTAGAATTTCTGGCCGGCAAGGACGAGTTGGACCAAAGAGTCTGTTTCCATGCTGTACACCTCTATTACCTTACAATTCTACATTTTTTATTAATTTCAATCTATATCACCAGATCATTAATTAGCCTAGACCTATAAATTATTAATCGAGTGACATTGCCACTACAACATGATCTCCCCTGCGGAGGGACTGGAGTTTAGATCTGATCCGTTGATTGTGGTATCACTTTGCTCCCTTAATGCATTTTATCAAATGCCTTTTGTAAAACTGCACTGTTTGACCTAATCAGTCATTTCTTCCAAAGAACTTTATGAAGTGTGACTTGCTTTGAACAAACCCATGTCACTGTCCTCGATTAACCATATAATCTCAAATCAGATACTTTTTGTAGATTGAAACCATCAGACACAAAATACACTGCCAGCTACTTTCTTACTCTCTACTCAAGGATCAGAGTTCTACTCAAGTCGATTTGCACTTAAGTCCAGAGCTCTGATCATTAGCAGCAAAATGCTTGTCAGAAATCAATGTTAGGCAAAGCTGATTTATCACATTGACTGTTTGCGAGCATTAAAAGCTTAGACCAAGTAGCCCACTGAACTGACTGGGCATGCTTTAAGTTTGGCTTTGCAGCATACCGCAATTCGCAGAGAATGCCAAACAATGTGAGAGTATTTCCTCGCAGTGGCTGTGCAGCTAGTCCCGAAGTGAGACTTCAACTCAAATTAAACTACGCAGTTTGCTTTGAAGTGAAAGTAAAACAATCTTTCATCCATGTAAACTGTGGCATGACTAGCCTGTACAGATACAGCAATGTTCTTTATTAGGAAGAAAGGTTATTAATATTGCCATTGGGGAGACTAAACGCACACTGGATGACCACATTGTAGAATGCTTCAATTCACTGAACAAGTACAAGAGCTTTGTCACCTGGGGGCGCTTGGGACTTGGTGGTAGTGCCACTACCTCTGAGCCAGAGCCTGGAAAGAGCAGATTGCCTTATGAAGAAAGGCTAGGCAGGCTATGTCTGTAGCCTCAGAGGAGACTTAATTGAAACATTAAAGATCCTGAGGGGACTTGACTGGGTAGATGTGGAAGGGATGTTACCTCTTGTGGGAGAATCTAGAACTAAGCGCCATTGTTTAAAAATAAGGGGACACCCACTTAAGTCAGAGGTGAAGCCCCAGGTTCAAGTCCAACCTACTCTGGAGGTATGTTATAATATGTCAAAGCAGGTTGAGTAAAATATCTATCTTCCAGTCATTCATCATTTTAATTCTCCATCTTGCTTTTTCTCTGATTTTTCCGTCCTTAGCCTCCTGCACATGGACGTACAGACAAGGAAAAAGCATAAGCCACTAGGCACTTTTGTGCCTGCTGCACTATTCAATCAGAACATTACTGAAGTGATTTTAAATTCAACTCCTCATGCCATCAATCTTTCATCTCCTTGGTAATCATGAACCCATCCACCTCTGCATTAAAAAATTTGAAGATCCTGCACCCACTGCCTTTTGAGGAAAGGAATTCCAAAGATGCGCGATCTCTGAGAGAAAATTACAATTCTTCATCTCTGACTTAAGTGGGTGTCCCCTTATTTTTAAACAATGGCGCTTAGTTCTAGATTCTCCCACAAGAGGTAACATCCCTTCCACATCTACCCAGTCAAGTCCCCTCAGGACCTTTAATGTTTCAATTAAGTCTCCTCTGAGGCTACAGACATAGCCTGCCTAGCCTTTCTTCATAAGGCAATCTGCTCTTTCCAGGTATTAGTCCAGTGATATGAAACAAAAAACTGTGAATGCTGGAGATCTCAAACAAAAAACAGAATTTGCTGGAGGAACTCAGCAAGTCTGGCAGCATGTGTGGAGTAACAAAGTTAATGTTTTGAATCCAATGAAACATCACCTGAAATTAAGAGTCTAATGATGAAATCGCAGTCGATTATCAGGAAAAACCCATTTGGCTCTAGGGAAGAAAACTGGCATCCTTACCTTGCCTGACCTATATGTAACTCCAGTCCCACAGCAATGCGGTTGACTCATAAGTGCACTCTTGGCAATTAGAGATGGGCAATAAATGCTGGCTTAGCCAACAACACCCACATCCTATGGCTGAATAAAAAAATGCACTAGGACATCGAGATCTCTCTGCATCTCAAAGTGCTGCAACCACTCACCATTGAGGTAATATGCGTCTGTTTTTATTCTTTCTGCCAAAATGGACAATTTCACATTAACTCCACTTGTCAGATCTCTGCTCACTCACTTAAGCTAATGTCCTCTTCGCAGCTCACTTTCCTACCTATCTTGCTCATCAGCAAATGGAGCTACCATGCTATCAGTCTCTTCATCCAAATTATTTGTACAAATTCTAAATATCTGAGGCCCCAGCACCAACTCATGATATCCTGTCAGTCTGAAAATACCCATATATACCTACTCTCCTCTTCCTATTAACCAGCCAATCTTCTACTCATGCCTTTATTTTCCATAGTAACTTTTGATGCGGCATCTTATCAATTTCCTCTGGAAATTTAAGTGCAGAATAACCACTGGTTTCCATTGTTCCACTTCTTCAAAAGAACTCCAATAATTTTGTTGAACATGATTTCCCTTTGACAAAACCAAGTTGACCCTGCCTGATTACCAAAAAATCTATGTAAATACTTACTTAGAAAAAAACTATGTTTTGAATAGTCAAATTCCTGAGGAACTATTCTCATACTTGCCTCAAATTTCACCAACTACATCCCCTTCCTAGATTCTAACCTGACACCAAGGTGTTGCTTTCCCCCGGCAGTTCTGCACTGAGGGAACTGTCTGAATTTAAAATACAGTTTCATATTACTGAAAAAGCCCTGATCAGAATCTCCTGTCAGAAATACAGATTTCTCTCCTTTCATAAACAGAAGGGGCTGAATGACAAGCTGTGAGATTGCCATTCCATGGAAACTCCAACCCATCAATTTAGGGCAGAATTTTACTGGCACCAGGGAGTTGTGGAAAGGAAATTGTGTTTATTAGTTTGGTAGTACAAAATTTGAGTATTGCTTGAAAAGGATAGAATTTGTCAAAGCTCAACCTGCCTGATTTAAAATCTGAACTAAGCTTGACAATTAACTGTCAATCATTATTAACTGCTGCATTCTCCATGCCAATGTCTCAACCAATCAAAGTCCACCTCCTAACCAATCAGCAATCTCCTCTCATGCAGTATCAATATTACTAATCCACTTTATTGGAATTCTTGTGAATTGTCCTCACTAGTGCAAGCTGAAAAGCTTCAACAAAATGCATCCTTTTTTCAGTGGTCCTATGGTTGTTTGAAATTTGGCATGCTTGTGTTTGTCCCGAAAAGTGCTAGATGAAAATCTTTGTGAATACATCCCTCTTTCAGGATTAATATTAATGAAGTGTTGATGGTATAGTTATCCCAAGCTGTTTACTTCCTGTATTTTGACTAAATTTCCAACTGATTAGAATCTGAGATATCCTACTTAAACTTAATTACTTAAATTAATCAAAATTTGCTGTTTATTAGACAAAAATGTGCAAGTTTTTCCCCGAGAGATCATTTGAGCCAATGCATTCACATTAGGTAACACCAAAAGGTTTCTTATACTTATTGCACCTTGAGAAATGTATTGGTCCCCATATCAATCTCAACATAATAACTGTGGATCAAATCAATTTACTTCTAAATAGCGATTATAGTCCACTTCCACCATAAATATATTGTAGAATTTGAAATTTCATAATTCTGGAAGCATTACAAATAATGTATAAAGCACACATTTGAAGAAGACGTTAATAATATATAACTAAATGAGCACATTTTTCAACTACAAAATAGCTCTTGAGGGACTGGGAATATTTTCTATTGTGTCTTTATGACCACTATGAAATTAGACTAGCAAGCTGACACTAAGAGGGAACTATCTGTCCAGAAGGAACACTAATCAAATTGAAGATTATTACATTTACTTTATGGCGTAAGGCAACAATGAGATTTGAACCGAAACCAAAAGTCATGAAAATGCTTCTCAGGCATGTTATCCGGCATACAAATGAGCTCTTGCTTTTTCCATGAAGCAAGCGGCAGGCCTGTAAAGCATCTATTTAATTTCTGTTGCGATCCTGATTTAATTCTACAAGAAAAATATGGGAGCAATCAAGCTTGATAATTAAACAGGTGCATAACAATACAAGTAAAGAAATGCAAAAGCACTTCATGATGCCAAAAGCAATGTACAGCTTTGTGTTTAAAAAGTTAACATTCAATAACCTTGCTATATATTGATTGTTCCTTTCCTTTCTAATCAGACTAAATCTTAATTGCCTTATTATTTAGGGTAGTACAGTACTTTATTTGGTTTGTGACCCACAGCAGTTCCTGAACAGTCTCAAGCTTATCCCTTGTGCTATCTGAAGTTTTAATTGCATGACATCTGCTTACACATTCATAAATAGGTGCAGATTAATGAGATTTGTCATATCTGAGCATTTACTAAAGAGATAGATAGTGAATGTTCCACATCTTGTTTGTCTCAAAATGAATTAATTCTATTTTCTCACAAATTATTCACAATTCTAGCAATTCAACATTTTAGTGTATTAAAAAAGCTTCCTTGATTGAACTGTGGGAGAGCTTCTTTTTTCCATAATTGTAATAAAGTTAACTTATTAAATTGCAATCCAGTCTTTATAGTTCCATATATATATTCTTAAGCTGTGAAGCCCTCTTGATATTCTTATCCAGTTTCCAATCAAACGACATTAATGATTAAGTGAAATATTAACCATTACATTGTCAGCATATTAAGGGAGTACTACTGCCTCTCGTTTTTATCATTCTGAGTTCATGCGCTACAAAGTTGCAAATAATACGACAATAAAGATGTTGGGAATAGTTTAATTACTATAAAATTTGCCTTACTGCATGAAAATAATTGAAATGCCGTTGCACTCAAAATGCAGTATAGGCAGTAACATACAAAATTGCAGTGGGCATATTTTGGCAGCTTTACCAGATTGTGAAACTCGAAAAGTAAACTACTACTTTTAAAAGATTATTTGCTTTAAATGAGGTCTATGGGAGTGAAAAAAGAAGTTGCTGGAAAAGCTCAGCAGGTCTGGCAGCATCTGTAGAGAGAAATCAGAGTTAACTTTTTGGGTCGAGTGACTCTTCCTCAGATACTGCCGGGCCCGCTGAGCTTTTCCAGCAATTTCTATTTCTGTCTCTGATTCTTCTTGTTGAGAAGGCATTAAAATCTAACAAGTCTTTTCTTGTTGGACTAATAGTAGCTTTTGACTACAGGAAAACTGCAAAACAAAATAAGCAATAAGTTTACAAATCAGAAAACAACAAATGGTGGAGATCACTGTGGGTCAGAGATCAACCATGGAGAAAGAGCAAGCTAACATTTGAACAGGTCTGATGAAGCGTCATCTAGACTTGAATCATCAGCTTGTTCTGTCTCCATGGATGCTGTCTGACCCGCTGTAATCTCCAGCATTTGTTGTTTTCAGTGCTGACTCCAACATCTGCAGTAATTTGCTTCTAAATTTATAGATCTTTTGGCTTTGAAGTGGAATTCCACAGAAGAGATTTGAGAAAAGCTCTATTCTATTGCAAAAAGAGATGCGAATAGATATAACTCAAGCCCTATTGTTTGTCAATGTCAAAGTCTTTAACAATCATTTGTGTGCACAATGGAAAACAAATGCTGTGGTCACCTGACAGAAATCCAGTCAAGATAAGGAGCACTTACTAACACAGATTTTGAGAGCAGCCTCAGTCTGGGTTCATGGATATTCAGAGGGAAACAATCCAGGCCCCCTCAGCAGGCAAAGGATTGGGACAAGCTTTTATCCAAGCAATTTGAAGAACAAGGCCAAATCTGCACCACATGGATCAACCTCACCTTATCTGGACTGAAGTTATAAATCTGTTGCTGTAAGCAGTAAACCGCTATTAATCCATTCACTCAGGAAACCAAAGGAGAATCATTAGGCCTTTCAAGCATTCATCTAAAGTGTAACAACGACTTTTTGGATTTTTGAGATCTAAGTGTATTTTGCCTCTTTTGCAATGACTGTGTGTGCCTGTGTGTGTGTGCCTGTCTGTGTGTGTCTGTGTATGTAGCAAAAGCAATTGTAGATGGATTCGATTTTCAGGAGATAAATATATGTCCCTGTTTTTAAAAGTCACCTGAAAATCTCCTTTAGTTATTCTTGAGAGTTACACCAAATGAGGGGTTAAAACACGTCCTCTTTTAAACATCTGTCTTCAGTCAAGCAAGATGTCAAAAAAGATGAAGTAAAGATTTCTTTTGAGGTGGTGTTCTTTTAGCAAATATCCCAATATGGAGGACTATATTTCTTAGAATGCTCGTGATACTTCTTTAACATAAAACAGTCAAAAGAAACAGATTATTCAGGCAGTAAATTTTAAGAGGGGCAGAATTATTCCATTCAGCCTACTGAATCCACTCCACCATTCGATCATGGCTTATATGTTTCTCAGTCCCATTCTCCTGCCTTCTCCCCATAACCCTAATTCCCGTACCAATCAAGAACTTATCTATGTCAGTCTTAAATACACTCAATGACTTGGCCTCCACATCCCTCTGTGATAATGAGTTCTGAAGAAATTCCTCTTCATCTAGTTCTAAAGGGTCATCCCTTCACCCTGAGGCTGTGTCCCGGGGTGCTAATCTCTCCTATTAGTGGAAATATCTTCTCCACATCCACTCTATTCAGGCCTCTCGGTATTCTGAAAGTTCCAATCAGATCCTTCTAAATTCCATACAGTACAAACCCAGAGTCTTCTCCTCATATGGGTAAATAGACAAGATCTTTTCTCCAGGGTGGGTAAGTCCAAAACTGGAGGGCATGGGTTTAAGTTGAGAGGGGAAAAATTGAAAAGGGATCTAAGGTGCAACTTTTTCGCTACCCCTGTATTGAATGAGGATCCAGGGAAGTGGTGGAGGTTGGTACAATTACGACATTTGAAAGGCATTTGGACAGGTGTATGAATAGGTAGGGCTTAGAGGGATATGAGCCAAATGCTGGCAAATTGGACTAGATTTATCTAGGATATCTGGTCGGCATGGATGAGTTGGACTGAAGGATATGTTTCCATACTCTAAATCTCAGTGACTCTATGATTCTAAGTTCTTCATCCCCAGGACTGTTCCTGTAAACCTCTTCTGGACCCACTCCGATGCCAGTCCATCCTTCCTTACATATAGGGCCCAACAGTGCTCGCAATATTCCAAATGTGGTCTGACCAGTGCTTTTTACAGCCTCAGCAGTAGGTCTCTGCTCTTGTACTGGCCCTCTTGAAATGGATGGTAAAGTTGCGTTTGCCGTCCTAACTGCCAACTGATCCTGCATGTTAACCTTAGGAGAATCCTGACTCAGGACTCCCAAGTCCCTTTGTTAGATTTCCAAAGGCATTCCTCATTTGGAAATTAGTCTACGCCTCTATTCTTCCCACCAAAAATGCATAACTTCACACTTTCCCACATTTTGTTCCAGCTGCCACTTCTTTGCCCAATAATCACAGAATTACTACAGTGCAGAAGGAAGACATTCGAGCTATCAATTGAATCTGTCTCTACCATATTGTCAGGCAGTGCATGCCATACACTAATAACTCACTGGGTGAAAAAGTCATTTCTCACATCACTTTTGCTTCATTTGCACATCATAGCACGGTGGCTCTGTGGTTAACATTGAGACCCCATAGGGCCAGGGACCCAGGTTTGATTCCACCCGCCAGCGACTGTCTGTGTGGAGTTTGCACATTCTCCCCGTGTCTGCGTGGGTTTCACCTGGGTTCTCCAGTTTCCTCCTACAGTTCAAGAAAGACAGACGCATTGAAAATAGTGGATGGGAGAGAATCATAGTTATAACAGCCATTCATTTTTTTCAATGCTGGAGCTGATTTCCTCAATTTCTTGAAGCAATAATTAATGTTTTTATATCCTATGGTTTTGTTTTTGGAACTCATAAAAAAAGCTCAAAAACAATGATACTTTAAACGGAGGGTTTTAAAGGCATCTGGATGGGTACATGAATAGAAAGGATTTAAAGGGATATGGGCAAAATGCAAGTAAATGGCACTGGATTACTTTAGGATATTTGGCTGGCGTGGATGAATGGTACCAAAGGGTTTGTTTTCATGCTGTACATCTCTATGACTCTTTGTGCAGGTTATTTGGATTGGCCATCCTAAATTTCTTACAATGTCCGGGGATTTGTGATTTAGTTGGATTAACCATTGGAAATGCGATGTTACAAGGATCGGTCAGGTCTGGGTGGGATGTTCTTCAGAGGATCGGTGTGGACTTGATGGGCTGAATGGCCTGCTTCCACATTGTAGGGATTCTATGATTACCATAAATCTATGCCCTCTCATTCCTGTTTCTTTACAAGCAGAAACAGCTTCAACCTCCGGCCAGCCCAGATGACTTTGAAAACTTCAATCAGATCTCATCTCAGCCTTCTTCCAGGGAGAACAGACTTACCCTCTTCAATCTATCCTCATCACTGAAGTTTCTTATTCCTGGAACTATTCTTGTAAATCTCTCTCATCAAGGCAATCACACCTTTCCTGTAATGTGTCACCCACAACTGTACATGATGCTGCAACTGAAGTCTAACAATTGTCCTGAACAAGTTCAACATCACCTTCTTGCTCTTGTACTCTATGCCCCTGTTAATAAAGCCAAGGACAGTATATGCTTCATTTACTGCTCTCTCTACCTGTCTTGCCATCTTCAAAGGTATGTGCGCATATACACCCACATCCCTCTGCTCCTGCACCCCTTTTAGAATTCAGAATCATTTAGAAATAAAATGGATGATAGTGAAATTTACAACATGTTAAAATTAGGCATAACCTAACAAAATGATCAAAACCCTTAATTTAAACAATTCTGTAAGTGTATGTTCAAGTCATCCAAGTTTGTGTATGCATTTGTAAGGCTTTTTTTCTTATATTTCTGTATTTTTATTTCTTTCTTTGCTTGCCTTCTTCATGGCAGTTACTTGATATTGTTGTCAGGAAACACAAAAGTGAACATCTTATGGTCTTCAAGAGTGTGTGCAAGAGATTCAAGATCAAACCATCCGAAGTTCTGTCTCCACATTTTACCTTGAACCAGCTGGGACTATGCCTGAGAGAAGCAAGACAGAAAGGGATGGGAACATGCACAGAATGAGATCTTATTATTTTGACAAGAACTGGAACTCCTTCATTGAGTCCATTTGGGACCCTGCTGTTTACGAAATGACTCTAAATTGGCCTTTAGCCTCCAAACCAGACACTCACAGCCAATTGCTGCCAAAGCAAAAGGCCACCAGCTGTCAAGGGTAATTGTCTTGTGTGCTTCCCAGTAGATACCTGGAGAGACACTCACTATTGTCAGATTTTAGATGAGTTTGAGATGTCATACACAGCAGTGCCTTTCTAAAAGTGTATCACACAGGCAAGGAATTTTTTAAAAAGTATTTTTGGTCCCTTTTGACTGCCCTTCATGTGAAGTCGTACTGTTGAAATACCCTTATCTTGTGCGGTCAAAAGCAAATTTAAAAAGCAAGTTCACCCTTAACATTTTCAAACCATTGCACTCTGATATATCTACTTTCAGAGCAAATCTGAACTTGTCAGTGAGTGTGGTCATGGGTGAATAATTATTTGCTGTATTCCAAATATTGTTATCACAATTAGTTGCTTCACCAGAGCTCTATCATATGCACCGTCGAGATGGTTGGCATATGCAAAAAATACAAATGGAACATGCATGTGGATCAGAATAATTACTGTGAGAGTAGCACAGAGTCTCATAGAACATTTAGTACACAGAAAGAGGCCACCTCATGTCAGTTCGAGCTGCTTGTTAGAGTAAATCAAAATAAATCCCACTGCTGTGCCTAATTCCTGTGTACCTTTCACTCACTCTGCTTTAAACTCTTATTCACTTGGCTTTACAAAAAAAGGTCTTACTCTGAACCCCACACTCATGAAAAGCTGTTCAAAGTAGTAAAAATGTGCTGCAAAGATATGGTGATGTTCATAGAGATTTCAGTAAGTTTAAATAATCAGGAAAGTATTAATGAGAGCTTAAACCATTGTCCCAAATTTATTCTGACTCTCCGTTCACTTTCTAATTTAGGAAAGGTACCATTGCTATCATAATAATACACCGAAAACAGCTAATAAACTGAACTGGCAATGGAGCAATCCAGATGTAAACAGTGAACTTGGAATTTTCAAACTTGGACTTCTAAATTAGTTTGAGTTCAAGGGCTTTATGAAGCTTAAAATCCCAAGCCTTGAACCACTCTAGCATGATGTTACAACTTTTGACCTTCTGAAAAATTTCAGTGCAAACTGTGTTCAGCAAATTCAATATTCGAAGCTTGGACATACCATCATCAAGGACACCTATTCTACCTCTCCAGAATTAATAGACAATTTTATTTATTCATTCATGGGATGTGAGCAGTGCTGTCATGATTGTTAATTGCCGCTTATCAGCCCATGACTGAATGTTATTCAGGTCTAACTGGACAGAAGTACAGAATGTACTGGTAACCAAGGATCACAACTGAACACCATGCAATCGTCAGCAAATATCCCATCTCTGTCCTTATGTTGGAGAGAAAGTCATTGGTGAAGCAGCTAAAAATATTTGGAAACTATCATGTGGAAACTCCTACAGCGATGTCCTGAAGATGAGACAATTGGCATCCAACAATCACAACGATTTTCCTTCGGTTCTCCAATAATTCCAATCAATGGAGAGGTTCCTCCCCCAGTTTTCATTGACCTCAATTTTGCTAGGGTTCTTTGATGCCACACCTGGTCAAATTCTGTCTTTGGGTCAAGATAATCATTCCCAAGTCACCTCCGGAATTAAATTCTTTTGTCCATGTTTATACCAAGACTGCGATGACACCAAGAGCCAGGTGCCCCAATGGAATACAAAATAAGCCTCAGTGGACAGGTTATTGCCAAGTAAGTGCCACTTCACAGGACTGTCAATGACACCTTCCCCCACTTTGTTGAAGAATAAGAGTAAACTAATGGCAGAGCAGGTTGTGTTCTTTTTTTAAAAAGTGACGTGATATCAAGAATAGTGTATACCTGAAAAAATCAATGGAATAGACATTTTAAAAATTTACAGCAAAATTTGTTTGATTTTCTGGTTGACATTCAAATGCTCTGTTGAATTTGAATTGCAGATCTATTTATATTAGTGCAGTTTACAACATCCAAATAGTGAAATAACTCTATTTGCAGTCAGTACTTTGCTTAACACTATAGCCAGGAGTAGAGACACTAACTTTAGAGCATATTTTACGACTAACATTAAAGTGTATTAAATATTAAAACTGGAACCAACCACTAAAGTAGAAGAAACTGCATATGTAAACAAAATTAGGCATTAATCATTAAAAGCACATAATTTGTAAATGATATGTGAAAGTTATACACTCCATGAGTATTGCTGAGAAGTGACATATTTTGTCTAAGCTTTTCATCTGGCACTCATTGCAACATTTCTCAAGAAATATTAATGCAAACAGAAAAATTCATTTATATTGTATGAGAGGAGAGTGCTGACTGATTTGAAAGTGGACTCCGTTTAGTAGAGGCTTTGTCATGGAGAAAGCACCGGTTTGATTACAAGTGACAGTTAACCATCGTCAGCAATTTGCTTATTGCAAAAAACTGAAGAGATTTTTTTTATATAATCCACCAATCGTTGTTACTTATGACCATACCTAACCTGCCATGATTACAAAACTCAAAACACTGTATCAATATGAATTTTCAATTTGACGATTTTGCAAAATAATCCTGAGTGTGTGAGGAATTATGTTGACAACCAACTTAGAGTTGTCAATAGGGATAACAGTGTGGCTCACCTGCCATTGGACTGACTTTGCTTATACAGCTAGGGTCCAATAGGAGTAAACATCATGATTTATATGGTGATAAGACAAAATAAATTTCTGTAAAATAAAATTCTGTGTCTATTGCAGGCTTCATTGTATTGAAGAAAACTCATTCATAACAAGCCATTTACTGCATTTACATTCTTTCAACTAATTAATCCTTCTAAACAAAAACATTTAATTCAAGTGCACAATCCCCTATAACGATAAACATTGTAATTTATAGTCCTGTATCAAATAATCTATAACAATTTAGGATTGTCAACAGTGGACCCAGCACGAACAGCAAACACCTTACTGTGATAATGGATAGTTCTGAAATCAGTCATGCAGTATTAATGCAATAATGGAAGTTCTCATGCTTATGTCAACAGACAGTTAAATAACAAATCAATCACTCCAGATATTTTCTGTTCAATTTGAAGAGAATGACATTTAAATTCCTTGATAGTTCCTTTTGATGGGTGCATTTGGCAGGTTCTCTTAACACTTTTAAAAAACTCCTCTTGACAGGTACTTTCTGACATATCCCTATGACAGTATTTTCTGACAAATTCTATGTTGATGGGTATGCTGGTAGTTTCAGTGAGCACTGCAGTAATGAGTTTATCCACTTTTTACATGTATTTATGGCAATTTTTAACCATCGCAAATGGAAACCTACCTCACACAATGGGCATATGACCTTTCCTAAAGAGCAACTGACTGCAACCAAAGTGGTGTGCCTCAAGGATTGGTGCTGGGTCCACTGTTGTTCGTCATTTATATAAACAATTTGGATGGTAATAAAGGAGGCAGGGTTAGTAAGTTTGCAGATGACACCAATGATGAGGTGGTGGTGTTTTGCCTGGGTGGAGGGGGGTGGTGTTGGGAGTGGTGGGGTAAACCCTGATCACCCAGAAGGCAAAAAAACAGTGAAACCTGTGGATGAGACATACTAGCCATTTCCGAAGAAGGGCTTAGGCCCGAAACATCAGCCTTCCTGCTCCTCTGATGCTGCTTGGCCTGCTGTGTTCATCCAGCTCTACACCTTGTTATCTCAGATTCTCCAGCATCTGCAGTTCCTACTATCTGTGAAACAATTCCAGCCCAAATCATCTTGTTTATGGCATGTCTCAATCATTTGGATATTAGTCCAGGCTGCATGGTGCTGAAAATTGCAGATGATACCAAAACAGAACAATTAATGCATTACTTAGAAAGTTTATTTACTGGTACAGTACGACCAGTACATTTATTTTAAATTATTGCCATCTTTTTTACTGGGCAGATAAGAATGCCAGTAATGGAGCTGCATTCCACTTTTCAAACACAAGGCCCAAGTAGGTGATCCTGCTGATCACTGACTCTCTCCAGCAAGCCTAAAAATCGCAGGTAGGAAGTAATTGCCAATTGGCTGATAATTTGACTTTTTAAGGTCTGAAACGGTGTGAGAGTGGTCAGAGCTTTGCTCAAACCCTACGCCCAAGTTCTGATAAGTGGACGCAAGCAGGAAGGCAGAGGGAAGACGAACTAGAGAATTTTTTTTATGGGCCACTCATCACCTGCAAACCTGCTTTTGGGAGCCTACAAAATTCAACACATACTTCCTGCCCCCGATTGAGAGGCAGAAGTCCTATCTCCTACCAATCAACGCTCCGTAGAGTGTTAAAAAGTTGCTGGGATAGCAATATTGTTGGGAGTGCATTTCCCACCCACATTTGTAGTGGTAGGGTGGGAAACTGTGCTTTTTGAAAATTCTTGCCTTAGGCCAATATTCAAGTTTAAATTGGATAGGCGAGTGAAGGAGAAGTTAAATGGGAAGAAGGTGGGTCAACTAATTATGGAGGTTTATTCAAGTGAAGCATGATTGATGATGGAGCCTGGGCTGAATGACCCATTTCCAGGTTACAATTAGTATTTATGTAGTCTGAAAACATGAAAAATTCCCCAGACTGAATTCTTAAGCACCGGTATAATTGTGTAGTTTTCCACTGAGTTCTCTTCCTGCCTCAACGTCCAACTCTGCAAATCCACAACATTGCAACATTGTGTGTAAAGAGATTTCTCTTGCCTTGTATTCAACTCACTTGCATTTAATCTTCTATCTGTGGCCATTTGTTCTGGACCTCTCAACTACAGTCTGCTTTTATCTTTCTACCATATTTAATTCCTTCATAATTTTAGGTAACTTTGCTCCAGCTCATAATTTGCATTGTTTTACTGGAAGGCAATTAGATTTTCCTTTGTTTCTCATATTTCCCCGTGCGTCTGAAAGCATTCTCTCAAAACCTCTGAAAGCATCTCCTCAATATCTTCAACCTCCTTCCTACCATGCAAAGCCATGTACTGAAGATTGTGTTTTAAACAGGGATATTACATAGATTCATTGTGATTTCTTTTTCCATTCTACATTTCTTAGAACAGGACATAGAATTTTGTTTTTTTTTGTTTTGGTATCCCTTGATATTTTATAAATCTATACCACTCCAATTCGCTCTGCTGTCACATTGCACTGAGCAAAGTATAATTACTGCTATTATTTGATTTTAAATGAAATGTCTCACCTCACACATACAGTGAAGTTCATCTGCCACTTTTTTTGTTCACACGGTCTCTCAATACTTAATTCCAGCTTCCTTTGACTTTCTAAGTAATGCATTAATTATTCTGTTTTGGTATCATCTGCAATTTTCAGCACCATGCAACCTGGACTAATATCCATAAGATTGAGATGTGCAGTTTAACGGTGATAGAGCAAGAGGCAAACCCTATGGAACACTGCTACCTGTTTTCAAGTACTCATGCTTCAGCTCCAATTCTCAATTTTTCCTCTTTAATCGGTTATTTTACTCAGTTTCCTCTCCTATTCCTCAATCAGTTCCATTTGATTTTCATTCATAATCTCCCCTGTGGTTGTCCACCAAATGTTTTTCTAAAGTCCATTTATACAGCATCCACTGCAATTCCTTCATTTCTGAAGAAGGGTCCAGACCAGAAATGTCAGCTTTCCTGCTCCTCTGATGCTGCCTAGCCTGCTGTGTTCATCCAGCTCTACACCTTGTTATCTCAGACTCCAGCATCGGCCGTTCCTCCTATCTCTTCATTTCCCATGTTTGTTACCCTCTGAAAGAATTCTATGAAGATTACCAGGCATGATCAACATTTTTGAGATGCATGTTGACAACTTCCTTTATTAAATCATGACTATTTCATCCTTTAATTTGAGACTTTAAAATTTTCCCTGTCACAAAGGTAAGAAACTGGCATATAATTATCCAGATTAGTTTTCTCTTTCAATGGGTAAGGTGGCAATAATTGACTATTTAATTGAGAAGAGACATAAATATCACCAGTTTAAGAAGTAAAAATATTATAATAGAAGTGTTTAAGAGTAATGTTAACGTTCAGGTATCTGTAGTTTTGCTTCAACTGTGAACATAAGAACACGGACAGGCCATTCAGCCCCTTGAGCCTGTTTTGCCAACCAGTTATGCAACTACAGAGCTGTTTCTTAAATCCAATTACATGTTTTAGTTCCACGACCTTTAATACTAATGACCAACCTTTCAGCTTTAAATTCCTAACACTTTGTTATTTTCTGATCTTGAATGGCTGGACATTAATCAAGAACATAGCAGCTGGAAAAGTGGGACTATACTGATGCCAATCACATTCGACAGCATCAAACATTCTATGATGTGTTAAAGAGAAGCAGCGGGTGTGGGCGGAGGAAGAAAGCGCTAAAATACTGACAAGAAGTAGTCTGTTCACTTTGTGCCATGCATGAGGAAGTTTTACATCAGCAAAGATTGAACAAACAGGCACATCATAGAAATAGCATGTGTCTGACCACAAAGTATTAAACATCCTTTTGAAATCCTTATGCACCAGGTAGAAAACTTCTTAAATCATTAAACACATTGATGCTTACACTTTACGTGCTGTGACAGAAAGTCATGTTTTTAAGCTCACTGGAGTCAGTGAAAATCCAAGACACTGCACTGACTGTCTGTTAAGGTTTGCCATTTATCCTTATTCCCAATATTTGCTCCTACATCTCCTGTAGCTCTATCCACTTCTGTCCTGAAGCTGTTGATCCAGGCTAAAATGTTTGCCAACCATCCCGTACCTCATCCAAATGGCATACATTTCACCAGTTATCCCTAGTGGTGAGCATCAGCAGGACTGCAGAAAGCAGAAGGCATCATAACTAAGCTGTACTTGGCTATAATCCACACATGAAGCTTTTCAACTCATTGACTCTCTGGGAAGAAATAAAGGCCAGAAGCCCTGGTTGCTTTTTCAATAACCTCAAATACAGCGTGGTCTGCATGGCTTATAACTAGAGTCGGCTGTGCCTTTGCGCAGTAGAGTCATGTTCAAAACCTGAGGAGAAAAAGGATTTACATTGCTTGGAATAGCTGGAGCTTGTAAATAGCCTCCAAGATTGCATTTACAAATATGCTGACAGTGCAGGACATGAGCAATAGGTTTAAAAAAAAGTGAGTAGAAATCCATTACAAGGGAAGATACTCATCCTACAGCAGAATGATGTCTATTAGAAAACATTTTTTATAACATTGATAGTCATTTTTCATTAACTTTTGCAGAATTATATCCCAAGTTACTCAACTATATTGCTCTTCATCACTCATACACTGATTATTGGCTCTTCCAGGAAACCTCGTTTGCACTTCTCAGTTTCTTTACTGCAGGGACATCTTTCCACCTGAATTTTGCGGAAATATGTCTGAAATAGCTTTGAAAATGAAAGTCTTACATCAGTAGTGTGCAATTGCAAATGCTTTTTTAAATGGCTGTCATGTTTCCTCTTACCTTTCTGAATTCTCTCTTCACCTGAAATACTAGTAATCAAATCCTGCTTATATCCCAACCCATTATACCCTCTGGAAAGCTGCATTTTCACAAATCACATCCCAAGCTCACACAAATTTTTCGACTAGGGGTTATTTTGTTCCAGCTTAATGGTGTACCATGCCAATGAAAAGGTTAACCATTGTTAGGCCCACAAGGATTACAGGAGCATTCAAAGAACAAATCTGGTTTCATGGTACGGTATTATTTTGAGTAAAAACGGAGTACACAAATCTTTGAATTGTTAACTGATCATTTCTGTACAACTGCTCTCTCAGTTTGCTATGACACACAGTGTGAAGCTGACGTCCAGCAAGTCACATTTAAACTCCAAGTGTTGTGCAGTGAGTATTGTTGGAGCAGAAGGAAAAATATGATGTTCTGATTAACTCTTTCCTCATCTATAATTGGAGAATCTCTGTGAAAATCCACTGCTGGTCACTTAACTTCCTTTCTCATTTTCTATTCTTCTTTGCTTTTCTGAAGCCGCTGAATTTTGTTCGGTGCAGTAACTCGCCAAAAGCTTGCTTTGATGGTTTGTCTTTCCAACTCCCCATTATCTTTATTATTCTTACCCTGTCGATGTAAGAATTTAATTCTGTGTGCAGTCCACTGGGTTCAAACATAATAATGGTTACTTTTGATCAGTGAGCATAGATAGTAAGGTTCAGTAATATATTCAACTGCATTTGAGTCTATATCTGTTCTTTAACTATCACCAATCTGCTGCACCAAAGTGATTTGCATTGCAGACAGGAGATGTGCATGATCTAGCTTAGGTTCAGTTGTACCTCAAATTAGGAATACATATCGAACAAGATTTGCAAAACTGTTTACCCATAGGGCAATTATCCATCCCTTTGGACCATTGTAATATTTTAGATGGAGGGAAAGGGTGGATCGCTAAATATAAAAAGTAAAAATGTTACGTTACAAAATGGCTCAGTTGACATTTTCATCTCCAGTGACTGATTAATGTAAAGATGTTTGTTTTCAAGTCTTCCTGACTAAGTGGATGTAAAACATCCCATTGGCAACAAATCATACCTTGGACATGCATCAATGTCATTTTAAAAAAAGCAAAGTACTGCAGATGCTGGAACTCTGAAATAAAAACAGAAATAACTGGAGAAATTCAGCAGGTCTGGCAGCATCTGTGGAGAGAGGAACAGAGGTTAAAGTTTTGAGTCCAAAATAACTACTGAAAGAAGTGTTAAGTCTGTTTCTCTGTCCAGACTTGCTGCTTTTCACCAACACTTTCAGTTTTTATTTCAATGTCATTTTATCATAACTGAGGCAATATTTTGGGAGCATTGTCATCATTATAGCTCCAGCAGTTCAAGCAAAAAGCACCTTTACAGAGAGTATGAGTGTGAGCTCCAAATACATCATTGCCAGTATCATCCATATCCTGAGAGTGAATGAAAGAGCAGGGATTTGTTCCATAGTCTTAGCCAGTGTTCCTTTCTCAAAAGCTACAAAATAACAATTTACCAGATTCACCTAATTTGCTGTTTGTGAAATGGTGCTGTGTTCAAATTCTGGCATTCTTTATATATATATATATTTGCATTTCATGAATTCGAATACTTGACATCCTTTCATTCAAGTAAAATTTTTTTGTGATCATATCTATAGCAACAATCCTCTTCTAAAACATAACAGTACACTTTTTACAAGACCATAGGAACAAATAGGTGCCTGAACTACATTAGAATCTGGCCTGGCTTTCAGAAAAAACATAATCATACTTTCAATCCCAACAAACTAAAGAATCTCAAAGATTTCAGTAGGAAGCTTTATCTCTTTCATTTAACATCATTACATCATGGTTAATAGCAAGAAGAACTTGATAACATGGTAATCACTGGTGCTAACCTAATGCTTTTCACAGTTGGTCTTTCTGACAGAAACAGACTGAAGCAACAGGGCTGTGCTTTCTCCACACTTCACTTGCAGAAAATGAAAAATTGAAACTGCAATTTTATTTTGCTTGTGATGCAGAAATAAGACTGCAGTCTTCAAAGGGAGGATTGCCCTTTTATTTACACTGGTTTGCAGTTCAAGTTGACTAAAAGTCGTATGCGATTCAAAACAATAATATTCAATCTTTAATGTATGAAAAATGCAAATGGCATTGTTACAATCTTTCATGATGTAGCTCCCTCAATTAACATAAAAAATGCTACTTTAGATTAGTCTACACGAATGGCAGTTAACCTTATACCACATTTTATAAACTGACAAGAAATAGTTTATCCAGGACACTGGGGACGTGGGAGGATTGGTTTAATGGTAGTCAATCCACTGAATGCAGCCTATTCTTTCAGATGAAAACAAAGGCCTTATCTGGTGCCCAGCTTTAAGCTAAATCATCTCATGGCATGCATCTGTGAAAAAGAGCAGGGGAGTCCTTTAATTATCCTAGCACACATTCATCCCTCACCTAATATCACCAGAATGGACTCGTGGGTCAATTGTTTCACTTGCTGTTTGTGGGATCTTGCAGTGCATGGAAGACAATCTTTCACTTTGAGGGAAAGTCAATGATAATAGAAATACAAACTCATTTGCTTTTTCTACACCAACAACACAAGTGCTCCCATTCAGAAAAGCCAGATGGAGTGAAAAATGCAAAGCTAATCAGCCAACAAGCCTTGCTTAAATACCTTGTGGTGTAGCAACTGTTGTTGAACATCATGAACACAATTATAACCTTTTCTTATCCGTTCACTTTTATTTTCCTTCAACTGTTTTGTTTCAAATATGCATCACCTACCTGTCAACAGGACTACCATATTTGCTACATATCCACGATCACTCATCTACTCAACCCAGCATTGCTCATTATATTGTTTACATGCAAGTAAACACAAAATTCTAAATTAATATAGAAATATTCACTATCAGCATGCTGAAAGCTTTGAATACTGAATGATGCTTTGGTATGTGCAGATTAAAAATGTTTTTTGTCTTTAAAGATTCTTTGAATTAAATCAAAATTAGAATATTTTATATAACAAAGAACTGGAGGTCCGAAACTAACAAAAACAGAAACCACTGGAGAAGCTCAGCAAGTTTACCGGCATCTGTGGAGCAAAAACAGTTAACTGTTCCGAAGACGAATCACAGGACATGAAACATTAATCCTGTTTTCTCTCCGCCAATGCTGCCAGAAATGCTGACTTTCTCCAGCAATTTCTGTTTTTGTTTGTTTCAGGAAACTTTATCTTGAACATCAATGGATCTTTCATATCGTTATTCACGGTCAGCCGGATAATTTAGTAACAAATGGAGCCTCATGCAACATCACACTCTACTTATTACTTCATTGCTAAAGTGAAGATGTATTTATTACAGGACACCATCCTAATGCAAGTCTATTGTAAACGTCTGATTGATCAATTCATTCATGTTTGTGCAGCAAGTGTACAGATTGCCAGATGTTTGGAAACTTTCACTGCCAAATCAGTCAGTAAATTTGTAATTACCTGAAGCATAAAATGATTTTCTTTTGACTCTTCAAAGTTTAACAGGCACACTCAAGTCGAGCAGATAGCACACTCAAGTCGAGCAGATAGACAACTGTGAGCTTTCTCATATGTCCAAATGCTTTGTCTGTCTTCATTCCATTAGTTCCTTTTAGAGGGAATTGTTTATGGGAGTAAATTATTGGTAGGAAGGAATCCTAAGAATCTTTATTTTACATAGAAGTTAATGGAAAATGGAATGTACTACATTAAATTATTAATGGCATTGTTTAAGAGGTATTTGATTGTATTTGAAAAGAAACAACATGAAATGGTGGGCAGAAAAATATTTCCAGTTGAAAAGTTAACAGAACTCTTTGAACTGAACATGAACTGCAGCAGGCTAATTGGGTTTGAGGGAGTTAGGTGTATCTTTGTACTTGACAGGTTCTCTTCCTGGAAGTCTACCTGATTGATAAGCTGGACTTCCAATTGGGCAGGGAGGGCCCTGCAGCAGACTACACAGGGATGTGGTACAATCCCTAGTCCATAGGGTAGGCTGGGCTTCCATCTCCAACAATGGGTTTCTTTATATGGGGCTTGGGTCCAGAGGAAGGAATCCAATTCGACCTGACCCACAAGCTGTGGTGGAATGGTGCTCTCCTTTCCTCGAAACATCTCAAAGACTGAGACACCTGGCCAGGCAACATTAAATCAAAAGAATAGGTTCAACCAAAAGTGGCTAAACTCATTATTTTAAATTTCCAGCCTGCTTCCTGGAAACTGGTTGGCTGCCCTTACCTTGTTCTGCATCCATTAAACCCAAGTTTTTGGGAAAAGGTGTCACACGTTTGAAATTCTAACATCTGTTCTGATGCCAACCTTCTCATAGAATCCCGACAGTGTTTAAACAGGCCCTTTAGCCCATCAAGTCCACACTGACCCTCAGAGCATCCCACCCAGACCCATTCCCCTATAACCTACCTAACCTACACATCCCTGAACGCTACGGGCAATTTAGCATGGCCAATCCACCTAGCCTGCACATCTTTGGACTGTGGGACAAAACTGGAGCACCCAGTGGAAACCCATGCAGACACAGGGAGAATGTGCAAACTCTACACAGTCAATCACCTGAGGGTGGATTCAAACCCGGGTCCCTGGTGCTGAGGCAGCAGTGCTAACCACTGAGCCACCATGCTACCCCATCATTTTTGATGTTTAAAATGAATCTATTTCCATCTGTAATGTTTATTATTTTATGACTCAATAATTATCTGGATTAAGTAACTAACACGGTGATCCATTAAGTTCAATGTTTCATCAAGTTTGATTAAGAATTTCTATCAATGAAGACTTCGTAATGCCAATCTTTTATGTTTTTTGTTGATTCTAATCCTAAAATTGGCAGCCTATTGTAACTGTATTCCATGAATTCCAACAAAAGGACACATGCGCATGAGCATCCCCTCCTCAGCAGAGGATGCGACGGATGAAAGTGACCATCTTTCAACTAATTCCTTCAAACCTTTGCTTGGCATATGGTTGACAAGCAAGGAAAATCTAGAAGTGCCAACCCAGCATCAGAGAGTAAACAGGTTCCTTGTAATAAACTCGTATAATTTCATCTGGTGATTTCCCCCACTGTGCCTCCAAGCTGATAATCCCCCAATGCCACACAGCTCGCTTCTACAAAATCCACAAACAGGGCTGCCTGGGCAGACACATTACTTCTGGCTGTTCCTGCCCCAAGGAACTCATCTCTTCCTATCTCGACGCAATTCTTTTCTCCCCTTGTCTAGTCCCTTCTCATTTACATCCATAGTTCTTCTGACACTTTACATCAGTTTCAGGATTTCCAGTTTGCATACTTCAGCCGCTACCTCTTTACCATGAGCATGCAATCCTCTTACACATCCATTCCCCCATCAGGATGGTCTCAGGGCTTTCTGTTTCTTCCTGGAAAAAAGGCCTGAATCATCCCTGTCCTCCACCACCCTCCTTCGCCTGGCCGAGCTTGTCCTCACTTTGAACTTCCCCTTTAACTCCTCCCACCTTCTTCAGGGCAAAAGGGTGTCCAGGAGTACCCCTGCGGGACCCAGTTATGCCTGTCTCTTTGTCGGGTACTTGGAAAATTCCTTGTACCAGTTTCACTCAGACCCCTACCCACAGCTTTTCTCCGGTACATTAATGACATCATTGGTGCAGCTTTCCTGTCTCATCTGGAATTGGAAAAGCTTGTCAATTTCGCTCCAATTTCCACCCCACTTTCACCTTCATCTTGTGCGACTCTGACTCCCCCCTTCCCTCCTCCAAATCACTGTTTCAGTTCCTAGGGATAGGTTGGATACCATATCCACCACAAACCCCCAGATTCCCACAGTTACCTTGACTAGACACCATCACACCCTGCTTCCTGTCAAAATTCAACTTGGACATGGGATAGTGAGGGGTCAGGGAAACAACATCAGACTCAGTTAACATTTTTCTGGCAGCTCCTCTGGTAATTTTAAAAACAAGTATAGGCTAGACGACGAATAGATAAGCCAAAAAACTAAGGTCCCAATGGAAACCAATTTTCAGTTACTACCCTAAAAACATCACGTCACTTATTTGCATATTCAATAGGCTCAACATTTGTCTTAGCTGGCCTCCAGAGATCACTGTCCATATATTGAAGAAGAGGTCTTGAGATGCAATGAGAAAAGCCCCTCCCTCAAGCCAAAGCCTCCCAGTTTGAGTCCTGTTCCAGCACTCTGTATTCAACATATGGATACACCTTCCATCAATAAACAGATTGGCTGTCGGGCATCAAGTCCTTCAATAGGTCTACAACAAGTGGTAGGACAGATTCCTGATTAGCCAGAAACATGTAGCAGCTGCAGTGTTCTCACCTGCACAATGTTTTTCCATGGGCTCTACTCTATGGTCCCCACATTTGAGGGACTGCTGATGATGATGATGATGTATTGGGGTTGATTCAATACACTGCATCTTTTTGAATCCATTTTTCACCTAGAATCATAGAATCCCTCAAACGTGGAAGCAGGCCATTCGGCCCATCGGGTCTTCAGCAACCCTGCGAAGAATATCCCACCCAGCCTCTATCCTATCCCCATAACCCTGCATTTCCCATGGTTAACCCACCTAGCCTGCACATCTCTGAACAATTTAGCATGACCAATCCAACTAACCTGCACATCTTTGGACTATGGGAGGAAACCAGAGCACCCAGAGGAAACCCACGCAGACACGGGGAGAATGTGCAAACTCCAGGCAGACAATCACCCGAGGATGGAATCAAACCCAGGTCCCTGGCACTGTGAGGCAGCCATGCTCACTGCTGAGTGAAACAAAAATGTGATTTCACCCACTCTGTGTCATGTTAGAGCTCACCATGTGTCATAGCTCAGTGGCACTGTAATCAGCCTTCAGCTCTCTACTGAAGTGGATAAACTAAAGATTTGAGGTCTGTTGTTCCTTCATATTCCTCAAAAGTTTAGAACTGGCAGGTTTCACTGGCTCTACATTCATTGTATTTGAGAGAGACTGCTTTATTCTTGTTGTTGATCATAACACAGCTTGTTCTATCCTTAATGTATTCCCAACTAATACCTACATGCAGAATATCAATTTATAAAGGATAAGTTGCCATATATGCTCCTTTCCTAAAATAATATATAAAAGACATCTGGTCTCAGGAGTCTGAAATGTTCACAGAATTCTTCAAGTATGCATCAAGCTCTCATTCACTGCTGGTATTTGCTTGCAGAGCATGTACTTGCTGGTCTACTGAGTCCATAGATAGAAGGATGGCTACACAGTTGCAATAACATCTTCAGGTTCATTGGTTAAAAAATATTCAACATGCAGATGACAACAAGCAATTCGATGTGCCAGATACACTACAAAGATGTGCAAAAGAATCTTCATTTCCACATTGGTAATACATTCTTTTTACTTCGTAGTTAACACAGTATTATGTTTTTCTTAATATTTTCTAATCAACCATTTCAGAGCTGTTATCACACATGTCTATAGTAGGAATGTTGGTTCAAAGGTAGGGACACTACTACTGTAGCACAAGAGCCCTTCAGTACTGCGCTTATTCACAAAACAAAACCTTGCGATATAAACTTTGGGATTACAAGCATCTCATTGTAACAGGTTTACGTTTTTGCTGAAGCCCTATCATGAATAGTAGAGAAACTCATCCTCGAAGAGAGCTTCAAATAAATATGTTTCCTCCTCTCAAGAATAAAAACAACCAATTATGACTCAATTCACATTCATCACATTGAAGAAACTTTACTTCATTTTCTGTTCAAATCATACCGTTGGTATTTGTTTCAATCTTGATGTGTCCTTCTACCCATATTATTATTTATAATGCACTCATGTGGAGTTCCAAGGACCTTTCCTTTCTAATGGCATCTCCTGAAAATTTGGACTTTTACTTGGACGCAGGGTTAAGATATCAACAAACTTCAAGTCATTCAACTCAATCAGCCTTCGCTTAGATATGGGGCTTGGTGTTGAGTGTCAGCAAAGATTTTTGAGCCTCATTTCACTTTCACCTGTAGACGATCATAAAGTTGGACCTGAAGGTGGTGATAGAACCAGAAGCAGTGACGTTGACTGGCAGCGCCATCTGTTTAGTGCATGCCAATGTACCCTTGCACACATGATCTTCCCAGATGCATTCTAGTCAGCAAGATTATTGTTATTGGCAATCATGAGTTTGATCGCCCACCTCGAAAACTCTGTCACTAGACATGGGTTCAGTAGGTCCTTGTGTGGTTGATGAGGCTAATCCTAAAGCTGCACCATGAACCACACATCTGGCAGGTGTATCTGGGAGGTGGAATTGTTCCTGGGCCTTGAGATTGCTATTTTCATGTGGAGGACAGGGTGGAGGTAGGGGGATGCTGATTCCCTTCAGTAGGCACCTTGTGCGGGATATTTTTTTAACCTGGGAATGTGGTTTGCACATTTGCAGACACACAGTCCTTGGTAGAGTGTGGATACAGTTCCAGTGACAAGGAAATGTTGACTCCGGAGAATCTCCCTACTGCTGCTGCCTTCACCCATTGTCGCAGCCATTGACAAAACATGAATATCTTCTGACTGGGTTGCCGTCGAGGACTTGTTTTGGATTGTGCTTTGCCTGGTTCCTTCCCTTTGACCTTACCTTCATGGGTGACCCTGCCAGGAGCTGAAAATTCCTTATGGCATCGCTTTTGGGATCAATGGAACACTCAAGCCTCTCCACTGCAAGAAGGTAGCAATCTATGGAAAGGGAAGATTATAGCTAACAATGGAATGTTTTCTACCCAGTTGATTTAAACTCTAGTCTCCCTTGAGCCAATGGTGAACAGCAACTGTGCACATATTACGGTTTGCATGCTACCTAATCCTCTCAATCAGTGCAAATAAAGAGAGACACACTAAATCTCTCCGCAATTGATAAACAGATTTAACCACAAAAAGTGAAACAGATTCTATGCCCATGATCTGGATTGGAAACCTGAACAGACTGCTTCCTTTTATAGTATAAAAACTGTGCCAGCACCCTGCTGCTACCCAAATTCAGAGAACCCAGCAAAGTCTACTGATCGAGCAGGATACCTCCTGGCTAATGTATCTTTATATCTTCCATACACAAACAGCAAGGAGTGAAAAGCAAAGCATTTCAACTGAAAGATTATTAGGATAGATTTTCCAGTTCAGGAAGATCAGTCCCTTCAGAGCAAGCATAGACAAAGCTGAGAAAATTGCTCATTCTGTACAAAAGCCTTTCTTTCATATACTAAGATAACAAGGTGTAGAGTTGGATGAACACAGCAGGCCAAGCAGCATCAGAGGAGCAGGAAAGCTGACATTTCGGGCCTAGACCCTTCTTCAGAAATCATTCTTTCATATACTGTCTGATTATGTCCCTGACGTGACATAGTTCCCTTCCACCACGAAAAGGATTAAGCTGTAGGCTTTGGTCCTGTGGCAAAAACAGTAAGCCTATACCTAAAGAAGATCCTAAAGATGTGTGAAAAGCTGACTTTTGAAAATACAAAAGTCTTGAAATTGGTTTTATCGGTGGCTTTAAGTGGCTGCACCATTCAATGAGATCATGGCTGATCTCATAATCCTCAGCATCACCTTCCTGTGTTACCTCCATAACACTGAATTCTATGAATGATTATAAATCTGTCTCCCTGCCTTGAATGTACTAAACAACACGGTCTTGACAGCCCTCAGCAGTCAAAAAAATTCCACAGATTCATCAGCCTCTGAGAGAAGAAATGCCCCTCACCTTAATTTGGCAACCCCTCACTCTGAGAATATCTCCCACAAAGTGTAACAACCTCTCCACATCTACCCTATCGAGCGCCCTATGAATCTTATATGTTTCATTAAGGTCTCTTTGTGTTACTCTAAGTTCCAATAACTACAAGCCCAACAGACTCAACCTCTTCTCCTAAGAATATGCCTCCATTATGAGGGAACAACCTAATGAACCTTCTCTGGACTGCCTCCAATACCAGTATATCTTTCATCAGGTAAGATGACCAAACTATTCACAGTATGCCAGGTGTGGCCTGACTCATGCCTTGCATTTGCTTTAGTGAGACTTGAACAGGAAGTTGTGTCGTTAACATCATTATTGCACTGCTGCACTGCAGTAGAACAGGAAGTGGTGCACCTCTTGTTCCCATTTCCCCCCTTTCCACTCGGTTCGTCCCTCTGTTCACTTCTTTCATCACTATCCACTCACTGCCTTGTTCTTCACTCTCTTCGCCAACTCACTCATCAAGGTCACCCCATGGTGGTGACCCCTGTGGACTTGGGTTGCTAGATCAGTGATTTTATAATCTTGCATCTTATCCTTATGGATTCTATCAAACTCAGATCATAAAACAAATGTTGTGATTCAACAATATTGCCTTTTAATGGCAGGGCTGGCATGTGCTGTGACAGCACCATCTACAGTTGCATCGGCATCCAATGCAGTCTAATAAAAATAGGAGCCCAAGAAGCATGCAAAATGTATGTCATGTTCTTTATTTAAGTCCTTCTTTACATATGAAAAATAAAGTTTGAAACTATCATGTATGCTTACAAGGCACAGTATGTTTGAGAAAATGCAATCACGGAAGGCTTTTAATGAAATTCATTCAGTTGCTGCAAAAAAAGATTCAAAAATAAAAGACTCAGGTCTCAGAATATATTTAATGATCACTGAAAAAAAAATCAAACATTAGAAATTACACTGGGTTCTGGTCATCATTTTAAGTGTAAATTTGATTGGTATAAATGCAGCAAACTTTCATTCTCCAGTCTTTCCAACTGTCGGCTTGGGAGGGACGAGAATGAGGGGGTTCTGGAGATTGAGGGAAGTAGGCCCTGTCTCAAAGACAGGAGAGCATTTCAGCAAATCTTTCATTGAATATGTGCAATGGATCAAAGGAACTGAAGCATTTCTTTATCAGCAATTTCCTCTGTCTTATTGCTTTCACTATTAACCGTGAAATTCCAGCCCATTATCTTGCAGATAGCATGGAGTAGAATAGAATAGCCTTTATTGTTACATGCACTCAAACGAGTGCAGTGAAAAGTTTGTAATGTCGCCTCTCAGCACCTTCTTTGGCACATGGTGCCTAAGTACAGATACTTTAAGTATTTTCACAGAACTGAAATAATTTTTTAAAAAATTAGCAGGGGAATAGAGTTTAAAAGTCCTGAATGAGAATAAAAAGCATATATAAAGTACTCAAATTATAGTCCTTATAGTCCTTTTCCAACAGGAGTTCGTGCCCGTCAGGTTTCAGAACACAAGGCCACACTGCCTCCACGTGCTGGAATCCATCTAGGACTGAGTCCTGAGGAAGGGTCACTGGACCCGAAACGTTAACTTTGATTTTCTCTTCAAAGATGCTGCCAGACCTGCTGAGCTTTTCCAGCAACTTCTGTTCTTCTTCCGTCTAGGACTTGCTGTACTGCTGCTCTGGGCTCAGGCCCATGACTTGCCCGTGTTCACACTGTTCTCGCTCCGGGACTCGGCCCAGGTTCGCACTGTTCCCGCTCCGGGTCTCGGCCCGTGTTCCCGCTCCGGGACTCGGCCCATGCTCTCGCTCCGGGACTCGGGCCATATTCGCACTGCTCCTGCTCCGGGACTCGGCCCGTGTTCGCACTTGGCCCGTTTTCCCGCTCCGGGTCTCGGCCCGTTGTTCGCACCGTTCCCACTCCGGGTCTCGGCCCGTGTTCGCACTGCTCCCGCTCCGGGACTCGGCCCGTGTTCGCACTTTTCCCGCTCCAGGACTCGGCCCGTGTTTGCACTGTTCCCGCTCCAGGACTCGGCCTGTGTTCGCACTGCTCCCGCTCCGGCACTCGGCCCGTGTTCGCACTGC
>NC_063363.1:14423547-14527980 GCF_021869965.1 Rhincodon typus
CTCTTCCCGTTCCGGGACTCGGCCCATGTTCACACTGTTCCCTCTCCGGGACTTGGCCCGTGCTCCCATTCCGGGACTCGGCCCGTGTTCACACTGTTCCCTCTCCGGGACTCGGCCCGTGTTCCCGCTCCGGACTCGGCCCGCGATTGCACTGCCCCCGCTCCAAGACTCGGCCCGGGTTTCCACTCTGGGACTTGGCCCGGGTTCGCACTGCTCCCGCTCCGGGACTCAGCCCGTGTTCCTGCTCCGGGACACAGCCCGTGTTCACACTGCTCCCACTCCAGGACTCGGGCCGTGCAGTGAAAAGTTTCTAATGTGGCATCTCGGTGCCATCTTAGGTTCAGGGTACTGAGATACCAATACTTGAAATGGTGCCGGATGTAAGGGGGCATACCTAAGAGATCAGTACTTCACTGAGATGCCATCCTGTACAGCTCTGGCACATTCATCAGTCAATGAGATTTGGTTAGCTGATTTGGCTAGATGGCAAAGTATGATGCAGAACAAGGCCAACAGTATTGGTTAAATTACTGTACATGCTGTGGTGGTTCATCTTCACCTTACCTCCTGCTTGAGTATAATTACTGTCAAACTTTAACTAAATGTCTCTTTCTATTAGAGACAGTTTCATTCATTCATTCATTTTCTACCTTCACACATGCTGTTTTCCATTTTGGAAATAGTAGGGAAGCATTGCAAATTCTTAGAATCCCTACAGTGTGGAAACCGGCCCTTCGGGCCCACAAGTCCACACCGACCCTTGGAGCATCCCACCCAGACCCCTCCCCCTATAACCCACCTAATCTACACATCCAATTTAGCGTGGCCGATGCACCTAGCCTGCACATCTTTGGACCGTGGGAGGAAACCGGAGCACCAGGAGGAAACCAGCGCAGACACGGGGAGAATGTGCAAACTCCACACAGACAGTCACGCAAGGGTGGAATTGAACCCAGGTGCCTGGCGCTGTGAGGCAGCCATGCTAACCACGGAGGCTAATAGTCAATATTTGAACCAAGTCACAAAGACTTCTTCTATGGTCAACAAGTGCTCAAGTCAGTCTTGGACCCTCAGAGGACAAGGTCCTACCTGCTGAACCACAAGACCTCCTCGCTGCACAGGAAACTGCACATCCCTTTCTATAATAGGTAATGACAACCTGGTAATGACCTCATACAACCTTGTCCATCAGGTAGGTGATACCGAAGCCTGAACACACGCACAAGCAAGTTTAGGAACAGCTTCTTTTCAACTATTATCTGTCTGTTGAATGGACTCTAGCCTCAAATAATGTAACCTGTTTGCCGCTAAGTCTTGTTGATCTGTACATCCTTTGCTTGCTGTGATCTGCCTGTACCGCTCTTAAACAAAGCTTTTCCCTGTATTTCGGTGCATGTAACAATAAAATCAAAACCAAATCAAATCAGATCTTGGATCCATACGTTACATCCACTTGACCCGTCACTAATCAGGGAAGATACGTTCTGCACATCTTCATCACTTGAGATTCAGTCTGCCTCCATGTTTGCTTGTTCTTCTTTAAATTGTCTACTTTGCCCCAAGTAACATCTTGCCACCACATGCAGTTACCTATCTTTGCAGGCTCATATTCCTTCAAATCATAGCTTTAAGAGTTATCAATGTGCTAGATACCCCGTGCCCTTTTTTGTTAGCTACCAGTCTGAGTGCCAATCCAGGCTACACATTGAATATGAATGAAGGAGAGCCAACAACATAATGCAGTGAACCGTTCCTAGTTCTGGCATGCAGAGAGCTTACTGTGTCACATTCACACAGCTTGAGCAATGGAGCCCGGATTTCTATTTCATAGTTCTTATTTCATTGATTTTAGGAGTTATTTTACTGCACGTTACTGGGAGGTGAAAAAATACCCTGCCTTCTACAGCAGATTGCAAATTATTGTCAAAAGTGCTCAGAGATTCTGGCAAGAAACGTGATGTCATAAAAGTCATATTTGATGAGATCCAACATCATAGAGTAATATGATAAGAAAGACACATTGACATTAAATAAACTGTGCCCCACCAATACAATTTATTACTAATAGTTAAATTTATGGATGATTTGTCTAAGTCTTCAGAATTAATATTATAAATTGCTAGGAATGAAAGCAAAATAAGAAGGTCCAGTAAACAGCAGAATAGGTGAATGCAAGGATTAGATCACCAAAAGACATCTGCCTCTGCATTTTAATAAAACAATGTTTGCATAAAAATATTGCTTTCCACCTTTTCTTTTAAATACATAAACATTACTGCCATTTGAAAAAAAACTTTGCAAAACTGAGGGAGTTTCCTCACAGTTTAAATAGTCTTTGATAAAATATTCATTAGATGACGGGGAGTTTACTTTGGAGTATTTACAAGTAGCTCAGAAGTACCAGCTCAGAGAAGAGGTTTACAAAGTATTCAAGTACAAATCAGTTAAGAAAAGATAGGTGCAGGTGACCACAAACCAGTAATTGTATCACCAGTCTGGGATATAGACCAGAGAATGAAAGTTGTAGAGCTCTCAGCAGATTCAATTATTCAGTTGGAAAACTACACTCCTGTCTCACCCAGTTCTAAATATAAACTCAAAATATACCCCAATTAAATACGAGGAACTTAATCATGTTCTTTCTTTCCAACAGAAATGGGGAATAGCAGGCAATATATTGGGATAGTATATAATTTGCACTCATTTAAAAGTTACTTCTGACACCACAATAAATCACAATAGATTTTAGAAACAAATACAGAAATTGCTGGAACAATTCAGAAGGTATGGCAGCATCTGTGGAGAGGAATCAGAGTTAACATTTTGGGTTCATTGACCATTCTCCAGAGTGACATACCAGTGGGATACCAATGTACAGGTTTTACAGCATCTTTTGTTATTCAAACTTTTCAGGCTAAATAGGAAAGGGGACAAGGGTTAGAGAAGTTGTGTAAAATAATGACCACAGCTTTAGGAACAAAAGTATTTTTAATCAAACAGAGGGTCATGTGAGGAGATGAAAAAAAAATCCATTACTTTATTGGAAATGGTACTGTAGAACATCAAAGAATGGGAAATAAGCTCGATGAGATTTGCAAGCAAATCAAAGGGCCTTGCAGCATGAAACATCTTCAATAATAGAGATTCTAACTATTCTAGTACGTATTGAGATAGGACAAGAGCTTATGATCAAAAACAGAAAGTATTTTGAGAATATCAGGAGAGTTTGCTTAATGTGCTGCTATGAAGCATGCAATTCTGGTTGATGGAGGGCAAATTAACATCCTGAAGGACAGTGGGAATTTGGAAATAATGGTAACATTTGCACGATGAAAACAGATAAAGAAAAGGAGGGGTTAAATTTTAAGGTACTAATCTGGAAGTTAACTTATTTCATCACGATGAAAAGAAATTAAGGCCAGATGAATTGGTTGGAAAAATAGTAAAGAGGATGACCCAGCAATGGGAGATATTTAAAGTTAAGATGGATGGGGTAGAAGTTAAAACATATTAGAAAGTAAAGAGAATATATTAAATTCTTAGGATAAATACATTAAATACATAAATAAATAAGAGATTTGAAAAACAGAGGAGCATTATAAATATTGAGGGAATAGTAGGGAAAAGTAGCAAGAAATACATAAAAGGAATGAATCAAAGTGGGCAACAGGCAAAGCCAACAGGTAGGTGAAAGAAGATCAGTGGTCAACACAAAGGGATACCAAAAGAACCTTTTATAACCATCTCAAAATAACTCCACAGAGGCTGGTATCCTGTCACCAAGTCACTCTGTACTTACACTGGTTCAACAACCACCTCAGAGCCAGCTCTCAGAGTGAGCAGAATGTCAGACACTCCTGTTTATACCTGCCAGCCAGGGCTCCATGATTGGGCCAGGTTAACAGCCGCAATCAGGGAACTCATATTCTAAGAGGTCCACCTGGCTGACCTCGTTACGATCACTACACATCTAATAACTAAAAGATTAATCAAAGAAGGAGTTGGAACACCTTAAGATGAACAACTTGTCTTTGTAAGTGAGGAAATGGCAGATATGCTTCATTGGTATTTCAGCCTCACTTCTGACTGAGAAAAAAAAATAGAAATGGAAGCATGGGAATAGCCAAGAGAAGGTGGTTGAGATCAATAAACAGAAAAACCTCAAAAGGAAAGTTTATGAGAAAGGTTCTGGCAACTTAAATGATAAAAGTCCCAAACCGCTACAGTACACTTCTTGAGTCCAGTGAAAACTAACAGCCTGTTCACAATTACCTCATGATACATTACTTTTACTTCAACAGTCATTGATCAACTGAGTTCAGTGTTGTTCCATCACCTGCCTCCAGAATTAAACCTGCACCTTAGGTTTCCCTTTGTTCCACATCTCTGATTACTCCCTCCCCTTTTATCCTTGGCAAATTTAGCTAATAGGTGGAGAATGCTTCAAGCTTTTCCAAAGGCTTCAATTGATCCTTAAATTTACAATCATATTTGATTTGATTTGATTTATTATTGTCACGTGTACTGAGGTACAGTGAAAAGTGTTGACTTACATGCTTTACAGGCAGATCGTACTTACAAGTGCATCAGGGTAACAGAGCAGAGGGCAGGATACAGTGTTACAGCTGCCAAGAAGGTAGAGAGAGAGATTAACATTGACATTTAAGGAGTCCATTCAAAAGCCTGATAATAGCAGGGAAGAAGCTGTTCTTGAATCTGTTCATTCATGTGTACAAACTTTTATATCTTCTCCCGAATGGACAAGGCTGGACGAACGTATACTGGGGTGGGAGGGGTCTTTGATTATTGTGGTTGAATTCCCGATGTAGTGAGTAGTATAGATGAAGTCAATGGGTGGGAGACTGGTTTGCGTGATGGACTAGGCTGTGTTCACAACTCTCCGTAGTTTCTTTCAGTCTTGGGAAAAGCAATTACCAAACTACTCTGTGATGCATCCAGATAGGATGCTTTCTATGTTGCATCTATAAAAATTTGGAATAGTTTTGACAGACATGCCAAATTTCCTTAGCCTCCTGAGGAAGTAGAGATGTTGTTTTGCTTTCTTGACCATAGCGTCAACGTGGGTGGACCAGGGCAGATTGTTGGTGATCATAACTCCCGAGAATTTCACACTCTCGACTATCTCCAATTCACTCCGCTCCCATCACTGGAATTAGAAAAAATTAAATCGACTGAAGTGAAATTCAAATTGGCTTAATTTCTGACCCATTCAAATTTCATTGTAACTTTGGACGTCATCCTTGTTTTTTTGAGTTATGAGCCTTTCATGCTCATGAGAGCGTATTGATGGAATGCTCCATATTTATTGTGTACTTTGTTTATTGTGAAAATGTCAAATAATGCACTTTTAATTTCTACTCAGATTAATGGGCTGTGAAGTCAGCTTCTTGGCATTTTGATTTGTTTTCAGACCTTTATCAAGGGGATGTGCTTCAAATGAAAATGTGCTGTTCTTAGAAAAGGGAAAGCGTTTAATGATTCTTAAAGTGAAAATTAACACATTCCCTCCAAAAGAAAAGTAGACCTTAAAATTTGGAGAAACTTCATACGAAGACACGAAGACAATTTCCTTTGGAGTATTTTGCTTTAACCAGTACTGTCAGTCACAACACCAAAAAAACTGAATCAAATAAACCAGGTAGGCATCAACATTTTGAAAGCTCAGCCAGTGTAAAATTATACTCAATTGTCTATGATTAATTTTCCAGGTCGCATGCTTAAACGCTCAAGATCCAATCATGCCACATTCACTGTGTAGTTGATGGCTTATAAACTGGCTGTGACATTGATAACCACCAGAAATAATATCTTCTCCTGCTGTTATCTCAAAGCAATTTGGCTTCACATCTATTGCATTATAACCTTTAAAACAGTTTTATAAAGTTCCAAGGCAATCCATTGAAAGTTGGCAGAGAACTGACTCTCTGAAGATGGCAGTGATGGGGATAAAGAAGATGGATTTCTCTATCTACCACTTCTAACACAATCATGAATATGTTTATAAAGAATGGATACAATTTTATGATTCACAATGCATGAATAGAAACCTTTGTGCACAAAAGCTATCCAGCTGCTAGTGCAGATTCTGTAAACAGGAATATGCAGTTAGATCTCAATCAGCCGAGATACAACACACAGTAGAACATAAAAATGTAGGAAGAACCTGAGCAATTATGTATCATCTACAAGTTACACTGGAGTAATTCATCAAGGCTCCAAAATTCATGAGGAGGACAAGGACAACAGACGCATGGGAACACCAACACCGCAAGTTACCTTCCAAGAAACATATCGTCCTGACTTGGAAATATATCACACTCCACCATCACTGAATCAAAATCCTGGATCTCCCTCCCTAATAGCATTCTGAATGTCCCAGATCCCAAGGACAAGGGTTCAAGCAGTCGGCTCACTACAACTTCTCCCGGGCAACTAGAGATAGACAATAAATGTTGGCCCAGCTAGAGGCACTCTCAGGCCAGAAACAAATAAAAAAAATTATCATTGAATTGCCAAGGTTTCTGCAATCTCTACCACCAACAGCAAAATTCTGTGCACACAATTACCTGAAGTACTCCTCCTAACCACACACCTGAGTTGGTTATGTTCTTATGTTCCTCCACTTTCAAAGTGTCAAAATCTTGGAATTCCTTCCAAAAAACAAAGTAGGTATTACTGAACTGATGATCTGCAGCAGTTCCAGGGGCCTCACTGCCACATTCTCAAGGACAACTGGGGATAAACAACAAACATTGGCCTTGCTACTGATGCTCATGTTCCGTGAGGACATAAAGTAGTCCCTGGATTTGGCGTTTTGTCCTTCACTCTGGAATGGCTTTGGCACATCAACAAATGGACATCCTTCATCTGTAGACACCAAAGGGAAGTTCAGTTGTGAATCACATCAAGCTGAGCTCACAGTTGCATTCATAGAAACACAGAAACATAGAAGCCTGTGTACGCCATTCAGCCCATCAAGCCTACTCCCATTTGATATGATCATTACTGGTCCTCTATCTCAACAACAAACTCAAGCCCTCTCCCAATAATCCTTGAAGCATTTAGTGTTTATAAATCTATCAATTCTTTTCTTAAATATATTCTGTAACTTGGCCTAGACAACCTTGTGTGATAGATGAAATATCTCCACAGAGGCCAGTAATCCTGTCACCAAGTCACCCCTTATTTGGAGAAACTCTCTCAGAGCCAGCTCTCAGAGTGAACAGGATGTCTGACACTTCTATATATATCTGTCAGCCAGGGTTCCTTGACTGGATCAGATTAACAGCACCCATCAGGGAACTAATAATCTATGATGTCCACCTGGCTGACCTCATTACAGTTACTGCATTCTCCTCTCTCTGAGTCTGAGAACATCGGCTAGTTCTTTTTTTTTTGTAGCACCTCGTGGGGCATTTTAGCACCGGGTCAGGTTCCTCCAATTCTGCCTCTGATACGGGCATCATGTAACACATAGTAGAACACCTGTTGTGTCCCGACCATCTCAGAAAAAATTAATTCTTTTCTTCAATGTGGTGACATCCACCATATCCATCTCTGAGGTATATTCAACTTTTGATGGAGAGGGAGAACCCAGTTTCCAGAACAGTCAGAAAGGCAGTCAAGGAGTTGGGGGCATTTTGCTCCCGCACTGTTTGCGTGTTTGCAGCTTTCATATGGTCCGCTTGACGCATTTCCCTGTGATAAAACCAGTTCTGGTGCCTACCTGAAGTTTAGTTGGGCTTCAGGTAGTAGGCACATTTGCATGGTTACATCATTAATCCACACACCAAATTGTCTCTCAACATCCCATTAAGGGTTAAATCAAAATCACATGCCTCTTCCAGTCATCTGACCTGAATCAAAAATCCTGATACGGATTCCGCTGGTTCTCAAATTGCCAAGTAAAACTGATACCATCTCAAAATCAGAGGAGACTTTGGATCATAATATTCCTTAACTAAATCCATCAGCTCTTGAAAGATTTTAATAACTGGTGCCTCAGTGAAAGGCTCCTATTAACTGAAAAAGCTGTGGATCCACAAACTGTCAGGAGAATTACTCGTTGTTTTTCATCTGCCCTAATGTTATTTGACAGGAAAATTAACCATTTTTTCCACATACTGGACCCATTCTTCAACAGCAGGATCAAACGAGTCAAGTGACAGGATGCCAGAAATGTTTACCCCAACTCAAAGATGACTGTTGTGAGCGAATTTCTTTCGGAGCATGCTTTTCTCTCATCACCACTGAAATAACTCCACAGGGCCTTTTATCCTGTCACCAAGTCACCCTTTGCTTAAATGTGGAGAGTCCTTGATACTGACCTAGCTACCTCAGAGCCAGCTCTCAGAGTGAACAGGCTGTCTGACACTCCTGTTTATACCTGTCAGCCAGGGCTCCCTGATTGGACCAAGTTAACAGCCCCAATCAAGGAACTCACATTCTATGAAATCCACCAGGCTGACCTCATTACAATCACTATAATAGGGAATTGCAAAGATTCGCCACACTTAGAGAGAAGGAGCTTCTCCTCATCTCACACCTAATGGGCCTACCCGCATCCTAAAACCATAACAACTTGCTCTAGACCCCTCAGATGGGAGAAATAATCCCCCACATCCAATCTGTCCAGCTCTCAGAATTTTCTATGTTCCATGAGATTCTCACCAATTACAGCAAGGGTAACTGGATGGTGATCAAGACCCAATCACCTGAATGATCATAGTCCCTTCACAAGGTCTCAAATGAACTGGAGCAGGGCAATGACTGTTTTGACTGAAACAAGTTAGGTCAACACAGACAAGACTTCAAATACAGATGCAATTACTGTCAGCATAGTCGGGAAAAGTTGCAAAGAGAACTTTCTAACAGCTAGAAATTAATGCACTGAGAATAGTTCAGCAGACTATGCCAGCTGGTAAATCAGTAAACAAGTCATGAATAATTTGCTCTTCCAGAGCATTACAAGAACAGATCAAGGCTGTAATAACTATCCAGCAATATCTCTGGGGGGTTTGTACTTTGCACCTGGACGAAATGAATAATCAAAGCCTACAGAAAAAAAAAATCACTCTTATAACCACAAAGAAAACATTGTGCATTGAGCCACTAATAATTTAAAGTGAGAAGTGAGGATAAAGGGTATTAGTAATTTGGGTTTCAAACTGGAAAGCTTGGCACTGAATGTAAATAAACACAGAACAACTCATCTTTTTAATATATGGCTTCAGAAATGTAAATCTTCTGGTAAATGAGCATAGCGACACAATAAGCAATTTGCATAAAGGAAAATTGTTGTGATTAATTAAATTGTGTATAAAGCAATTATATAATGGCAGCAGATTGTAAAACAAATTACTTCAATTTACCATTTTGTCAACGATTCAACTGGATTGCATAGTTTTTGCTGTGCCATTTCTACATTAATTTCTCCTTTTTTTATATACTTATTTAGGTATACAAAAGAATATGTCTGATTAAATGTGCTGGATTCACAAAGCAAATTATATAAAATGTAAAGGTAAAATACTGTAGATGCTGGATATGCGAAATAAGAACAGAAAACACTCTGAAAGGAGAAATCGTGAACTAACTTAAGTTTCCTGGTCCCGCAAAGACAGATCCAGAGTCAGGAAGGATTGTAAAGATATCTAAACCGGGTCAGCCATTTGGGATACTTTCCATTTTCGTGTAATCTTGCTGCAGCCAAGGTCCACAAGGCACAGGATACATCTGCCTGGCAGCTACAATCCTGGGGAAAAGATGAATGTGTCACTGGGATCTTACCTACACTGAACGAGCTCTCACACCACACATTGCATGAGCCCAGTATTGAACAGGAGGTTGCCTTTGTCACTAATCCCACCGCTGACTTTGCAGAATGCAACAGCCGCAGCTCTTCAATATGGAGGGACGCCCCTCCATAGTGATACAAAGTGTTGTGGCCAAGTGTGGGTTTTAGTTTCTCACAATTCTGCCTCAATTTTTAAGATGATGACGTGATTTCCTTTTTCATCTGATCTTTTTCAATGCTAAAGAAGAAACTTTTAGGACTTCGCTGGTCCACCCGTTATCCCTAATTGGGTGGGGAATCCCAGAAATAACTTTTTAAATGGTTGTCTCTGGGAAAACCTTGACCAGACTCACATCTGAGCTCCTGACCTGGGACTGAGGTCAATGAGGGAGTGGGATCATGGCCTGCGTGGGAAAACCCAGCCCAAAGTTTCACTTCCATGACTTCCTTCAGAACTGTTTTGAACAGTTAAGTATCATTATGATGCTGCCTGGCCTGCTGTGTTCCTCCAGCTCCACACTGTGTTATCTAAGTATCACTATGACCAGTTTTGTTGCTTTTTTAAAATTAGTAGAGTTTCTGAGGGGTCTGGCAGGCTTTAAAAAAGATAGATAAATCTCCAAGGCCACATAAAATGTATCCTAAGCTGTTGAGTGGGGCAAGGGAGGAAATAGCTGTCAACAATATTAGGGCCCTCTTGTGGTACAGTAGTAGTGTCCCTAACCCTGGACTGGGAAGCCCTGGTTCAAATTCAGCCTTTGCTAGAGGTGTGTAATAACATCTCTGAACAAATTGATGAGAAATATAGGTTAATACTTTTAAATAAAAAAGTAAGCAATGAATCCTTGTCTTTCAAGCAACACCCACACATCCCATAACTGAAAAAGAAAACTTTTGCAATCTTAGCCCAGGGTATGATTGAAAAACAAGCTGAAGTTTAATTATAATGGGAAGTAAATTAAAGTTAAGCAGTTAAGCTTAAGGCTAAAATAACCTTTATTGAAGTGAAAATGTGGATCATTAATTACCAGATAAAAGCTTTAGTGTCCCAATGCAACATATACGAAATATACATACGCATGCATATCAAGGATTGAGTCATAACAAATTTCAAATTGTTTGGTGATAAACATACATTTAGGACTTAACATATCAGTGATTCTGTTGCTGCAGGAAAGACTATCGAGGCAAACAGAGTGAACAGATGGCAGCTACATCTCCAAGACAAGAGTTTGTCCAAAAGTTACGTATAATACTAAATTCTCTTAAATGAAAAGGCAACTGTTAAAATTACAATGGCTGGGCGTGATCACTAAATTCATCAGGGACTTCAAATAATGTCTGGGTCATAAAATAAGGTTACAGCGCTGAATTCCACTTGAGAGTATTGCATTCTATAATTTGCACTATGAAGTTTGCAGAATTTTTCCAAGTCAGTTCTGTATCTCTTTTGTTTTTTGCTGACAGCAGCTGTCAATGTCATGGTTGTCAGGGAGACTGCTCTATATGTTGTTGATCTGCAATGACATTTAGGGATTGACAAATGGTGTCAGCAGCATTGACAGCTATACTTAAAAGCAATACTGATGTTATCTGCACTTTTTCTGTTTGCACCTTACTGAATTCCCTTCCCACTAAGCTTATTTCAGTCTGTCATTTATGGTCGAACGTTCAAACGTCATTTCAAGGTCAATCATAACCAGATTGACAAGGCACTGCAAGACCTCATTATCATGCTAAACCCTCTTCCATTCCCTGCAACTGCCTGTCTGAGTCAAAAGGCTGTAGGTTCAAACTCTCCTCCAGGGTTTAAGAATAAAATCCAGGCTGGCTCCACAATGTAGGACTGAGAGACTTGCATTTTCAGGTTCCACTCTCTATACATGAGAGGAAAGCCAATATTGGTTTTGGCAGTTTAACTGGGCAGCTCAGAGACCAGGAACAAAAACAAAGTTGCTGAAAAAACTCAGCAGGTCTGGCAGCATATATGAAGGATAAAACAGAGTTAACATTTCGGGTCCGATGACCCTTCCTCAGAGACCAGGAAGTCCTCCTAGTGTCCAGGACAATGTTCATCTTTGAACCAACACTGCTACAGTCATTATTTATCTACTGCCATTTTTTAATTGAGAGAGACCTCTCCAAGTTTGCAGTGTATGGGTATAGAACACTGCACTTTAAAAGTTAATAAGTTGTAAACCTCTTTGAGAAACCTGTGCAAGATGCGATCAAATATTCTAATCATAAACTTTGCTGGGTCTTATTGAAGCAAATCTTTGTCCATCAGACTCCTTGCTGAAGGAAGCTGCATCTGAGGTGGAATACAGGAACACTATTTATTGAAGTAATCAACTTGTACAGCATTCCATCCACTTTACTGATCAAACAGATAACTAGGTTGAAAGTCATCACTTGCTTGCTTGGAGACTCTTGAAATCACATTCGGTTTACCCTTACTGCATTTTAGCTTTCTGTAATTAGCCACACCCCCGCACACCAGCTCGGTCAAAATTACCTTTTGAGCTCTTCCAAAATTGTCTTAATTCAGGTTTTCTCCTAAACTAGCCGAATGTATTTTTGGTGTGTTGTTAGAGAGGGGGAATTTGTTTTACCTCTCCTAGGGTGTATGGGCAGAAGGTTATTGGGCTAGTAAAAGACAAAATAGCACAGACTCAACTGAGCCAGATGATCTTAGAATAAACATTGAAGTCACCATAGTCTTACCAGGACTACTCTCTTATTAGAGAGAGACAATTGGTAGCAACTTAAACTGAGGGCCACCATGCCTCAGGTGAGGGGAAGGTATTGAGAAGGAAAGTCCTTCATGGTAGCCTCAGCTAGTGATAGGAATTGAGCCCATGATGTTGGTATCATACTACTTCACAAGCCAACCGTCCAGCCAACTGAGCTAACCGGTGGTACTTTGCTAGGTATGACCACATCAGGGGTCCTACGTGTTGCAGACAATTCGTGTACAATCCCAGCAAAAGCCTCTGTGGTGATGGTATATCACTTTTTTTTTAACCTCTATCCACGAAAGAAATAGTTGACAACAGTAAGGTAAGACCATCAATAACAAATAAGTCCACTCTCAGTTAGTCCCATAGCCTGCACAGATGTTGTATGGCTCTCAATAGTTGCCCTCGAGAGCACAGCCACCAATGTTTGACGATTCCCCAGCACATATTTAGCTTGACAGACAAATGTCATAAGGTGGAAGAAGAATCAAAGAAGCTGGAAATCTAAGACAAAAACAGAAATTGCTGGTGAAACTCAGCAGGTCTGGCAGCATCTGAGAACAGAAATCAGAGTTAGTGTTTTGGATCCAGTGACACTTATTCAGACCATTCTTCTTAGTTCTGAAGAAGGGTCACTGGACACAAAATGTTACTCTGCTTTCTTTCACGAGGTGGTGTTTGAACCTTTGTATCAATAGAGAGATTTATTGCCTCTTAGCTGCCTTAAATGTACTCTGCAGCCCCTCAGTTACTACCACCTCTGTATAAAGTAAGATTCTCACCCTTGTTCTGTCCTGGTAGGTGTGCATGCGGAACCTGCCATGGTGCTGTAGCAATACTCATTGTGAAGGTTGAGTACTCCTTTCCACTTCTAACCTTCCCAGCTTGTTCTTTCTGACATTAATTTGAAGTTTAAAGCAACTACTGACTGGCTGTCTGGGAATCCTTAAAGTAGCAGTGTTCTTAAAATTGTCAACTCACTTCGCTTCTGACATTTGTTTTCCTCTTAGATCAAATAGATTTTTTCACTCATCACCTTATTGTGTTAATACAACAATCCCACCACTGATCACCGTGTGAAATGTCGTCATACCCCTGGTAGATTATGGTTGGGAAGTAAGTCCTACCATCAACTCTCTTTTCTCAGTATTTTTAAAAGTCAACCTGGTCAGACATGTTTGGAACACACTTCTGGCAGAGGTGGGACTTGAATCCAGACCACCAGGCTTTAAAGGTAAGGAAATTACCACTGGACCACAATTACACAACCTTTCTTTCTATGTTGACTCTAGCACCTATCTAATTAGCATGTCAGAGGATAAATTAACTATTGAGCTATAATGAAGAGAGGCACTTACCTACATAACAAAATGCAGTTTACTCATGCTAGCATTAGGTGTCAAGTTGCATTGACTAATTATAATCTCTATGTATTTTTACACAACATACTATACAACAGCACATAATAATCAAATACACCTACATCTTTGTTTATTTTTCTAATGTCTTGATACCGAATGGTAGCCAATGAAAAATTGCCAAGGATGTTAGTCGCCTGTAATATTGGAGCATTATACCAAACAACAACTACCTGTGAACAGAATTCACCATCGAAGAACATGGTGGCCATTAATTGGAACTAAGACAAGATGGTTCTTAACAGCGAAGACAAGAATGAAAAACCAACACAAACCTTTGTCCACACGTACCACAAATCATTTCAAAGTTTGCATCAATTCAAGGATTTAACACAAGATAAACACTGTCTCTCAGACATATAATGTGACTTAACAGAGATCTGTAAGATTATGCAAGGATTTGATGGATGGGTGTAGAAATATTTTCACTTTCGATGAAAAACATAACTAAGGAGAATAAACATAGCATGATTACTAATAAGGAATTCAGGAGAAACACCCTTACTCACAAGGTGTTAGAATATGGGACTTGTTACCTCTTAGAGTAGTCAAAGTGGATTGTACAGATACATTTAAGGGGGAGCTGGATGAAGGGAGGACCAGAAGGATACATCGATGGTACTGAATGAAGGAGAGTGCATGTAAGCACATATGGAAAATAAACACTGGTAGCAACTTGTTAAGCCAACTGTGGTATTTCTAGGTTGTAAATACTGTTCAACAATATAACAAAGTTAATTAAAACTATAAGAAAATAGGATAGTTAAAAAATGTGAGAGAAATGCAGGAGCATGTATTCAAAGTTGCCTGCTATCTTGCCATGTTTTTGCCATCAATCTGACCATGTCTGATTGACAATTTGACATTTTGTACAGTTTGTGTAGTTTTAGATAATGTCCTCTTACAGCTAACATACAAGCAATACAATTTATTTGTGTTTTCCTCCAGTTTATCCAAGCCTGCAATAAATTCAGTTCATCATTCCAGTATCTGACTCTGTAATGAGGCAGTGAAGGCTACAGTGATTCAGAATGATTCACCCTAGATGTAATAGACCTCACACTCATACACTCCAGCTTTGGCAGTATGATGTAGACTTCCAGTACAACCAAAAAGTACAGGCAGTAAAAAAATGTACGTTCTGCAAGGAGTTATTTAAAGTCTGTCAGGCAAGGAACAGTGCGGTAATGGTACCTAAGTTTATTCTGAATTCACTGATCCATGAGTCCACATTTTGGCATTCTATAATGCTGAAGTATTCTTAAAGCTTTTGTTAACTGATTTTTTTGAAAGTAAACTGTTGTGTTCATAGGAGAGATCACATAACCTGGACCAGCATGACAAGGAAGAATTAATATTACTTTCTAATGCTTCTCAATTTCAAAGAAGGCACTTTAGATGGGAGAGGAAGTAGGAAAAACTCAAGGACATAGGTTTTTTGGGCTGTAGAAGGGATGCCAGCAGAAAATATAGACTGTTTCTTTTACCTTCTGCGCTCATTTTCTTCCTTTGTGTCCTACTACACCACAGATGTAACAACAACTTACGTTTACACAGCAAGCTTAAAATCATAAAGTGCCTCGGCTGCTTCAAAGTCGATGAGAATAGGAAGTACTGCACCAAACCACATGAGGAGATGTATTAGGCCAGGCGACCAAAAATTGATCAAAGTTGTATTTTTCACAAATTGTCTTGAAGGCAAAAGGGGAAACTGAGGAGCTGCAGAGAAGTGTGGAGAGAATAATTCAGAACATGGAACCTAAGTGACTGAAGGTAAAACCACCAATGGTGCAGTGATTAAAATCAGAGATTTAGAAGAGGGCACAGATGGACAAGCACAAATATCTTAGAGGGTTGTTGGGCTGGAGGAGATGATAGAGATAGGAAGGAACAAGACCACAGGGATTCTAAAACAACGATATAAATGTTAAAATGAAGACTTTGCCTGATTGTGGGCTAACATTAGTCAATGTGCCTATGTTGGTATGAGTTGAGACATGAACAGCAGAGCTTTTGATGACTTATCTTTAAGGGAGGTAGGATATGGGAGACTACCGCAATGAAATAGTTAACTCCAGAGGTAACAAGGACATGTTATAGACTTGCAACAGTAGATGAGCTGAGACAGAAGTGAAGAGGTGTAAGTAGCCAATCTTCATGATGACTCTAAGACTACAGACTGACCCTAATCTCAGACTGTTGCTGGGGAATTCTCACTCTCTTACAGATTCTCTGATCGACTAATGTTCTTTCCTCTCTCTCAATGTTTCCCCTCTGTTACAATGAGATGTGGACATTACTACCTGAGCCAATATTTATTGCCCATTCTTAATTGCTCAGAGGGCAGTTAAGAGTCAATCATATTGCTGTGAGCTTGGAGTCACATATGCACCAGACAGGGATAGCAGATTGCTTTCCCTAAAGGACATTAGAGAACTAGATGGGATTTTGTGACAATTGTCAAAGGTTAAGATGGTCACAATTAGGCCAATTCTTAATTTCAGATTTTAATGAATTCAAATTTCGCCATCTGCCACGGATTTAGATCCGTGTCCCCAGGATTTTAGCCTGGAATTCTGAATTAATATCAGTTACATTACCACTGGGTCACTGCTTTCCCCCTTAAAATGCAGATCTTGCTGTTAATAGGTTTGCCCTGTTTTCAATGAAGTTCTCACTCCAGAACCAGCAATATTTATCCTGTAGGTAGAACTATTGAGTTTCCCATGCTTTTGAAATGAAGGGAACCAGACTGACTTATGCCAGCTGCACATGAAGGATTCAGAGCAAACTGACAGTTAATTTTCATGGGGTCACTTCTGCTTTTCCACTGAAATATTGCAAAGATTTTTAATTTCATATGAAGTGGCAATGAGACTAAGTAATGAGCTTCCAAAAAAAAAGTGTTTAAACTGTCATTCTGTGGACCTCAGTGGTAAAAAGATTGGGTGAAATGAAAACTCAGCTGATTCATAAGGAGCTCATTTTGCTCTGCTGGGGTAGGCAAGTGAGATGTTTTAATATGATCAGGGTTTAAATCGGCATCTTGGTAAAAGATCACACTGGGTGATGTGGGCTCTGATTCAACTCTTCATAGCTAGCTGCATTACCTCAAGCACAAGTAGCACCCAGATTGTTGCATTAATCTATTTACTGTCATAAATCTGGATAGCTTTGACCACAATGCCCCCAGGATGGCATTAATTTATTTAAATTTCTGCTGTTATTTTCTTTTACGGGGCTCTGATCACATTTTAACAGCTGTGTGCCATTCTGTGTCTGAAAAACACATGTAACAGATGTAGCTGAGTGAAAGATTATTGAAGTACAATTTTAAATATTCATTGGTACAAACAAAGATGAACTTCAAACAGCCTCACAGGGCGGCCTGTTGGTTCATTCAGTCAAGATGCTGCCTAATGCTGTGGAGACTCACAAGTTTCCAGCTTTGAATTCCAGGTTGTATGCAGTTAGCTGACTTCCAAGGTGATGCCAGCAGCTACATAATCTCAGTGCTCAGAGTCACTGCTACCAATTACCATCCAGGAAATCTTGGCAGAACTGTAGAGGAGCAGTACAGGCATCAAGTGAGAGCCATTCCACTGTGGAACTGTGGGTCAGTTCAGCAGTCCATAAAAACATAAGAACTAGGCACAGGATCAGGCTTTTCAGCCCCTCAAGCCTGCTTTATTATCTGATGCGATCATGGATGGTGTCATCTCAGCCTCGACTACATTTTCCTGCCCGCTTCCCATAACTCTTCAACCCATTATTAGTTTAAAAAAATCTATCTCCTGCTTAAACCTACTCAATTTTGCAGCGTCCACCACACTCAAAAGTAACAAATTCCACAGATTTACAACCCTTTAAGAGAAGTAATTTCTCCTCATCTCTGTTTTTAATCTATTACCCTTTATCCGAAAACCATGACCTGTCATCCTAGATTTTCCACACAAGGAAGCATCCTCACTATGTCTACTTTGTCAATCTCCTTTAGCATCTTACATGCCTCAATTATTTCTCCTCACATACATCTAAACTCCAGAGGGTACAGTCCTAAACTGCTCAATCTCCCTACATAAGCCAAACTCCTCAGCTCTGGAATCAACCTGAGTGGTTGCATTTGAATCCTAGAAGCAGCTTTGAGAAACAGAGAGAGAATGCTGCTGGAAACGGCAAATAAAATGCAAAAAGACTATCAGAGACATAGAGGATTTTCCGATTTTGGAGTCATTGAGCAAGACAGCAACAAGACGCATTGGTGAGCTGGGCTATCCACAATCATGAGTTGTTTGAATTGCTTTAAATTATTATGATCTCACTCAAGATCATAACAGTTGCACACCTGGATCTAGATTTGAATTGGTTATAGGTCAGGTGAGATTACTCTGTCAATCAAAACATTTGGACGGTTATCTAAAAATAAATGTGAAATAAATATATCAGAAAAAATACATAGTGAAAGCCAACAAATAGAGGCCAGTTAATAGAAGGAAGTTTCTAGAAGATTTGTTGGCTCACCAATCCTACACACAAAATCCAACCAGTTTAGTGATGAATATGTTGGCATTTGAGGATAAGCTTTCTGCAGAATTGTTTGGTCTGTTCATTCTCTCCTGCATCAGAGAAAATAATTTTTACTTTCTACTTTTGGCCCAAAAACAAATTCTCAGTTTTGATAAACAATTTAGGTTTCACCCCATTACATTACGCTTCACCCATTTCCTTTGGGATTCTAAGTGATAGCAAACACATTTCAGTAACTATACCCACTGTGTCTGTCCTATTTTGCTATGTCTGCGAATGTGCAGTCTTGTTAGCTGTTAAGCCACGGTGACAAGGAGCTATCAATCTCTTTTGCTGTCCTTGAGCTCTCCCCTGCTCCAATTACTTCTATCATCAGTTGGCACAGGCCCAGTGAACTGCTATAACCAGATGCTTCATACCCCACAGCAGACAATAAGAAAACCCATCAAACAGCAGATGTACCCTGGAGAACTAACACTCCTGCAAAATATAATTGTTATGTCTATAGCCTTCAAATTTTGTGATTGTCCAAATGGTCCACCATTAGTTCACAGAATTAAAATTCTTATGTACAACGAGCCTTGGAAAATACTAATAAGTAGTACCATACAGTGTTATTTTAACACCAATGTTGATCTGTGGGTGAAAAGCAACATTGAATGCCATCAAATCGGAAATTCAGGGCTGAATCTGGGCTCCCAGCACTGACTGCTGATCTGACTCACCCTACTCTCATTGAATGGTTTAGCCTAGAAAGAAGCATTAGCTCCAGGCTCAATGACATAAGAACGTAACCTTGAATTGTTCAATTGGCTAATTGTTGAAGTGCTTCGGATGAATTGACAAAAGCTGTGTCCTGCAGCAGCCCAGGATTCATTCAAACCTGGTCCTCCCTTTAGATTTAGCAGATTGGAAAATGAAATAGCTCAGTTATTTTTCACATCCTCAGTGTGTGGTATCTCTCCATTTCTTTCTTACGCATTTATAGAATGGACTGTTTATAAGGTGAGGTAAATACTTTTTGTCTGGTTTAATCTGTGAAGGATATTACAAAAGTTCATTTTTTGGATTCTTTTCCATCAATATCCTCTAATGGATAAACCAATATTTTTCTGCTTTTCCCGTAGACTACAGTCTGATAAGTAGAAGTGTCTGCTCTATCTAAAAGTGGAACCCTCACAGAAAAAGATGATGAGCCCAAAGCTTCAAATTGCTTTCTGTGCCATTTCATTTTCTTTTATAATTTCTATAACTGATTGTGTGTCAACGTTTTATTTTGTTTTTTTATTATCCACCACATCCCCTTATATATGTTTACCTTCATATTATTAAATAAACTGTTTTGCCAGTTAAAAAAGAGACTCTGGGAGCCTTGAGTTCTGACACCTTTCATTTCAAAATTTCATAGATAAAAGACTAGATTTCAGACTATGCAGGAAAAGATTCGATTTGATTGTGATGTTTCTTTTCTTGAGGACTCTGTGAGAACTCCCTGTCAGAGTGATCAATTTTCTCATTGGAATGTAAAGTCAGGCATTCCATAAAAAATAAAAAAAAATTGGCTCCTTGGAAATGAAGATCGGAAACTTTAGCAAGGGAGTTAACAGTTTCTCTTTCCAAGAGATAATGGTATTAGTATGTGTCAAGTAGTTACAGAAGGTGGATAAGAAAGCAACTCATCACCAAATGCTACGGGCAGCTGGGGATGGGTAACAAATGCTGCTTTACCAGTGACACTCATCACAGAGAAGAATAAAAATTAATGCAAATGAGAAAGGAGCAGAAATAGAAATAGAACTAATAGAAAGATGGAGAAAAACACCAGAGAGAGTGGTATCTATACAAGGGAGACAGAACCAAAGGAAGATGGAACAAAACAGCGAGGGTAAAAAGAGGAGAAACAAAAACTTTATGAATATCTTTATCATTTGGTTTATACAAGCATGAGACTGGCAAAGTATATAGAAAAATATACTGAGAAACCGAAGTGTCTCTCTATATTTATGTTTCAGGGACCCTCATATAGCTGAATACAGATGTAGGGCAGATAGTTTACAAATTCTCAAGGAGCCTGCCTTCTCAAGGATTTGGGTGAAAGTGAAAATGTGACCAGGACATAAAAGAGAAATTAAGTGCTCTCCTACAATGATCACAGCTTTGTCAAAAACTACTGTAACCATATGCCCACACACACTTTCCCAGAAGTAATTCAAATGACTTTCCTGTCTTCTCTACCATTTCAAGTACAATTTCAGTAAATGCAACAGTCAAGGAAGATTTACAGAATTCCTGAAATAGTCTTTCTCCAAACAAGAGCACCCAATTGTGTTGTTGGAAACAACATCATGCACTGTAATCTTAAGAGTTACATGACTTTTTTTTGCATTAAAGGGCACCCAAAACCATTTTGCATCAATACAAAAATGACAGTATAAATGCACCCCTACACAATCCTGCAGACATTATTGGAATAAATCCTGTGCGTGACTAGATAAGTCATAATTCATTGGAGGATCTGAATCGTATTTTAGAAATTCAGTCGAACACTTTAATCATAGAAAATGTTCAGTTTTTCTGTTCTGTGTTTTATTATAGCCTGACAAAAAATGAACAACTTAGCACTGATATTAACCAGTTAAGTGCTTATATTACAAAAGTTGAGAAAGGCTTGCAATGCATTCATGCCTTTCATGATCAGAAAAAATCCCAAAGTATTTCATAGCTGATAAAATACTATTCTGAAGTCTAGTCACTACTATAATAGAGGAAATATAGTAGTCAATTAATATGCAGAAAGAACCTCCAAACATATAAGTGATTAAGACAAAATAAATCGTCATTTTTATTTATTTTGGATGAGGGATGAATATTGGTTTGGGTACAGAGAATGATTCCAGGCTGTTCTTCCTAAGCATCATTAGATCTTTAGCATCCGTTTGGGAAGGTAAATAGGGCGTCAGTTTAACACCACCTCCAGAAACCAACAACCCTAACAGTGCAGCATTCATTCAGTAGTGCGCTGGAGTGTCAATCTCCCAAACAGGAATTGAACCCACGACCTGCTGACTCAGAAACAAAATTGTCTGTTATGTATCAGTCACTGCCATGAATAGTTGTAATACAGGCACACTTTCTAAATGAACAATGGTGCCATTATAACAACTTTCTGCTCCATCAACCAAGGGAACAACATATTATTGAGTCATAGGAGATCTGATTTCTCCACAACTTGCAAAACACTCCCCAATATGCCACTTTGCTCAATATTTACGTATGCTTGATGCTGCTAAATTCCCTGACCCAGTTGCTCCACCTGGGCCAAGTTCCCTTCCATGAACCCATTCCAGTCTCTCGTGCAACATGTTGCAAAGTTGGGTAGAGTATTTATGGATTGGGAGGCAGGATGTTAGAATTTGGTGTTTGTAAAATGCTAGGAGGGAAAGCATTGTATGGTCCCTTTAAAAGATTGTGATTTTTCTATGCTTGGAGATGTCTGTGAGCAGCTTGAAAGTTTGCAAGTACAGAGAGCACTCAATTTGAGACATTTGTATCAAAGGCCGTACTGTTAGCAGGCCAAGCAACATTTTTACTAAGACAAAAGATTTTTGAATTTACCCAATCAATTTGAACAAGGAACTTAGATACCAAAAACCTATCAAATTTGAATCTAACTGTTTTGACAACCTAGGACCAATCCGATTGTAAGAAATTGATATGCCATTTGAGGTATAAAAAAGGGGGTAGTTGGAAAATCAGCAGAACTAACTGCCATCTGCTAAAGATAACAGCTCTCAACTCTTAGAGAAAGCACCATCTATTCACAATGGTACCACGGCATTCCTAGCTAAGATTCCTAACAGGAGAATTCAGAAAGAAAACATTCCTGACAGAGAATCAACAGAGAAGACACAGAACATTCTGGAAGATATAACCTGACTATAATTTTGAGAGACTAAATTCTACTTTTTTTGATATATAAGTGGAACTTGTATTTATTGGAACAGCATACTATTAGAATCTTGTTTTATTTAGGAATAGTTACTACTTAGAAGGGATTTATTCGGTTTGTTAATAGTTTAGTTAATTTGTTTACACCTAGATTTAAATAAATAAATTGTTACTTGTTGATTGTAAAGTGAGTGTCAAAGATTTATTTGATTTAACCACTAGAAGTTGCTGAAAGACAGGTTACACCCCTTTTCGTGTGTCGTTAACAGGTCACAGAACGTGGTGCTCCTCTTTGGGTTTTTCGAGGTTTTTTTTTCCCTCAGAGAGGGGTCAACATCCATTTTATAACAAATGACCCAGCAGATATTTAAGAAGCGGTATGTTGAAACTGGGAATTAAACATTCAGTTCTGGAACTGTCAAGGAATGATACTGATGTTAACAAACAATACTTAGTTCTGCTAAGAAAAGTGCAGAGCCATTGAAGATCTTCAGTGTGAGACGTTGCGTATCTGTCTGATGTCACACAAGTTTCACTGGATAAAGCCAACCAGTGACAATGTGCTCCCTACTGCTTCATTATACAATGATTCTGGGGGATGGTTAGCTCAGGTGTCTAAGTAGCTGGTACGTGGTTCAGAAAAACACGGCAGAAGTTTAATTTTTGTTCAGGGTGAAGTAAACATGAGGCCTTCCTCTTCACTCTCCTGCCTGAAAGTGGAAGGCAATGGCAAATCACTAGAGCCAAAAATTGACAAAAGAATTGTTAAGGGTGGAGCATCAGCCAAGGATAATAAGCCATATTCCTGCCTTCAGGCAGAGCAAGTACAACAACAAGGAGTCTATAACTGTGAATTATATTTGCAATTATAATTATACTTGTGCTGTAGTTGGGATATTCACCAAGCCAATGTTGAACGTGCTAAATTTAATGTACGTCTAATGCTGCTACCGCATAACTATCCAAAAACAACAAATTTTTGATTCCAATTGCTACAATTCATCATCGACAGGACTCAACTGTTAGGCTATCAATGAAATTATCAAAGTTCAAAGTGCAAATCCCTGTATAAATCAGCCTTGGCAGTGGGACTTTTTTGAAGAGGATGAACATCAGCAATTTTATCTGGGATCGATTCAGGAGTGAGAGAAACTAGTTCACAGGAACACAAAAAAATAAAGAGAAAGGGAAGACTGTAGGACTGAATGCTTATGTTTTGTCCACTTACCAGACGCATTCCCTCCTTTCCTGCCATCACTTTAACTGGTGATCACTTTCCACACAAATTTATGCTTTAGATTATCACATAGGCAATTAAGATTGATGTGCATGTACCAAATGTCCATCTGCTGAAAGACAACAATAGAATGAAGTGGTGGATGAGAAAAAAAGGCAGATGCTACTTTAATGGGAGCAACATATAGAAGGCTGAGAGAAGAAAAAAATTAGTAGTCGGTCATGAGGAAGTTCAGTGCAGTGATATTTATGATCCTGCCTAAATATGTTTCTCCAATCAAATGGCAATTCTCCCATCAAATAAGGAGACTATCCCAACATTCTTTGTTTCCAGTGCACACAATAACCACAGCCTGACAGACAATGGATATTGTTTCCTCTAAGGATAATAATTATACAGTAAACAGGTATGGAATTGCTAGGATTTATCAATTACTTAACATCAAATTATTTTCTTGCATTGGGAATAAATCATTCACTCTGTGATCAATGGTCTAATCCATAACTACTTGATGAGGTCCCATTAGAGCTCAGAATCCAGGGCCATATTCATTTTTTTTAAATCTGGGCATGAAAAAGGGAACAGCTGAATATTTATATTCATGAAAGTTGCACTCCTCCAGTATCCAATGGAGTAACAAATTCTGTTTAACAGTCTGATGTCCATATTTTGAATTAGGCAGCAAAAGACTTCCAGGATTTGTAAGGGTTTTATTGTAACTCCATAGTTTAGCGCAAACATCTGTTTCCATCTCTCCCTTAATCATTATTTCCCCATTCAGAGGACAACTCCTTATTGAGGAAGCACCCAGGTCTTTATTTGTGACCCAAATTAACCAAATTAACTAATTAAACCAGGTGAACAGTGACAGTTAATAAATATTACCAACAGGGGAAGGAAACAACAACAAAAGTAGGAGAGAGTAGAAAAAGAGGGAAAGAACTACATTAGAATGGAATTGGAGGAGAAAATAATGCACCCCAGTCCTGTGGTGTCAACCTTCCAAGTACCCAGTTCTTGATATTTTCCAATCAACCTGTTCAGAAATTCTTTGATACGTCTCTGAAGTAGGTGGGTCTTGAACCCAAGCCTCCCGACTCAGAGGAAGGGATAGAACCACTGCACCTTGAGAGATGTGTTGTGATGAGTACGTAGGAAAATTGCAAGGGGATATAAATATGTTAGTGAGTGGACAAAACTTTGACAGATTTATGTCGGAAAGTATGAGGTCATGCACTTTGGTAGGAAGGATCAATAAGGCGGACTAGTATTTAAAAGCAGAGAGAATCAAAACAGTGCATTGCAGTGGAATTTGGGTGTTCTTGTGCATGAAACCCAAAAATTTAGTGAAATAACTCCACAAAGGCTGGTATCCTGTCATGAAGTCAGCCTTTACTTCCATGTGCCTAGTACATAACACTGACCGAGCTAGCAAGAGCTGGCTCCTAGAGTGAAAGAACCCCAGCACCCCTGTTTATATCTGTCAGCCAGGAGTCTTTGATTGGACCAGGATAACAGCTCCAGTCAGGGAACTCGTTTTCTATGAAGACCACCTGGCTGACCTCTTTCCAATCACTACAGTTACCATGCAGGTACAATCACTAATTAAGCTGGCAAATGGATTTTGGCCTTTATTGACAGGGGGTTGGCATTTTTAAAAATAGAGTTGTTACAAAGTGCTGGTAAGCCTACACCTGGATTACTGTGTACTGTTTCAGTCACCATATTTAATTATCCATCGACGTGTGAGGCAGTGTAAAGTGATTCAGTTGACTGATTCTTGTAATGAAGAGACTGACTTATCAAGAACAACTAAACAAGTTAGGCCTTTATTCATTAGCTTTTGGTAGATTGTGGGATGATCTTAGAGGGATTGACAGAGTATATATTGAGATGATGTTTTCACTAGTGTGGGATTCTTGAGCTAGGGGACATAGTTACAGATTGAGGGTGAACTGGTTTAAATCTGAGATACAAAGAAATTTTTTCTCTCAGAGGGCAGTGAATGTCTGGAATTCTCTATCACAGAGTTCTGGAGGCAAGTATTTAAAGAGAGGAGGTAGATAGAACTTTGAAATAGCGTGGAGTTGAGGTCTATGAGGAACTGGCTAGAGCAGATCAAAACATGATCTTATTAAATTGCCATGCAGGATTGGGGGACTGAATGGTCTACTCATGTTCCTATTTCTTATGTTCTCATAACCAGATGAGGGAATAAGTGGAACAATGATTTGAAAAAAAGGAGAAGGGATAAAGTAGGTCACAAAAACTTACATAATCATTGCTTATATTTTAAAGGGGCTTTAGTTTTTCCATGACCAATTCAATATTTTCACCTTGGTTGACATAACTCGGGATGTGATGGCACTGTACTAAATCCATTCACAAAAAAAAATCTGAAAAATAATTCAATAAAACCAACATATTCACAAGCAATAGGGAGAAGCTGAATAGGCTGGGGCTATTTTCCTTGGAGTGTCGGAGGCTGAGGGGTGACCTTGTAGAGGTTTATAAAATCATGAGGGGCATGGATAGGGTAAATAGACAAGGTCTTTTCCCCGGGGTGGGCGAGTCCAAAACTAGAGGGCATAGTTTTAAGATGAGAGGGGAAAGATTTAAAAGTGACCTAAGGGGCAATTTTTTCACGCAGAGGCTGGTGTGTGTATGGAATGAGCTGCCAGAGGAAGTGGTGGAGGCTGGGACAATTACAACATTTAAATCTGGATGGGTATATAAATAGGAAGGGCTTAAAGGGATACGGGCAAAATGCTGGCAAATAGGACTTGATTTATCTAGTATATCTGATTGTCATGGACAAGTTGGACCGAAGGGTCTGGTTCTATTCTGTAGATCTCTATGACTCTATGACTCTAAACTCCAACTGAATCATGGATTGGAATTGAAGACACACACTGGAATTGAGATCAGTGTAATGTTTCATTTTGCAGGGCACGGGGAGAGGGTGGGGATCTTGCTGTGTACCCACCTCTTCCCCCATTTGAAGCCTCTTGGGAATGGACAGAATAGCCTTCTGGTCACACTGCCATTCAATCCTTTAAGTGGGCAAAGGGGCACATCCACTGTTGGTATGGTGAGTGGAGGATCTTTCCATGCAGGAAGCATGACAAGCAAATCATGTTGGGGTTGATTGAGGACTTCGAGGGAGTTACTTCACTGTCGCTCAGGGTCAGATCAAGGAACATGCATTTGGAGGTCGATGGGCCAGCTGAGCGCCATTTCTTACCCTATCTGCCAACCACCCCACCTCTTCCATGAAACCATCATCCCACTACCTCTCCTCCAGCTGACACTTCCTTATGGTCTGAGTCCCTCAGCAATCCTGGTCGTCGGGGGCATGCATCAACTGCAAAGCAGCCACTAACGGCTCAAAGTTAGGATTTCCCGCTCCCAGATTCTCAGATCCCGCTGCTCCCCAGTGAAGTGCCTGGTAATTAATTTAGTGGGCCCTTTTGAAAATGGACAAAGTGGGCACTCACCGGCTTTCCATCTGCCAGACGAGATATCTATCACCTACATTAAATTCCAACCTTCGGAAAAACAGGCTTTCCATAGATTTCATAAATTCAGTTGTAGATACAACCAAACATCGGACCAAACTAACATGATTGAAGAAAACGTGGGAGTTTGACACCAAATTGTGATGCCGCAAAACTATTATCGTGTTTCTAAGGAACACTCCAAATTTTCGGTTTTTGTTGTGAAAAATGGTTCTTGTTTTTTTTTAAAGTTATATTGTAATTTGCAGTTGATGCTCTTCCCTCTATTTAACATTAAAATTTAAAGCGTCATTTAGATTTTCAACAAACCAACATCAAACCAATATCCTCTCACAGACAGCTCCTTCTTCAGCTCACAGGAGGTACTCAATTCACTATTGCATTCCAGGATACAACCTTAATTCCTTCACTTACAGAAAGTCCTCTTCTTGTCCAAACTTCCTAACTTTCCCGTCATCGCAATTGAATCCATTATTTCTCCTTCGCTTTTCGTTATCCAATTGAACCTCGCATTTTCAGTCCTCCCCACCCACAATTCAAATTGGCATTATGTTTACCTGCCTGAATTCATGCCACTGCATCTCCACACTTTGTGTTCTCGCTTTTTCTCTCTCCTTTTCAATCCATGTTCAAGAAAGAATGGAACCATCTCCCCTGGATATGCAATACTATTACTATCACTGAATACCCCACTATTGTTATGACTAAGGTCGAACAAGTGTACTTGTTCTCTGGTCTCACTGCTCAATTGGCAGCAATATAAAACGGAAATCTGTTACCCAGCTACTAAGATGGCCAATTAAGTTGCCTTATTGATATTAGATTTTAAATGAAAGGGTCTATAGTTTCTTTTACAAACAAGAAATCCTGGTTTATTATTAAAACAAAAAATCTTATTCATTCAACGAAGAAGCAAAACACCACCAGTTGTTATAACAAGGTGTAGAGCTATATGAACACAGCAGGGCAGGCAGCATCAGAGGAGCAGTAAATCTGAAGAAGGGTCCAGGCCTGAAACGTCAGCTTTCCTGCTCCTCTGATGCTGCCTGGCCTGCTGTGTTCATCCAGGTCTACACCTTGTTATCTCAGATTCTCCAGCATCGGCAGTTCTTGTTATCTCACCACCAGCTGTTCCCTTCTAAGCCACTCAACCTCTCAACTTGGAAATATATCACCGTTTTCTTCACTGTTGTGAGTCAAAATTCTGGAATTCTGTTTCTAATAGCATGATCTCCTTGAGCTGTACTAGCAGCTCATCCCCACCTTTTCAAGGATCATCAGGGGATGAGTAACAAATAAAAACTGAAAGAACTGCAGATGCTGGATATCAGAAACAAAAAACAGGAATTGCTGGAAAATTTCAGCAGGTCTGGCAGCGTCTTGGAGAGAAATCGGAATGTTTTGGGCCCAGTCACCCTTCCTCACAGGACCCCAAATGTTCTGATGAGTAACAAATGCTGGGCTTAGCCAGTCACGTACACACAAATACCATCAATGAATAACAATTACTTCTGTTTTTCTCTCCATAAATGCTGTCATACCTCCTGCATCCAGTCATTCCTCTGTATTCACAAAATCAGTTTTTGTGAATTTGCCTATCCATACCAAAATAATAAGTAACCAATTAACCTACATCCATGGACAAAAATCACATATTTGCAGCCACTTTCGTGACAACCTAAAAATAATTTTAAACGATGTGTGGTGGGCAGCCAAACCACCTCATGCAAGACACATAGAAGCAAATGTAAATATGGGTGCCTGCTCACGCACCCCCTCACCCTAACCCACATACTGGCAGCATCTCCCTTCTCTTGCTTTGCCTCATTGAAGTTGATTGTGCACATCTCATTCTCACCATTGTGCCCCTTGTGTTACCATGGTGGCTTCCAAGTGAAATGGTAGTGCCAGTGTGCCCAACCACAAGAAGGGGGCAATGAAGCTCAGTGAAAAGGTGAAGTGTTGGATAAGTTGCAAAGTGATATGTCAGCTGGTGCTGCAGGCCATGAGATCGGCCTCAATGAATCTACTGCATTGTATAGTTTTCTATTTAAGTATTAACATAATGTCAGCAACATTTATTATTTTAACCCAAAAATAATAGGTAAAAAGACATAATCTTGGGGTCCGGGAACCTAACCCTATTTTTACCATAAGTTATTAAGCTCTGCCATTGCAAATTCATCACTCGTGAGTGTTTTCGGGAACAGAGCCCTCGTGATACAGAGGAATGACTGCATTTCCAACATTTACTGTTTTTAATTTGACCAGTGTTCTCCCAGTATCTGAGTGATTTGCCCATTACATAAAATGCGGGAGGGGGTGGATATCTGTTTTCACTCAGGATTTTCATCCACACAAAACAGAGGCCAGAATCATTTCGCAACACAGAAGAAAAATACTCTTCCCAGACCTAATATCCCAGACCTGTTAGTCCATCCACCGTGGTTGGTATCAATGTATGCTCACTCTTCATTTTTGGAGGTTAAACATCCAATTTTACTTACCATTAACTCAACGTATGTTCAGGTACATATGCACATTGTCAATTCTTTATTCATACTTCATTGCCATTAGGTACTTTTGTAGCAATGCTCTTGTGTGAATCAGAAGATTGAGAGTTCAACCCCTACTCCAGAGACTTGAGCACATAATCTGGGCTGACATTTCAATGCATGACTGTCTGATTGCTGCCTTTTTGGGATGAGATGTTAAACACAGGCTCTGCTTACCCTTTTAGATGGAAATGAAAAGTCTTATGAAAACAATTTGAAGAGCAGGGACATTCTCTGTACCCAAAAAAGAACAACCTGATACTTTATTTTGTTGCTGTCTTTGTGATTTGCTGTGCACTAATTGAGTTCTACATTTCTTGTATCACACAGCAACTACACTTCAGGACATACCTCATTAGCTGTGAAGCACTTTGGATCTCCCTGCAGTCCTGAAGGGTGCTACAAGACTTCAATTCTTTCCATCCGTTTTCCTTATATGGCTTTGATAATGCATATTCATCTATAGTTCCCAGGGCTGTTATGTGTGATGTTTAACTCTTCTTTGTATATACTCTGAACTTTCATGACATAAATTTTCCCCTTCATAAACTTAATTATTGAGAGCTGATAAGAAATCCCCAATCTGCTGTTAAATCAATAATTATAAATGGTTTACAGTACATGAACATGAATTGGTTTATCTCCACCTGTCACTCAAACCTCAATCTAGCTGATGACTTAGTCACATCTCAACATCAAGTGTATTAGCCTTCCTTTGAAGGCAAAACTTTGCTTATTTAAGATATACACATTTCTCAGGGAGCTCATCAGTAACATTTTAAATTTTAAATGAATCTATTCCCCTCTTTTGGCATTTGGTTCATTTTATCTACTACATTATCAAATTCAACCAATATAAATATGAAGAATTGTAAAATAAAGTGCAGAACAATTAGGACTTAATTAAGCATAGAGGGGAGGAAACTGCACTTAAATTTAAAAATACACATTCTTAATGCTCATTTACTTGAAGAATGATAATATATATGTGTTGGATTAATTCAATCACTAGCTCAATTTCTGACTCAGAAGGTTGATAGCTTTACACTGCAAGATTTAACAAAGGGGTCTGCTCACATAATGATTTCTCCAGCCTGCAGTATTAATTATTTTACTGATCTACTGCTGTGTCATGAAGTGACAGTTTTGTTGGGCACTTGCTGGAGTAATCCAAAAGTTGGTCTTAAAAGTTAAAATGACACAAAAATGTATTAAGTTTGACAGCCAAGGACTACAGAAATGGTTCTTTGTATCTGTACATGGACAGATCCTTATCAGTTGAAATTTAGCACAAACATGATATTCATGAAAGCAAATAAGTAGATTACTTTTAAAGAAGATCTTGTATTTCCTAACATCCCTCTGGATGTTCCCTAGCACTCCACATTCAATGAACTAGTTAAAAAGTGTTCATGGACAAGTAAACATAATAGTGTGGATTTTACAGTTCACGACAAAGCATAGACGACTGCTCCTCAAACTTTTCCCCACAGCTTGAAAGTTGTTACAATCCCTCAGTGAGACCTGTGAGGGTGAGGGATGGGGCAGCTGTACAAGTTGGGGGCTGCCTATTAGACCACAAACAGTAGCTATTATAATTCAGTCAGGGCTATCATTGCTACCTGGGAGTACTCAACACCAAAATTTCAGCTTGCAACCCCACTTGGACACCCCATTTTGGGAAGCCATGTCACAGGCATTTGCTGCTGGTCTCTGAAATAGTCACACTGGTGATCTCTCTGGCAAGAACCTCTAGCACTGTACAATGGTACAGCTATTGTTTGCAGCATTCGAAACTGGGTATCACTGCATTGAGCAGCAAATATATTACCAATTTTCCAAGGAGTCAGTTACGTTAAAATGATTTTAACAGGCACCCAAGTTATACACTAAGATCTCTAAATTAAAATCCATTTGTTAAATGTGTAAACACAGCAAATTAAGTATTGGAACATACGTGTGAGACACACACATGAGGTGAAAGTAGAAGCAAAAGTATTTGGAAAAACTTTGGAAGAACTTAATTTGGAAGAATTAGCTTAAAAATCTATTATCATCTACCTTGTGGCTCTGCATGATTATAAAATTATTTTTCAGGATCCATTCTGTCATTCATCAATGTTTGCCAATTAAGTCATGTGTAAAGCCCTAGGCCAAAATCTTATAAGGCTATGAATGATCTGGGCTACATCAGGAAGTCTGGGAGGATCATGTGAGAAGTCAAATGATGCCTTTCTCAGCTTCAAGAGCAGCAAATCTCATTAGACTCAGGTACTGATATGGGATTCTCACTCCGAATCAGTAAGTTGCCTATTCATGGTAATTATTGTGATGATCACTGTCATTCATACCAAATCTTGCCTCAATAATATGCAGGTTCCTGTTCTACAACAGACTGGCTAAAAACTAAATGCCGAGAATTCCTGACATGAAACTTAGACTGGGTCTCTAACAACTCCAGCTTGCCACTTGCTCCTCCAGACTTCCGTCTTGAACACCCAGCACCAACTTCTCAGGTCAAGCTCAAGAGAAAATGACCATATGCACCCCACATCCATGGATGTTGGCATACAAGACATGACTGCCTCTCTGCATCATAATGACACATCTGTGAAGCACCTACAGATTGCTTCAGGACTTCAATGATGCACACCAGCATCTCTCATTACAATGCAGCTACAAGGGCACTTTATGTGCAGGGTCACAAACCCAGCTGATGGATTGGACCAGCTGAATCTTAGGGCTGGCAACATCTGTGAAGAGAAAGCAGTGTTAAGATTTCAGGTCGAATGATCCTTCAAGTTCCAAAGAAGGGTCACTGGACCCAAGACATTAACTCTGCTTTCTCTGTCCAGATACTACCAAACCTGCTGAGATTTCCCAGCAATTTCTATTTATGTTTCTGATTCCCAACATCCCCAGTTCTTTGTTTTTTTTTTAATCTGAGGGCTGTTCGTTGGCTCTCTGAGTGCTCATCCACTTTACATTAACTTGGATGCCCAGTATATCTGTACCTTGCCTTGTTTTGTCATCTTGCCTATCAGCCCAGTACAAAGCCAACAGAGTAAATCTTCATCACATCAAGGGAAACGCATTCAGTCAAGGGACCCTGGTACAGTAAGTCAAGGGCAGACTCTTTATCATTCCAGGAAGTTGGTTATAGTCAAGCAGCCACTTGAGAGGTCAGGTTCATGAGTCTTTGTAGAGGGTGAGGAGCTAAATGTTAGGGATTCTACCATCTGCCTTGGCTCTTCCTGCCTGATAATGGGTCATCTCCTGAACTGAGAGAAACCAAGAGTTTGAGTGAAATGAAAGTGGGTGGCACAGGTTGTTAGCTCTGGTGCAGGCAAAGGAAAAGTGGTGGAGTCTCCAAACTGAGTGACCAGGCAGTGCAGAGGGTCTGCAGGATTTAGTTGGCCAGGGGTGGGTTTGACTGGTTGAGTGTGAGCAGGAAGCTGTTGCAGGTAACGGTGAAGGAGGTAGATCAAGAGACTGGGTCAGAGGTGCATGCAGCAGCACAGACAGAGCTAGTGTGAAATAGCAGTGAAAAGTTGGTGTCATCCACCCTGGCAAAGTAGAACAGCTCACTGAACTTCTTCCTATACCTTCAGATGGCTGCAACCAACTGATCTAGGTGGCAACCTCAGTGAATCCGCACAAGACTCGGTGTCATAGTCTCCAGTGCCACCCAGGGGACATCTGGCCTCTTCACCACTTCAGTGATTGATTGATTGTTGTCACATGTACCAAGATACAGTGAAAACTGTTGTTTTGCGTGCTATGCAGGCAGATCGTACTATACAAAGTGCATGAGGGAAGCAGAGCAGACTGCAGAATACAGTGTTATAGCCGCAGAGAAGGTACAGAGAGAGAGATCAAAATTAACATTTGAGAGTTGCATTCAAAAGCCTGATAACAGTGGGGAAGAAGCTGTTCTTGAATCTATTCGCACACATATTCAAAGTTTTATATCTTCTCCTGGACAGAAGTGTGTGGAAGAGAGTATAACCGGGGTGGGAAGGGGTCTTTGATTATGGTTTCTCCTCCAAGGCAATCGGAAGTATAGATGGCGTCAATGGATGGAAGGCTGGTTTGCGCGATGGACTGGGCTGTGTTCACAAATCTCTGTAGTATCTTGCGGTCTTGGGAAGAGTAGTTGTCAAGCCGTGCTGTGAGGAATCCAAGTAGGATGCTTGCTATGGTGCATCTACAAAAATTGACAAGAATCCTTGTGGACATGCTGAATTCCCTTGGCCTGTTGAGGAAGTAGAGACATCGGTGTACTTTCTTGATGGTCACTTTCTTGAACTCCACCCACCCCCCAGCTCCCCAGTCCCTATTTCCATTTTCTTGCTAAATCCAGGGCACATGTCACGAACTATACAGGACAGTTCCAGACTGAGCGCTTATCCAGGTACACAACAGCCTTTTAAAAGTGGTGCCAGTGCCAGGGACAACAGTCTATTCCAGGATACCCTGACAGTGGTGAGTTCTTTCATCTATGGCAAGTGGCAGAAACCAATTAGCATTGGGCAAGATGGCACGGTACATGACTGATGAAGTAGAGTTGGGATGATAACATGAGAAAATCACAAGACACGACAAAAAAAACCCTCTGTTGAAAGCAAACAAAAATGACACTTAGCCCAGACTCAGATTCAAAAGATTCAGTTACACCTGAATGAGATATTGTACCATATTTGAGTGGTTTCAAATGACAATGACAAAAAAGTTGAAATTCTCAATGATTGTGGTAAACGTTTGGCTCTGCAGGGGCCCCACAGTGCAGCAAGTGTCAGAAGCTTGAGTGACAACCCACCCCTTCAGTATTTCCACTCAAGTTTGCACGTTCCTGACTTCGTAAAGTCGCATTTATTTTCAGAGAGGTAAAGACAGCAGTGTTGATGCTAATGTGGGGGGTGGCAGTGAAAGATGTAATGTCTTTGAATGCAACAATCTATTCAAGCCCTGACCTCCCAATACTTGTTTCGAAGGACATTTTCAGCACAAATAGTTTTGGTTGAGGCAGCAATATTTAGTGAGGAGAGCAGAAAAGGGATTCGAAGTGCATTAATCCTGCATCTAATTACTGAAACTTGACAGGTCTGCTGACTTTCTAACATTTCAGCTTTAAGCATGATGTATTCCATCAATCTTGATTTGAGTCACATAGTGTAGCATCCTGCAATTGGATAAAACCATCGCATTGACTATTCCCCCAAGTGGAAATCCTGCTCATAAACCATGTTTGCAGCACAATGACCTGCTCGTCAATTTTGTTGAGAGAACACGTCTATAAATGTAGAGAGGTATCAAAGGCTGTAGAGAAGAAATACTCATAAGGTATCTGCTTAAGATTTTGGTTGCTCTCATTCTAGATGGCAGAGTGATTTTAAAAAATTATTTGAGGTACCAATGGTCATTCAATGTACAATTCTGGTCTCCCTGCTACAGGGAGAAGGTTGTGGACCTTGAAAGTGTTCAGAGAAGATTTACAGGGATGTTGCCAGGGTTGGGGGGTTTTAGCTATTTGGAGAGGCTGATTAGGTTAGGGCTGTTTTCCCTGGAGCGTCGAAGGCTGAGGGTTAACCTTTCAGAGGCTTATAAAATCATGAGAGGCATGAGTGAGGTGAATAGACAAGGATCTTTTCCCCAGGAGTCCAAAACTAGGGGTCATAGGTTTTAGGTAGGAGAGGGAAGATTTGAAAGAGTCCTGAGGGGCAACTTTTTCACACAGAGGGTGGTGGTGTATGGAATGAGCTGCCAGAAGTAATAGTGGAGGTGGGTACAATTACAACATTTAAAAGGCATCTGGATGGGTATATGAATAGGAAGGTTTAGAGGGATATAGGCCAAATGCTGGCAGATGGGACTAGATTTATTTAGGATATCTGGTAGGCATGGACGAGTTGGACCAAAGGGTCTGTTTCGGTGCTGTATATCTCCATGACTCTATAACTCTTAAGTTAACAATTTGACCAGTCTTGCTTCACAAGCAGCGACTCTCCTACACTTTATCCTAATTTTTTCCATCTTGACATCTCCCGATCTTGACCAGTCACTGAGATTAAACGGCAAAGGAATTTGAAAATGAGCCAATGCCAGGCTGTGCTCAGTGTTGAAGCATCAACAAGTGGATGAAGGAGCAGTAATTAGATACAGAGTTAACAAGACTGCAAATTAATCAAAAGCGAGCACAGAGATCATAACGTCTATGGATAAAACTAAAGAGAGGTGTTCAGGATAAGGACACACTGATAGATGATAATGACGATGATAGAATCACTTTATTTGAGTATTTTTGGTCATTACTGGTCCAACATGCCCATAATATATACCCCACGGCCAGAAATGAGCATAATACCTGAAGAAAATTATGTTTGTTGCAGCATTCATTTTTCATTAAGCTTACTTTTTTTAAAAGTAATATTCTAAAGTATATTACTAATGCAAACCAACTGTGAGTTTCATAGCACAGAACAAACCATAAAAATGATATAAGTGCAACGAAATATCTAAAGAACCTCAGGTATTTAACATGTGGGTTGCAGTAATGGGGATTCCAAAGATATTATAATATTTTACAGCTGACATTTCTTAACATTAACCAAGAATCCATTAATGGAAAGCACATCACATTCACATAACATATAATTTATACTCCTTTTAAAATGTGAAACGTTTGTGTAGTATAGCAAGAAATCACAGAGGATAAATGTATTTTCTTTGGTACAACACATTAATATAGCAAGGAATGAACAAGCATACAAGACAATTGATTATAGTAAGTGTCATTTCATGAATGGGCCAAAATCATATTCTGTTCATTTTACAGCTGTAAAATAAATGGTAAAATGCCAAATAATTGAGCTGCAGCACCCTTTGAGGGCTGAGATAGCAACTGTATCTTAAAATGAAAATGCAATTACATTTTTTTCCTCACTTATTTGTTTGGTTATTCAGAATTCACCACTTAGCTGTAAATATAGCATGCCAATCATCTGGCTGTAGAGTAAGGCATGCGGAGATGTCGGTACCTTGCAGGTTTCTCTCCACTATTCCGCATTCTGTCATGAGGAGGGAACCGACATATGTTATCCCCCGTTCCAGAAAAATATCCAGTCCCTTAGTCAAAGATGATCTGAGATATCAAAGAGAAGGACTATCTTCCCCATAAAAAAGGGGAGCTTCGAAATCAAAGAAGTGGAGCAGATCGTCCACAAACAGTGGGGAAATTCGTGCCAAATACCAGATAAATCCTGCCCATTACAAGATATGATCTGCCATATTTTAAACGTTGGAGAGAGGCGAAAGCTTTTGTGCTGTTAAGGTGGTGTTTTGAACCAATGCAGTTATCGAACCCATCCAGGGTTGGAATGCATTGACACACAGGGAAAGGATGAAATAAGGGAAAGCAATAGGATGAAAATATTGCGCCAGTTAGTTTTATGAGGAAAATCCCTGCAAATGTGACAGTTCCCATTGTCTTAGGAAATGTTCCAAATTCCACCACTTCTTTCTATAATTTAGTTTCTGTATCCAGGATTCCAGAGCATAAATTAAAACACAGGAGCTCAATGCAAATTATTTCTAGTGAATTATGAACTCGCCTGCTCCTGTTTGGAGACTACAGAATGGTTTGCAGCAATGCTCTCATTCCTTGGGGGATTCTTAACATTGAAGCATATCCACATTCCCTGCCATTAAATATTTTTGCTTTCTGCACTGTTTGCAAGCCATTGAGTGGTTAACTGGTTGAGGCTTTTCTGTGATATCAGACTAGTTTTTTAACACTTCCCTATTTTACAGTGTCCTGCAGCTGTGCTAAAACGTTCAGTTTATCACCCACACAGCAGTCTATCCAGCAAAGAAGCAGAAGAAATCATCCTGACAATCAGCTGCGACCTGCAATTAGGAGCCATTTAAACGATTGAAATAGCACTAGGAAGCCAGAGTAGCTGTTTATTACTGAAGAATTGCATGTTGCACAGTAAGGGAAGACAGGATTACAGATCGTACAATCACCTCATGCTCTAATCTCACACTGAACTCTGGAGATGTTGAGCAAGTGCCCAGTAGAACTGGCATGCCTGGAGTAGTCACTGATCACATAGCTGGCTGGTCATCATGACAACATCACAGTGACTATCAAATATCCCTGTTCAAAGTCACAGCAAGCAGCAAGGATCAGACAAAACTGTATCAAATTAATGTCCTCCCCCAAAAAAAAATTGGTGGTAGGACTTGGAGGACGTTTAAATTGGGCAGCAGGTTGATGTGTTGGGACGCTATCCTCTTCCAGTTTCCACCTCTGACATGGCTCATGTACAGCCTTCTCCCCATCCCCAAAGGCCTCATCCCACCACAATCAGAATTCACCCAGCAGAGGGTGAGGGACTCATCATCCCTTTAAGACCATAAGACATAGGGTCAGAAGTAGGCCATTCAGCCCATCAAGTCTGCTCTGCCATTCAATGAGATCACAGCTGATCTTATAACCCTCAAGTCCACCGTCCTGGCTTTTCCCCATAGTCCTCTATTCCATTACTGATTAAAACATCTGTATATCTCAACATTGAATAAACTTAATGACCCCACCATGAAGTCCCTCCTTTTTAAAGATTTCACATTTTAACTACCTCAGAGAAGAAATACATCCTTATCTCAGTCTTAAATGTGAGCCTTCTTATTCTGAGATAATGCCTTCTTGTCCTAGACTCTCTCACAAGAAAAAAAGACTTTTCCGCACCCATCCTATCAAGTCCCCTAAGAATCTTTTATGTTTCAATAATGTCGCTTCTCATTCTTCTACATTCCAAAGAGTACAGACCCAGTCTACTCATCCTCTCCTCATAAGACGGTCTCTCCGTATCTGGAATCACCCTACTGAACATTCTCTGAACTGCTTTCAATGCCAATATATCTTTCCTTAGATAAGAGGTGCAAAACTATTCCCAATATTTCAGTTGCACCTTGCACTGTTTTAGCAAAGACTTCCTTACTTTTACAGTCCATTCCCTTTGAAATAAAGGCCAACATTCCATTTGCCTTCCCTATTACCTGCTAAATTTGGGTGCTAGATTTTTGTGATTCATGATGAGGATTCCCAAATCTCCGTAGCTTCCTGCAGTCTTCCTCAATCACGTGGCTAGCCCAAAAATCAAACACTGTCAGGGCTGCTTGTGGGCTTCCAAGGAAAGAGAGAGGGATTGATGTCCCATTTTCAAAGTCACTCAATGCCTGATCAAGGGATGCCAGCTTCAGGAAATGAATTGGCCACCGAAAGCCAATCCCCAGCTGACCTTTACTGCTGATCCCACTCCCCTATGAACGTCAAACTGCAATAACATTTCCACCATCGCTGACTGGTGGCAAGAGATTGAAAACAATCCTGTTCCTGCTGTTTTTCCTCTTTGTGTTGCTTCTTCTGCTGTAGTCCTTGCTGCCCTGATGATGAAAAGATGGTCCTCAACATGGTAAAGTCATGCAGCTGTCAGAGTTATTTGTGACTACAACACCTCTTACATTTCATGTCAGATTGACATTCACGGAGCTGAATCTACCTTTGCAGAAATACACAAACACGCTCCGAGTCTCTCACAGAAATCTTCTAGTTTTTGTAATTGGTCATGTCTAGACAGGCTATCAATCTCTTGACGTCTGTTGAAACTTTAAACATTTTGTTTCCATTAGGCCAGAACATGTTTGTCCGAGCTGACTGCGGTGAAAATCCAAGACATTGTATTTGCTCTTAAAATCTTTGTGCCCACATTTTTCTGTGAGATTCTGTGTGCATGCTTTAATAAGTGGTTCCTTGCTATGTCCCTTGTTACTCATGGTTTAGTGAGGTCACTTCGCCAATGTGACATTTGTTGCAGTTTTATCTGAGACTAACATTCTGTTCCTCCCACAGCAATCCAAGATTTGTCCTTACTTATCCTTTATTGGACAAATAAATGTCTTTCAAATAGTCCTGTATATTCCACTTTCAAATTTTGCAGCTTAACGTGATTTGAAGTTCTCATTTGTATTAAAGCTCTGCCTGTGTTAGGGATATTTTAAACCAGTTTCTTTTCCTTCACAATAAGCAAATATTGTTACACAATCAGGGCTGTGCTGGACCAGGTGATCCAGGCAAATGGAGGTCTCGTATGAGGACATTGATGGGTTTTGCAAAGGGATTCAGGAACAAGGAAAAGACAGTAAAATTTGTAATGATACAACTGGTCTGGCCTGTTTCATACACGAGAAAACAGAGCTCCAGTGCAATTCCAGGTTTTACTGCTTTTCTCATTGTATTCCATCTCTGGCTTGCAAATCACACTCTTGATAGAATCATAGAATCACAGCATCCCTACAGTGTGGAAGTAGGCCATTCGGCCCATCGAGTCCACACCAGCCCTCTGAAGAGCATGCCACCCAGAATCCCTGTAACCCTGTATTTCCCATGGATAATTCACCTAGCCTGCACATCCCTGGACACTATGGGCAATTTAGCATGGCCAATCCACCTAACCTGCACATCTTTGCACTGTGGGAGGAAACCGGAGCACCTGGATAAAACCCACGCAGATACAAGGAGAATGTACAAACTCCCAGGCAGTCACCCAAGAATGGAATCGAACCCGGATCCTCTTTGAGAAACCAAAATGTTTTTTCTTTCATCCATTTGTGAGATGTGGGCATTGCTGTCTTGCCTTGTATTTGTTGCCCATCCATAATTGCCCTTGAGATGGTGGCAATGAACTGCTTTCTTGAACCACTGCAATCCATTTGATGATGGTGCACCCACAATGGGTTTTGGGGAGTGAGCTCTAGGATTTTGACCCAGTGACACTGAAGGAATGGCGATATATTTCCAAGTAGTATAGTGAGTGATGTGGAGGGGAATTTGAAGGTGGTGATGGCCCCATGTATCTGCTGCCCTGGTCCTTGTAGAGGGCAGTGGTCATGGGTTTGGTAGGTGCTGTCTAAGGAGCCTTGCTGAATTTTTGCAGTGCAACTTCAGATGGTACATACTGCTGCTACTGAGTGTCAATGATAGAAGAAGTAGATGTTTATGGATGTGGTTCCAATCAAGCATGTTGCTTTGTCCTGAATGGTATCAAGCTTCTCGAATGTAGGCAATCATTCAGGCAAGTGGGGAGTATTCTGTCACACTCCTGCCTTATAGCCTATAGATGGCAGACAGGATTTGAGCAGTCAAGAAGTGAGTTACTCACTGCTGGATCCCTAGCCTCTGACCTGCTCTGGATGCCACAGTATTTGTAAGGCTCGTCCAGTTGAGTAACCTCCAGGATGTTGTTCCTCTGTAGACAAAGGTCAGGCAGGCAGTGTAAACTTTGAAGAGCCTACTGTGGATTTGATCTCCCCACAGAGAACTTGCCTCCTCTTCCTTTCCCCTGCTACTCTGCCTCATCCTCAAGCCCCAAAGACAGAATACCCACGGATGCAGAAAAAGCATTTTAAAAGCCAACTAAAGATAACCCAGCAAAAAGAAAAATCTGAGCTGAAAGTTTAAATTGATGCTTGGAAGGATAATTAAACTATACATAGCACATGGGCCCTTTAAATAGAACTGCTGAATGTGTTATTGGCAATACTAAGTAAGTCAAACACTGAGAAAGATCAATTTGGCAATAAGTACTAGAGTAGTGTCTGAATCTTATTCAAACATTATAATAAACTCCCTCAATCATCTAGGATGCCCATAAGTCCCTTTGAAACAGCCCAACCCAATATGGGAGGCCACTCACTTCTAGCACTGGCTTGTAAAATAGGCCAAAGAATCTCTCAGAGTGTGTATCAGGTGTAACAGAACTGATACTCTCAAAAGGATATTCGAAAGGGCATAAATCCACTACAACATCAGAAGGTCAATACTGCTGCTTGACTCCAGTTCTAAAAATAAATTAAAGGGTGCCACAAAACAAGGCAATAGTTGAAATAATAATTGAATGGACTCTACTAGCATTAGATTGAGGAACTGAGAATAGCAAACCAATCAAACATTCAATCGGTAGCCTCATTCATCTGTTTAATATGCTCATCTACAATTCCCATGGGTCAGTATTGGCAGTCGTTCATTATATAGTTCCAGTAAATTGAAGATATTTTTCACATGACATCTCTAACATAGTTTCGTGAGCCCATAGAGAGTAATCTTTATGTGCAAGTCTCAGTTTGTTAATCATTTTGAACTGGAGAAGTCTTGTGCGGGCATCAGAATTGATACTGCACTATTCTATATAAATATCCACTAACCTGGGGTAGATGACATCTTACCAATCCATTATACTCACTGATAGTGGGAGTTCTGGCTCTGAAAGATGTTACCTCTCAAGGTAGACACGATCTGCTCCAAATTGCAGTTTACATGTTCTTTAATCGTGAAATCCATGGGGATGGAAAGGATAAAGGAGCATAATATTATGACTCTAGTCATTTACAAGGACAGATGATTAGTATTTTAAAAGATTTTTAGAGTGTTCATTGCATATTATTCTTTTCAGAGACCATTAATTGAATAGCTTTATGCATCAGTCAGGAGGTGGAATGTTACTTTGATTGAGACATGTAAATTATAACCGCCTACAAATCATTGTTGATATATTAGCAAATGAATGCTTAATCTATTCAAATGTCATTTCTCTCCACACAAACTTAATAGTCTATTTAAATTAAAATGGGTTTACGCCCCCACTAAAATAGATGGCAAAAGAACTACAAACAAAACCATTAGGCATCATCTACTAATCTTCTAACAATTGTTTCTAGATTTGTCAACTTTTTAAAACACCCTCAAAACCATGTAAAATGTAAATCATTCAAAATTTTACAGCACAATTGCATTAAAATTATGGTGTTGCAGTGCCCTCTAATGGTTAGCCGCTTGAAATCAAGATCAGAACATTCCAAACATTTAATGGCATTCAGAAAAGTGGAATTTGTTAAAACTAATCAATATTCTTGATTAAATGATATAATGATTAAAATCAAAACTATGTAAATAGTACAATTACAATAATTCCTTCATATCAGTTACTTAGTTTATACAAAAGTTTAGATCTAACAATTTTTACATGTAGTAGCAAAAGAAAATGATCAGCCATCGAATCATCAGGGAGTTTCATTGAGTCAGATTAAGCTCAAACAATTTAAAAACAAATTAAACCACATGCTTAAATTTATTTTGAAAGTTTGTAATTGTACTTTTATATCACTGGCAAATAGTACCAACTCTAAATTACTTTCCTTCCCTTAAATTAGTACAACTATCCATTTATAGATATTTTCGTGTTTGAAAATGACAGGAGTATCATGCAATACAAGTCAAAGGGCATTGACGGTATTGAACATGAAACAATGACAATGTGAAATTATAAAATATTTCAACATGGATCATAACATGGGACTCTCATGGTATCAGTTGATACAGAGACATAAATGAGCAGAAGTATATCACGTCAAATGCATGCACAAACCGTAAAAGATATGGCATGACCATGTTATAAACATGGACATGTTTGGATAGAATAACAAATGACATGAGAAAGATCAAAAGACATTTCAGGCCATCAACCTAAAGAGGTGATGGTGGAGTGATCACATCACTAGGATAGCAGCCCAGAAACCAGGCTAATGCTCTAAGTCACATGGATTCATGTCCCCCCACTGTTAAATAATGGGGAGTGAATGGCAAATTAAAATTGCAAAACGTCTGAAAGTAAAACCTAGTCTAATTATTGATTGTTGTAAAATCTTATCTGGTTCACTAAAGTAAGCTACTTTGTTGACTGACCATCAATCACCACCTTCATTACGTCAAAAAACATAAGGAATTGCCCTGGGACTTCAAGCCCCATGGCATCAAGTGTTATGGGCAAGGGCACTGCTTGCTGATTACAATCTATGCTGCACACCACCTCCTCCTCAAGCTGACAAATTGGTACTCCTCTATGCTGAACTTCAATTGGAGGAATCATGAGGATGGCAAAGGCATAGAATGTACCTGAGGAGGGGAGACATCAATGTTCATCACCAAGATTGACTGAATCAGCAGCAGGCAGTGACCTCCTCCTTGCCAATCTACCAGATCTATCAATCCATCAGAGCACTGCTAGCAACAACCACTGCACAGTTCGAGTGACAGAGTCTTGTTTTCGGATTGAGATACCCATGTGTGTGGAATTATCACATTGCTGAATAGTATTAATTGTGAACAGATCAAGTAATGAAAGATTGGGTATCTACATGATGCTGTGGGTCGTAAGCAGCCCCCAAAGTGTATTTAACTACAATTAATAGTTATGTTGGCCCTGCTTTATTTGCATATGCCAATTCCACAGTTATCATCAAACCAAAGCTCATCTCTAATTCATTGAAGAGCACAGCAGGGCATGCCAGGAGAAGCACAAAACACATCCGAGTGTCATGAAACAGAAATTGCTGGAGAAATTCAGCAAGTCTGGCAGCATCTGTGGAAAGAAAGCAGAGTTAACCTTTCCAGATTCTGAAAAAGGCTCACTGGACCCGAGATGTTAACTTTGCTTTCTCTGCACAGATGCTGCCAGACTTGCTGAGCTTCTCCCGCAATTTCTGTTTGTGTTCCAGATTTCCATGATCCGCACTTCTTTGTTTTATTTTTATATCTGACTGTCAGCTTGGTGAAACAAAACATGGGACTACTTGTCTGCCAACCACTGAACATAACATGTAATAGACAGAACAAAGCAAATGCACAACCAACAGATCAAATCTAAGCTCTACAATGCTGCCACGTCCAGTCATGAATGGTGACGGACAATTTTCTTTTTAATTCATTCGTGGCATACGGGCCAGCATTTATCACCCATGGCTAGTTGCCCTTGAGAAGGTGGTGATGCGCTCCTTCGTGACTACTGCATTTCATGTGCTATAGGTAGATCCACAATACCATTTGGGAAGGAATTCCAATTTGACCTAACGACACTGAAAGAACAACAATATATTTTGACGTCAGGACGGTGAGTGGTTTGGAGGTGAAACTGCAAGGGATTGTGTTCTCATGTATCTGCTGCCCTTGTCCTTCTTAATAGAAATAGCCATGGATATGGAAGATGCTGTCTACAAAGCCTTGATGAATTTTTGCAGGGCACCTTGTAAATGGCACACACCAAATTGACCAGCTAACTAGATGAAGAGGGTCCACAATTATCCCCATCTGAATATTGAGGGAGTCCAGCATATCTGTGCAAAAGAGAAGGTTGAAGCAATCTCAAAAATCTTCAGCGAGAAAGTGCTGAGTGGATAATCCATCTTACCCTCATCACGATGTCCACAAGTCACAGGTGCCAATGTTTGAATACTTATCATTCCATATGATATCAAGAAACTGCTGAAGGCACTGGATACATGGCTGTAGGGCCAACATTCTCATAATAATACTCAAGGCTTGTGCTAGCAAAGATCTTCTGTTCAACTGTAACACTGGTATCTACCCAATAAAGTGGACAATTGACCAGATAGTATTGTATATTAAAAAGCAGGACAAATTCAGCCTAGCTAATTACTGTCCTATCAGTTTACTTTCAATCAGCAGCAAAGTGGTGGAGGGGATGACCAACAGTGCTAGCAAGTGGCTCTTGCTCAGCAATAACCTGTTCACTGATGCTCACTTTGGTTTCCACCAGAGTTGTTCAACTCCTGATTGCATTTCAGCCTGTTAAAAATAAAAGAGCTGAACCCCAAAGGTGAGGTGAAACTCAATGCTCTTAATGTCAAGGCAACATTCAAGCAAGCAAAAGTGAAGTGAATGGGAATCGGGAAAAACTCTTCACTGGTTGGAACCATGCTCGGCACAAAGGAAGATAATTGTGGTTGTTGAAGTGTCAGCCATCTAAGGATCCAGGACGTCCCTGCAGGAGTTCCTCTGAATAGGGTCCTAGACCTAACCACCTTCAGGGTTTGATTGAAGATTTATAGCTCGCAAAGGAATTTGTAGCAAAAGAACTACAACAAAAGCTTAAACATCTAATCAGTAGTTCAAGACACTCCATACAATCAACACAAGAATTTCTGGACAACATCAAGAACACAAAAATAGATAAAGTAGAAATGATGGTCTCATTCGATATAACAGCATTGTTTACAACAATCCACAGAAACCTAGCCAAAGAAACTGTATCCAACCTACTAGACGAACACAACAGACAACAGAACAAGGAACAGATCAACAAACACTGCATACTCAAACTACTGGACTTATGCTTAACAACCCACTTTACATTCAACAGCAGGATGTATGAACAGATCAGCAGGACTCCCATGGGCTCACCCATCTCCGGACTGATAGCTGAGGCAATCATGCAAAGACTGGAACAAACAGCCCTCCCACAGATCCAACCCAAGCTCTGGATCAGATACATGGACGATATTTTTGTAATTATAAAAGGAACTGAAATTGAGAACACCCACTGGCTCATCAATACCATACTCACAGGGATCAAATTTACAAGAGAGGAGGAAAACAACAACAAACTCCCATTCCTGGACAGGATGATGGAAAGAAAAGAGAACGGTGACTTCCCTACAAAAGTATACAGGAAATCCACACATTCTGACCAGGTCTTAAACTATCACTGCAACCACCCCAACTCACACAAAAGGAGCTACATTAGGACCCTGTTCAAAAGGGCCACTACACACTGCAGCATACCTGATCTGCAGAAGGAAGAAGAAGAACATCTCTGCAAGGTCTTTACCAGGATTGGATAACCCCACAGCTGCATCCACAGATGCCTAACCAACAGACAACACAACCAGGGCACACCAAAACTCAAAACAATAGCCACAATACCACATATGAAAAAAACCTCAGAACTGATAACCAGACTATTCAGAACACTAGGAATCACAACAGCACACAAACCAGCAGCCACACTAGGACAGCAACAGACCAGGGTTAAAGACCCATTAGATACAATGGACAGGATGAATGTGGTTTACAAGGTACCATGCGGAAACTGCACAAAACACTACGTGGGACAAACAGGCAGACAACTAGCAACCCGCATCCATGAACACCAGCCAGCAACTAAACGACTCGACGAGATGTCCTTGGTTTCAATGCACACAGACGAGAAAAAAACACACTTTCAACTGGGACAGCACTATTATCATAGGACAAGCCAAACAGAGGACAGCTAGGGAATTCTTGAAGGCTTGGCATTCATCCACAAACTCTATCAACAAACACATAGAATTAGACACGATATACTAGCCATTACAATGCACAACCAGAACTGGCACCTACTGGAAGCAGCAAAAACCAGACCATATAAATTCAAACCGGCACAAGACAACAGCGCTTCACAGGAGGCTCCACAGCACTGAGGATGTCACCCAGTAAGGGGACGAAATGTCTCCTATCAAACATTCTAGTTTGACAAATACACCAACATCTAACCACCTTCAGCTGCTCATCTTTAAATGTCCCTTCATCACAAAGTTCAGAAGTAGAGCTGTTCAATTGTGGTTGTATAAATGTTCAGCACCAATCATGACTCCTGAGATACCGAAGCAGCCCCTGATCATGTGCACTATAACTGAACAACATCCAGGCTGACAAGTCTCCAGTAACTTGGACTAATATCAGGCATCTCCAACAAAATAGATCTAATAATTTCGCCTTGCCATTCATTGACATTACCTCACTGAACCTCCCACTCTGAACATCCTCAGGTGTTTACCATTGACTAGAAACTGAACTAGACCAGGCATATAAATACAGTCCCAATAAAGACAGGCTAAAATTTGCAGAGAGTAAATCACCTTCTGAATTCCCAAAGCCTGTCTTCCATCAAAAGACATGAGCTAAGAGTGTGATGGAGTAATCTCCATTTGTCTGGATGTGTACAGCTCCAACAACATTCATGAAGCTTGACACTATCCAAGGCACCCTATCTCGGCTGACCTTGGTCTGATGCTTTCCAGTGATGTTATTTTCAGAAATTCAGCAGTAGAGAGACACCATTGTTCCATGGAGTGTTTGATCTTCAGTGCCTGTACTTAATACAGGAAGACAGGAGCAGATGTTGTTTACATCACAATAAATACATTAGAGAGATCACCTCTAACAAAATCAGCCAGTGTTCAAATTAGCCATCTCTGAACAATTGATACCTAACTAAAACTGAATGAAAAGAGCCTTATAAAAATATATCACAATGCAAAAAAAGCAAGCTAGCTTTCTAAACTCAATATGCTTCTGCAAATGATCCTGAAAGACATTGCTCGACTTGCTCCTTTCTGAATGCTTTGTGCTATGTTAATGATACTACTCATGATAGCAGTTGGCTCCCCTCAGTTTTCCAACACTATCACAGTGCCAAGGCGAGGCTGAATAAGCAGGGCCATGAGTTGTTAAATTGCACGGTTTCATTTGAATTTTGAATTTTAGAACATAGAACATAAAGAATACAGCACTGGAACAGGCACTTCAGCCCACCATGTCTGTACCTACCACAATGCCATTCTAAATTAATCCTGTCTGCCTGCACCTGGTCTGTATTTCTCTATTCCTTGCCTGTTCATGTGTCTATCTAAATATCCATTTAACTTTGTTAACATATCTATCACCTCCTTCAATGAAAGGCAATAAAATGCTAACAGTTACTGTCTTTGTATTTTCTCCATTATTAACGTAAATCAGAAAGGACCAAAATTAGAATAAACAGCGGCTAAACTAAATATTTTTTGTAAATTCCAAGGGAAACACAAGGAGGGCATATAGCAAAATAACCAGCTTCTTATCGGCAAATTTTTGAAATCTGCTGACACAGACATTTTTTCTGATCTGAGAGCAATTTTCTAAGTGTCACTTTTAGTGTTAGATTCTACGCAATCTCATGGCAATAGCTATTGTTTTCTGTTTGAACATTGCATCAGCAACGTCACCGTGTGAAATAACCTGAGGAGTGGCAAGTCAACCAATCCCAATGCCAAAGTCTAATTTTGACGGAGAAAAGAAGTGCAAATTCAAAGCAAATGAGAAGTATTCATTCCAAAATTCCACAAATTACCAGCAACTGTTGATGGATATCCATGTCTACTGTTTCAGGAAATGACAAACTGGCGAGGGGTCTTGGTTTATGATCTCGTTCTTCACTTGGCTGTCTACCTCCAAATCTCCTGTCCCAAAAACGTCACTATTGCCTGGCAATGTTTTTGCTAGTCACATGCTTCTAAGCAATTACAGAATGAAAAATAGGCCTGTACTTAAAGATTATGATGAGTGCACAGTGAAATATGAACCCTCAACACAATGCATAAGCAATTTATTCTTGTTTCACATTGGGTATAATTGTTTATTTTTTTTCTTGTGATCTCTCAAACACATCTTCTGACAGTAATTAATATTTTTTTAAGTTGGAAGTAATTGCTGTTTGGATGCTTTGTATCAATCCCTTGGAGGGTTGGCAGATTTGCTGTTATGTTGGCGATCGAAGCATTTCCTTAGAATGGAAATCATTTATTCTAATAATGCTAATTGATGCCATGATTAGCAGCTCTTGGGAGTTGGAGAAATGCATAAAAAGCGTGAATACATTTCAAAATATGACCATTAAATTGAATTAAAGCTATACCATCCTTTTATAGTTATACAATGAAGGTAGATTAGTTCCCTTACTGAAATTCTATGCTTATTTTGTTTCAAAGTGTTTTACATTGGTTTTATATTATTTCATAGTGCCAATCCATTTATAAATGGTGCCAAATATCAACTCAGTTGGGGAAACAGAAATTACTCGATCAATGAATCTAAAATGGACATAAAGACATCGCCAAATTAATAGTGGAAGAACCCTGAAGACATGTTACTTAGAAGCTTTTCCCTCACATGGGCATCTATAGGGTAGCATTCTGTTAAATATGTGTGCTCTGTGCAAGGCTATAAGCCGTAGCTGTATTAACTGAGACATACTGAGGATGAATGGGGGCAGCAAGCAAGAGGGTACACAGGGACATTAATGTAGAAGAATTAGTTTAAAATCTCTGGAGTGTGCCTCAAAGTTACAATTTCTAAAAATTTTAACCCAGCACCTGATCACAATGTTACGTTAGTTCAGAAGGACTTCAAGCCGGACCAGATCTGAAGATTTTGTGAAGTGGACACATAATTTTTAACTGGGAACTGAAGAGGGAAGTAAACCATTTATTGAAAATCAGGTATGTTGAAAAAGTCACACTTTTTTTGTAAATGGGAAATTATTGCTTTTGTACAAATCAGCTGAAAAAGTAGATGACAAAGTTCAAAATGATCATCTTTAAGTGAGAAATAAAATAATTGGTGAGATATAAGTAATATAATATTGCCTTACACATTCTTGGGAGTACCATTAAATGCAAATGATTCTGGAGCATCTGATCCTTTTCTTGAAATGTCTTTGCTATTGGAAATATGTGGTGCTAAGAACATGCACAAAGAAGAGGACCCTCTTGAGGCATTGTCATAGTGTTTCCTAACCCCAGATAGGGAGGGCTTAGGTTCAAGTCCAACCTGCTCCAAAAATGTGTAATAAGATCACTGAATGGGTTGATTAGGGAAGAATAGGTATGAGCAAAGAAGATCCACATGTTATTTAAAGTGGCAAATAGTGAAGCAATTAGTATAGATGACAACAAATTCTGTAGTTTACCAGTTCATGCAATTTATTTTTGCCATTCTAGATTGATGCTGGAATCTGAATTTAGGTATCTCCATCAAAGAATGCTCTTCTTTCTGCACTGTTACCACATGCCACATGCATCTTATTAATTGTCCCATTTGTTTCTATCTCTGATACTTGTTTTGGAAGGAAGGCAACACATGGCTAAAGGAAGGATTTATGCATGATTCCTTCTCTAATTGAAGTCATAAAGAATTTATATTTGAGTTTGCTAGTAGCTAAGTACGTACAAGCACACTTATTAGAGGCAAACATTGAAAGTCTATTTTACCATATCACTTCCCATTATTTCACAAAAAGGGATTTCCCATTTAAGATGTAAACTAGAAGGAATTTCTACTCTTTGAATGTCATTAGTGTTTATAGTTCCCTACCCTACAGAGCAGTGGAGGCTTGGTCAGTAAATGTATTCAGGTCTAGATGATTTAGATTTTTGATTGGTAAAGAAGTCAAGGGCTATGTTGGAGAAGCAGAAACGTGGAGTTGAGACCACAATCCATGCAGCCTTGAACTTATTGACTGGTGCAGCAGGCTCAATAGAGTGAAAACATGTTCCTGCTCTTGCCCCTTATATTCTTAGATTTATTATCCAATTCACGAAATCAATTGTAACTTTGCTTCTGAAGTTTCTCTTGCTTGTCTTGTAGTAAGTAGGTGGATTCCGTTAATTGAGTGTATCTCAATCAAAATTAAACAGAGCAGAAAGAAATTTTGTTCTGTTCTAAGGAACAGTCATACCAGACTTAAACCTATTTCCCCATCCACAGATGCTGCTAGATTGCTGAATTTCTCCAGTATTCTCTGTTTGAAAGCAGAAAGAAGATGACATCAATAAAAAGAGAAAACCTGAAGGCAGCAATTATAGTTTCTGGAAGGACAGCAGCTTTAGGTGAAAAGGTTTTTATGTTTCAGCATTGGTACCAAGTTCTGCTGGAGAAATGCTTAGCAAAATATGCAAGCTAACTTAATCTTTATTTTGTTTAGCTATAAAAACCTCTGGCTCCCCAGATGGGACCGTACCCTTATTTAACTGTAGGTTATCACTCCTCCTGTTAAGCTGCAAAATGCATTGTAATTTGTATTAATTATCTATCTCTGGCCTTGCCAAAAACACAAAAAAGACCTGTAAAGCAGATCATTTAATATGTGCGTATTTTCCTGGGGAAATTTCTAGTGTCCCAACAGATGGTTTATTCAAATCAGCAGTGTTGCCCATTTAAAAGATTTCTTGAATAAGTGAAAGCTGTTTTTAACTACACGCAGATGATTGCATATCCAAGGACACTTTGATATCTCACAAACTGCCACCTTGTTCCTCCTTTCAATTTCAAAATACGATAAAATTTGGATAAAGAATACTATCAGCATGGGTAAACCCAGGGATCAAAGTGGACTGAGAATGAGGTTGAAATGAGATAAATGTACAGGTCAATGTATTAACACAGCTGCAAAAGCAAAACTACTCGATTGTATGGAAAATCAAATCACAGAAAAGCAAAATAGTCTTCTCACTCCCTGTGATACAAATAGACCATTTAAGACTGGATGCCAAGTGCACCATTTTGCCAATTACCCAATTATTCTAGCCCTGACACTAATTGTAATCAACCCACAACCAAATTTCACTTTATAACAACGAGCCATTTCAAGTCTAATCAGAGTTGCACAAAATGCACATTGAAATTCAATCTATCTTGCCATAATTTAGATTCAATTACTGAAGGCTGATTAAATGGTGTACATTGAACAAGATCTTTTTTATCCAGGCTATACATTTCTGACAGGTTATAAATTCACAAGACCTCATGTCCACCAGAGGCCATCAGAGTGAACATGACTCTTCTGCATTGTACAAGGAGATTGAAATAACCAGACCCGTTTGTAGTGGGAACTTACTGACACTTAATTTGCTAGCCTCAGGGATTTTGCAGGTGCTTGCTGAGATGTAAAAACAGGTTTGATTTATAGTTATGCACTGAAAATACTACATAAAGCATTACAAATGCTTACCTTTCAAAGAAAACCTTCTAAATAAAACTAGAAGAGGCAAACATTATGTATTTTCATGAGAAAAGCATTTTTAGTAATAAAATTAGTCGAACTGCTTTGGAAGAAATTGCCAGGCTGACCTCAGAGAAGCCAACTAAGCTACAAATCAATTCTCAGGGTTATTTATTTCCATGATTTGCTCTCCTTTCCAAATCCCGTGTGCATTGTCTATTCATCAGGAAAGAAATAGTAACACAGAGAAATAGAAAATGAATAGCAACAGCTTATGCACAGTGGCTCAGTGGTTAGTACTGTGGCCTCAGAATGCCAGGAACCCAGGTTTGATTCCACCCTTGGATGACTGTCTGTATGGATTTTGCCTATTCTTCCCATGTCCATGTGGGTTTCCTCCAGGTGCTCTAGTTCCCTCCCACAGTCCAAAGGTGTGCAAATTAGATGGATTAGCCATGGTGAATGCAGGGTTACAGGGATAGAGTAGGAGGTGGGTTTGGGTGGGATACTTTTCAGAGGGTTGGTATGGACTCAAATCGGCTGAATGGCCTGCTTCAAAACTGTAAGTATTCTCTTATAGGACTCAAATTTAAAATCTATGTTATGATACATCAGCTTAAGCTGCAAAATATTTTATGCCCTAGCAAGTTCTGATAATGTGGCTTAACATACAACCTCAGTATAATACCACTTGACTTACCATTGCGGTAAACACACTTCCATTTTGACAGCATCTCTCTTCCCTTGGACTACTACCACCAACAAAGCCAAGAACAGCAAGTCCATGAGGCTTCCATCACACCCAAGTTCCCCCTCAGTCTTTACTTGGGCAGACAGCAATAGCGACAGAATGCTGATATATCGGTTTCCTGGGGTTTCCTACTTCATGCTATTCTGGGACTTCCATCACTACAAAGAGTAGAGTGATTCAAGGAAAAACTGTCTTCTCTGAGCAACTAATGGTTCCTCAACAAATGCAACCTGGGCAACATGAACCACATCCTGAGAATGAAAATATAAAATAAGCACACTTGGCTGAAACGGTCAACTCCGTTCCAAATTAGAAGCAATTATTTGCGATGGGTGCATTTATCTCAGTAATTCAGTTGAGAATGTCCAACAATAATGGCCACAGGATAAAACATTTATTCTATCATTGTGGTAAGTGGAGGATCTGTCATTAAATTGAAACTTCTTAGCATCTCTAATTTTTTTTGTTTAAGAATATAAAAGGATTGTACTGAAAGTCATAGTCATGGAGTCATACAGTGGTATTTTATGGGATGGTGTGTTCTCCACCAGCATGGTCTGCCCATGATCCCAATGATGACCTCACAGCTATTTAACCCTTGAAGTATCAATTTCTGGAGGAAGCCTCACCTTAAAGAGCTGCTATCCAAACATATGGCCAGCAGATTTGCAATCCCAGAAGCACCAGACATCTGCAGAGGCCACTGCTGGGACTACATGCAGTGCCACCACTCTGAGGAGCTCACTCAGTTAAGTCATGACAGGTTATAGGGGCTCAGCACAAAGAGGGGGAGTGGAAGACAATGCTGTGAACAACATGTTGATCATGGCATGCCACGGTATGGTGAAGGTATAATGACCATGTCTCTTAAAGGTAAACTCTGTATTATCTGTGAGACATTAAAAAATACGCCTCTAATTCAAAAACTAAAATCATAGCAAACAAATATACATGGATATACAAAGACATGTGTTGTCAATTCTGTAATTATACATTTTTAAAACAGAGTTAACAAGATTTACAATTCAAAATAAAAACCAAAAGAACTGCAGATGCTGTAAATCAGGAACAAAAACAGAAGTTGCTAGAAAAGCTCAGCAGGTCTGGCAGCATCTGTGAAGAGAAATCAGAGTTAATTTTTCGGGTCTAATGACCCTTCCTCAGAACCAAGTCACCAGACCTGAAACGTTAATTCTGATTTTTTCTTCACAGATGCTGCCAGACCTGCTGAGCTTTTCTAGCAACTCCTGTTTTTGTTTACAATTCTAGCTCCAATGTAATTCTTTGGACATTTGACAATTGACCCTCATCTGGCGAACATGTATCCATAGGGGGAGGGACATGTTGTGCTCGATTGTTCTTGGTTGAAACCTTGGTTGACTTGCTGCTGTTTGCTGTCACTAAACAAAAAATGCACCATCAGAGCTTTCTTCCTCATTCTCTTTGTGCAGATTGGAATCTTGCATTTTAGTCTGAGCTGATTTCTATTGTTTTGCAATGTAATATGTTGATCAGTGAGTATTTCATACAATCCGAGCTGGTTATATATTATAGAAACCTCTCGCATGGTTGTACCGTACAGCACCACTTTCTGAGGTACATGTTTTTAGGAATTCATATCGATAGTATGTTGGCACTGGCTTGGATATTGATTTTAGCTTTCGAATGTGTGTTGACCTACCTTTTCAGGACATATGATGTTAGTGGTTGTAAAAGCTTTTGATTGCATTATAACATCAACATGGCGTGTGAGGTTAATGATATGGAATAAATAGCCATCTTCTGCAATTCAGCTTTCACCTGGTTAACTGAGCACATTCTTAATACTTGCCTTACTTCCAGTGTGGTGGTGTTGTACATTCTTGTCGGTCATCTGCATTTTTCTCTGGAGTCTGACTTGGTCTTTGGAACCAGATTTTCCTGTACATTCACTCTCAATGTTCTTCGGTGCCACATGCATTACAGATGTGAAGAAATGTTGGACATCTTCAAATAATATGCCAATGGCATGTTGCTTTTCCTTCCAGAAAACTCATCCTGGAGGTTTTAAATCAATGTAGAGATGATTACTAATTCACTGAGCATCTCTAAGAAACAAAAACAGAAATTACTAGAAAAAGTCAACAGGACAGGCGGCATCTGTGGAAAGAAAGAAGATATAACATTTTGGACATAGTAGGAACTGCAAATGCTGGAGAATCTGAGATAACAAGGGGTAGAGCTGGATGAACACAGCAGGCCAAGCAGCATCAGAGGAGCAGGAAGGCTGACATTTCGGGCCTAGACCCTTCTTCAGAAATGGGGGAGGGGAAGGTGTTTCTGAAATAAATAGGGAGAGAGGGGGAGGCGGATAGAAGATGGATAGAGGAGAAGATAGGTGGAGAGGAGACAGACAGGTCAAAGAGGCAGGGGTGGAGCCAGTAAAGGTGAGTGTAGGTGGGGAGTTAGGGAGGGGATAGGTCAGTCCAGGGAGGACGGACAGGTCAAGGGGGCGGGATGAGGCTAGTATGCAGGAGATGGGTGTGGGGCTTGAGGTGGGAGGAGCGGATAGGTGGGAGGAAGGACAGGTTAGGGAGGCGGGGACAAGCTGGGCTGGTTTTGGGATGCAGTAGGGGGAGGGGAGATTTTGAAGCTTGTGAAGTCCACATTGATACCATTGGGCTGCAGGGTTCCCAAGCAGAATATGAGATGCTGTTCCTGCAACCTTCGGGTGGCATTGTTGTGGCATTGTAACGTTTTGGGTCCAGTGACCCTTCTTCAGAACTGTATGCTGAGTTTTCCCACTAATTCCTACTTTTGTTTCTGACCCGCATCCACAGTTTTTTTCCTGTCTAGCCTTCCTAAGAGTCCTTGTTCAGAGAAATCTCTCTCTTGCTGCAGCCCCTTGCAACAAGCTCACAGACTTTTGGGATTTGCTTGTGTTACATGATTTCCTATCTGTTGGCCCCGGAATTAATTCTTACCTTGAGCTAGGCCTTTGACAGCTCTCCAAAACGTTTCTGAATCTTCCATGGAAAGACTGGATGTATTAATCCTGAAAGCTCCTCCTTAACAATGGCAAGCAAGATTTTCAGAGATCTCACCTTGGGACTATTTATTAATTGATCTGCATAGTTGCTGGAATTGCTCTAATTCAGTAAAGGCACCATTGCTCCCCAAGCCATAATTAATTATTTGCTTTCCATTTCTAGTTGAAGAGCTTTGTTTTACTTTCCAACAATAGAGTTTATGGTTGTTCATTTGTTTGTTTCTCTAAATTGCTTTGCTTTTCTCTGCTTTCAGTTTCCCTTTCCAAATTCTGTTTCAAAGAACAAAGAACAAAGAAAATTACAGCACAGGAACAGGCCCTTCGGCCCTCCAAGCTTGTGCCGATCCAGATCCTCTATCTAAACCTTTCGCCTATTTTCCAAGGATCTGTATCCCTCTGCTCCCTGCCCATTCATGTATCTGTCTAGATACAACTTAAATGATGCTATTGTGCCCACCTCTACCACCTCCGCTGGCAACACGTTCCAGGCACCCACCACCCTCTGCGTAAAGAACTTTCCACGCATATCTCCCTTAAACTTTTCCCCTCTCACCTTGAAATCGTGACTCCTAGTAATTGAGTCCCCCACTCTGGGATAAAGCTTCTTGCTATCCACCCTGTCTATACCTTTCATGATTTTGTAGACCTCAATCAGGTCCCCCCTCAACCTTCATCTTTCTAATGTAAATAATCCTAATCTACTCAACCTCTCTTCATAGCTAGCGCCCTCCATTCCAGGCAACAACCTGGTGAACCTCCTCTGCACCCTCTCCAAAGCATCCACATCCTTTTGGTAATGTGGCGACCACAACTGTGCGCAGTATTCCAAATGTAGTCGAGCCAAAGTTCTATACACTTTATTTTTCTTGTTGCTGCTGTATTACTGGGCTTCGGTCATTTTTTGGATTGTTCCTTTAAAAAGTAGAGACTTCTAGTAGCAGGTTTCTGCTATTAGATGTTATCACTCCAAATAAGGAATGAAAATGCTATAGGGGCTTCCTCTACCTTGGTGCTGAATTGGAGACAAAAAATGATGGAGCTACCTAATCTCTGCACTCAGTTAAGCCTGATGAGTTTAGAAAACTGCTTTTTCAATGTTTTAGAAGCTGTAAGTCAGTTTGAGAGAGTTCTGTATTTTAGCTGTAGGTTGCCTTGAACTGCTATTTCTTACATTTAAGTTGGAAAGCAAAGTTTGTTTTATTGAAAAGAAAACTCAGATGGCTACGAGCTTGACAGAACTTGAATTTTAGGCAGAAGGTCTTCTGGCTGTTTAATTTGCAGTTCTCTTTTCACAGAAATTAGAGTTTTTAATTTTCTAAAAGCTTTGAATCCAGAACTATAATCTTGCTGATTTTCAATGAGATTTCCAGTGGCGCCACCAAGATGATCTATCGGGTTTTGCCTCGAGTAGGATATTTGTATCTGATGCAGCAGTGCTTATGTTAACTCCTATAAATGCAAGAACTAGACATTTGTAACATAGTACTGAAAGATTCAAAGAGATTTATTTCATCCCCTGATATGTCCATATATTTCATACACAGGAACTGATCACTCTGTTCAGCTACAATTAGTAAGCTTGCCTTTACACCTTACATGATTTTTGAATAACAGTTCCATATTATCCACTCTCCAATTCTGTAGCACCTTCCTCATAAGGAAGATGGAAATTTGTGACAATACATTCTCTCTCTTCCTTTAGTAGCTTGAAATGTAATTGGAATGAGGTGACATCTCCACTTTAAGCATAGCCAGTATTTTTTCTACATCCTGCCTATCTATTTTGACCATATCTATTACTTCTGCTGCCTCTGCTTCTATCAACATTTTATTCGCAACATCTTCTTAGGAACTACTAATGTAAAGTACTCTTTAATTATAGTAACTTTTTTCTTGTGTCTGCAACCTAATGCCACCATCTTTAGCCCAACATTAGACTTCCGAATGGACCTCTCAAATTTTAAATTTAATGTTGATCTCACTCTTTCTGCTTCTTCTCTTGCAGCCGTAACATTGTGTTCTTCGCTCTGCTCAATTACGCCAGTGCACTTTGTATGGTATGATCTGCCTGTACTGCATGCAAAACAAAACTTGTCACTGTACCTAGATACATGTGACAGTAATAAATGAAATCAAAAGTATATCAATAAACTCTGCCACATCTCTTAATATGCTTTTTCTTATTTATGTGCAGACTGAAGATTTTGGGTTTCCTTTAGTTAACATTGAATAACCTCGAATCACGTATGGATATATTGAACTTTTAAATCAAAAATGTACCATTTAAAAGAGTGAAGACGAAATCCTAATTCAACATAATCGCCCGCACTTGGCCAAATTATCCAATCTCAATCAGGACAGAAATTCAGATATCTAAAAAAAAAGGAATTCCTACTACAGTCTGTTGCTGAGCACCATCCACTGGAGAATATCATTATTTGTGGACACCAGGAAAGCTGTACTCCACTCCCAGCAATAAAGCCTGCCATGCACCTGCTTATACACAAAGAACACTCACTCAAACAAGGGGCCCGGAGACAGGCAGTGCATCCCTGCAGGAGTCAGCAAAAAAGGGGAGAAAATGTGCGACAAAATAAATGAACAAAGAGGCAAGGTGCAGGTGTTCCTACTCAGCTAGACCTGGACTTTTAAAGTTTTCTTAAAACATTGGGTATGTTGGCATATGCAGATGCAGGTAAGAAAAAAATATAGTCTGCAGTTAATTTGCCACAAATTAACTGCCGGCTTTAAGCCAACACATTACTGTAACTGGAATGGTAATAAAATTATAATGATGTCAAATTAACTATGTTAAAAATCCCATGGAAAAGGGACGACAAGAGAAAACAATGAATCTGCCATATCTATTCAAGATCCTTTCACTCTTGATCATGCAATGCTTTACATAGAACACACAACACACATAAAAAAAAACTGTGTGAAGCTCAATTGCACTGGGCATTGTTTAATGAAGCCATTATAACTTTATAAAATAAAAGTAATAAAATTTTGCACCATATAATGAAGTCTTCTGAATGACACACAATTAACAAAAAGTCTTCCCAGAGCCGTCACTGAATTTCAGAACTCCCACAATGCAGAATGACACCAGCTGCTCAGTCGAGCGATTGACAAAAGCTGACAAGCAGGGAATCAGGTGGATGGACGTGTTCTTAAGTCTGGATTTATGAGGGTCACTGAGCATGCACCTGTACCTCACATCAAGTAACAACACATGATAGATTTATTAGGAGCATCTCGTCACCACAGCTTCTGACAGTTTATTAACTGATGGAGTGCAATCTGCCTGGGTGTGCAAATGAGTTAACAGGCTCCCCTGGCCTCAGTGAACAGCTCTCTCTTATCCGAGGTGCCTGAATGAATGGTATGCATTAAGTTCAAACCAGCACAACCTTTTTAACTTAATTAGAGAATTACTGACGAACACATCTCACAAGAAAAATCTAATTATTGCGAATTCTAATTGCTGTCCCCTCCATAGAAATTGTGGCCTGTTGCCTGATTGCATTCTCTGAGGAAACTCGGTTTAATCACTCGCTAACAGAAGTGAAAAGAAATTGGAAAATAAGAAGGGGGTGTGGAGAGGAGAATGCTGCCCAATTAACTGAATAAATGTGATAGATCAATATGCTTCCACCTGGGGGTGCATTGTGCATCATTAAAAAAATGAGGTTTGCCTAATTACAGTTTGAAAAGATTGAAAATTAATCCGGGTGTAGAATGAATTGAAATTGCAGCTCTTGAAGGATTGGCGAGATTGATTCATTCCACTTCTTTCCTTCCAACAAAAAAAATTAGCTTCTCTTAACCCTTTCAATAATATTAACCTTTATTTGAACTGCTCTGCAGATTACGTTCACCCTTTTTTAAACAAATCTAATTCCTCCTTTATCATCTTGCTTGGTTTTTCATTCTCTATATAATTGCAACCAGGAGACTACAAATACTTTGACCACATTATCCCCAGGTCTCTCCACCACTTTTTCTCCCCGCTGCCCTACCTCTCCCTCCCTTCCTCCATTTCCACAGTGTGATAACCCAAGTTCCCTTGCTGCTCATTTCAAATTGGTGCCTGTGACAGGAGTTTACTGCGCGATATAACACCATGAATCACATTAAGTCATTTCAACCAGTCCACATTTTCAGCTTGCAATTTCAATTACTGTCCATTAGATAGGCCCAATTTTAAATATTCAGTTCAGGGCTGATTTATTAACAAAAGTAATGCATTTTAGAGTATTTAAATGAGTGAGCTATTATTACCATGCTGCAAGAAACAGAAGGGAAAAATGCAACTCAAACGTATATTGTAGCTGAAATCAGGACCTAAAATAAATATTTGTTCTACAAAATAAGAGACCATAGAGTTATACAATAAATATTATAAAAATTGATGGTGTTCGATAAAATGTAATTAAACAAGAAATAGATTTTGTTTGCACACACCAAGCAAGAAACCACTCTAATATTGTAGTGTAATGGAAGAATTAACCATGAACAGAACCAGTAGAAAGGTTCCGAAATTTTTTTTCAATCTTGGCACCCCCCCCTCCTCAATCCTGCATATTAGAGGAAATTAGTCTGAAAGCAAAAAACTGGCACAGGTACCCAAATGGTGATTTTCGAGGAAGTGACCAATTAAGTGATCGCCATTAAGTTACAAGGAGGACCAAAAGGCTGCAGTGTTCACCAGCAGGAGGTTTATTAAAGCGGTGTTCACTCTGAATGCATGAAGCTTAGACTGACCTGCTTCCAGCCCAAAATGGCCAATGATATCATTACCTCAAGTGAACAGATGGTCAATATGGCATAACAAGGTGTAGAGCTGGATGAACACAGCAGGCCAAGCAGCATCATAGGAGCAGGAAGGCTGACGTTTCGGGCCTAGACTCTTCATCAGAAATGGGGGAGGGGAAGGGGATTCTGAAATAAATAGGGAGAGAGGGGGAGGCGGATAGAAGATGGATAGAGGAGAAGATAGGTGGAGAGGAAACAGACAGGTCAAAGAGGCGGGGATAGAGCCAGTAAAGGTGAGTGTAGGTGGGGAGTTGGGGAGGGGATAGGTCAGTCCAGGGAGGACGGACAGGTCAAGGGGGCGGGATGAGGTTAGTAGGTAGGAGATGGGGGTGGGCCTTGAGGTGGGAGGAGGGGATACGTGGGAGGAAGAACAGGTTAGGGAGGCGGGGACGAGCTGGGCTGGTTTTGGGATGCGGTAGGGGGAGGGGAGATTTTGAAGCTTGTGAAATCCACATTGATACCATTCCCTTGTCCTCACGTACCACCTCACCAACCTCCAGATCAAAAAAAAAGACAAACGGAACCCGGTCAATGTGGCAGTTCACCATACATACATGACAATCCTGTCCAGAAGCTGTATCCAATTAGAGATTTCAAGAATAGGGGACATATTTTAAAGGTGAGAGAATAAAGATGTAAAGAAGATATGAGAGGTGAAATTTTTTAAACAGAGAGTGGTTCGTGGGTGGAAAGAACTTCCAGAGGAAGTGGTGGATGCGGGAACAGTTCCAACGTTTAAAGACATTTGGATAAGTACATGAATAAGAAATGTTTAGAGCAAATATGGGCCAAGTGCAGGCACGTGGGACTAGTTTAGTTTAGGATTATGGTCAGCATGGATGGGTTGGACTGAAGGGTCTGTTTGTATGCCTTATGACTCTATGTGTCTATAACAACCTGTGAAGAAACTTCACATTGTTAAAATATAAAATGTTCCTACCTGCCAGACCGTCATCATGCAAGAAGCATCCCTCCAAAGGGCAGCCTGTGGTAGCAGCTGTCAACCCATGGGATTGTAACTACAGGGCTATAGAGGTTACCACAAAGGATGAAGGATTGGCACCCAGGTCACTCATTGGATGGCCACTATCATTTCTTCTAGTTTTCAGCCTCAATCAGTAAGAAACACACATGCTGTGTCAGTATAGTGATCTTGATTGGCCCTTTAGTTGGTGTAAATGGCCACTTGTGGGGTGGGCAGCTGTCAACACCTCCCTCAACGAAGCAGCCCCTTCCTAAAATGGCCCAGAGGTAGAAACACGCAGAAAAATTAGCACACCTGGCACAATGCAGAATTACCAACACACCACTTCACCTACCTCTGAAGTCAAATTAAAATTCAACTCTCTGACTCCAAAAAAAGGTCAAAAATATTGTCCTTTGCCCCTAATCTGCATCACATTGTTACTCCCAACTCCAGGACTAAAAGGGTTGAATTGTGAAGCTAGGTTTCATTGTAATTGTCATGTTTTCACTTGAATATAGGGATGACCTGAATCAAAAGGACAGCTAAAATGTCAAAAGCATTCACATGGGAAAACAGCCTACAAAACGATTCCCTCTGGTGATGCACTCAAGGATGAATGTACATGATTTAAGGATTAAAGATAGTCAATTTAGGAATGAATTCAGCCAGTACTTTTTTCATTCAAACCATTGCAGAAAATCTCTCCCTGCCAAAAGGCTGCAGATACCAGAAGAGATTCTTTGAAAATTGAGGCTGACTGTTTTATCAAGTAAGGCTTTCAAGGTATATGAAGCAAAGGTAGGTAAGAGTTTTGACTTGCAGATCAACCATGTTGTAACTAAATTGAGGAAAAGGCATAATTGACTGAATGGTCTGCTCCTGTGTGCTGGGACTGTGTCTGCTTTGTTTGGAGATCCAGTTTTATGATCACAACACTGAGCCAGGATAGTCTACCAGATAATGCTGCATCTATAAAACATTCAATAGCTAACTTCAGCAACAAAGAGCGCCCAAACATGAGTATCTATTAGAAAATAGGAAAATTCGTGGGGTTTTTGTTTTGTTTTTGCAGATAAATCCAGGGAGGGCTAAACTGAATTGTCTTTATTGGACAAAAACAGTGATTGAGACCTGAAAACACTATGGCATGACTTCCTATCCAGTTTATGCTATTGCTATTGCTATGGCCACCCAGACATGATTCAGAAAGACACTTGAAAATGTTCCTTCTCATACACTCATCCTGTCTTTAAAATTAGCTTTGCATGTAGTTATTCTTCCTCTTTAGGATCACTGTGAAATATCTGAGGTTCACAATAATTTAAACTAAATGTACATGTTGTGACAATGCTGTCACTTTAAGAGGTTATTTTGTTTTTTTTAATGAAGAGAGTTTGTAAGGCAGAGGTACTCAGCCGGAAAGTAAACAAATTGTGAGGCCTTGACTCTTTTTTTTACAGTTGGAACAATGGAAGCAGCCTGGGTGTGGCCAGCTCTCACAGACCAGACTTTCTAGGTTTTTTTAGTTTTTAAGTTTAGTTTTAGGAAGAAACTGTTTGGGATCTCAAAAGAGTTGGAAGCTTCATGAATGTCTCCTGGCTGCTAATTTCTCTGAATTTTCTCTTGATTTTTTTTTTCCTCCTGGGTTGGAGAACTACATGTGAGAATCTGTGTCTGAATTTGCCTTTTTGCCAAGGGGTGTGGTTATGGGATGTTACTATATTGGAACAGTTCATTAGTAACAGTTACTGCATCAGTTAAGTTTTCCAATAGTTAAGTTATTCTAAATTCCTCTTTCTTTTGTCTGTATTTTAACTACAGTGTTTAATTAAATTGTATTTTGCTTAACATTCAATAGTTTGACCAGTCGCCTCACTTCTGGAACATCGCACTTCATATCTACCCTTAAATAAGAAAAGGTTAGAGTCTAGGCTACGTTCTTAAATTATTTTAAGGGGGTCTGGTCTGGTCCATAACAATGTGAATGTCTCACTCTGTAATACTATCAATTCCCCAAACCAGCACTAAAGCTAGCATCATGTTATGGTAAGGCAACTCAGTTTTGGGCAGATGTAGTGAAAATGGATACAACTACCACTTCATATCTTGCCTCACTGAAATCACTCAATTAAACACATTAAGACAGACATTGAGGTCTCCCCTAGTCTCACACCCCCAGAGAGTCGAAGATAAGGAATGGACCAAGGCCCATGAAGGAGAAGAGAAAACGTGAATTTGCTTATGAACTTAATTTGCTTAAAAACAAAATAAGAGGAAAATATATACCCACTTAAATTACAATTTCACAATCAGCACATCTAACTGGTTAACTGAAATATTGTGAACAATTCCTTTCCACAGGGGGTGATTTCAAGTATCCTTTGGCACATCCGGACAATTGCTAACAACATCTGGACTCCAAAGCAGAATCATTAATCATCTCCAGCCAGTCATTCATCATCATTTGAAGGAACAATTTCTGCATCACTTGGAATGACCTTTGTGAGACGATGACAATAATAAGCTTTCCAAGCATGCCTGCTTATTCAGTGTTCTTTCTGCGATATTCCAGTGAAAGCTTCACTTTATTGTTGTTTCCAAAGCCTGATTCAACTAAATTTCACATGACACAAATGCCAGACCTTCCAACTGGGAAAATTTGTGGACTGTTGCATAAAGCAAACCTGGAGTAGGGGTGAGGTGTTGTAAATAAATCATGTCTCTTTTTTCCCCTCTACAATATCCAGCCACAATTTACTTCTGAATAAGTCAACCTTGGCTGGAGTACAATTCCACAGGCACCAACAGCACTAGTACGTTGCAACTGAATGGAGAAATATTGTCATTGAGAGTCACACAACATAAATGTTATGTAGAGGTCATTGAGCATAAAGATAAAGAGGGCATCCAACGGAGCACATTCCTCCAGCACGGCATCTTAACACTATGTTATTACAAATTAAATAATCTTCCTTAACACTATTTGATGTCTGTTTCATTTTCTGTAATTACAAAGCTGAACAACGATTTTTTTGTTAAAAAATCATCTTACTTAGAAGAAATTTGGCCAGTCCACGTCCAGCAACCTGTTCTGAAAACTCAGCTCACATTTTGACAAATTCTGTCACAGAAGTAGAGACCATTCACACTATTCTAAAACAATCAACACGTTCTAAAATCAAACAACACCACAGCACGGCGAAAGCAAAAACAAAATTCACCCAATCTTCTAATGTGAACACATATGTCCAAAATTTCCAGATTCCACATCTGGATGTTCACCAAAAATAAATTAGTTGTTCCTTGAGCCATATCAAGTGTCTGTGTACCAATTTTGTTGAAATCTGCCATTAGTGCTTGAGATATATTGGTTACAGGCAAACAAACTAATAGCTAAATAACTGACAAAGAAACTGTAAAAATTAAACAACAATTAACATACAAACATTGTTTTCAATTTAATCAGACTTTTTATTTGTATTTAAGTGTAAGGGTAAATAAAGTGCATTCATTCTCCGTCGCATAAGCCTGGCCTAAGTGTCAAATGGGTAATCAGTGTGGAGAACATTGGCAAGACAGAATTCAGTTCTTTCCTATAATTTACACACATTCATTCCAGCAGAGGTCACTAAATAGCAATAAAGACTGAATGCAGATTTTGATGACGGTTGAAAGGGTTGCCTTTGAGAAAAGGTTCAGCGGCTTGAGTCTATGTTCATTGAAGTTTAGAAGAGTAAAGACTTCAGTTGGTATTTTTGAAATCATAACCACTTGTTGACATCACTGAAAAATCCTGAGAATGGCAGATCCAAAACTTGTTCCACTCACCATACTCAGTCCCTAAAATACATATCAAAAGGTTAGAATTGTTGTTGATGTCCCATTTGGACACTTATCAAAGATTCCTAAAAGGTAAGCAATTGGAGCCTAAAACTGCTGCAATTGGTACATTGCAAAGTGCACATGGATTGCACCTGAAAAATGAGTGAAATTTGTATCAATTTCAACTGCTAGGAATTCGGGCCCATTTTTCTATTCTCTGAACCAGAAGTGCTGAAGTTCGACAAGATGTCCCTACTGCCATTCAGACAGCTCTGTATCCCAATTCTAACGTTTCAACACTCATAATAGAAGCAGGTCCTGGCTAATCACACATATGTGCATAGGCAAATTTGCACAAATCAGATGGATCCCCCTTTGTATCATCTGAGTGCCATTGGACAGATGCAAATGAAATAAGTGGTTCATAAATTCCAAAATGTTACAAGTAATGAGCAATCTGCTGCAAATAGTTGCAATGCATTTACAATCAACTGAGGTTCATCCTTCAATATACGTGTACTTAAAAGTACTGCACTAACATCCTTAAAGGCAAAATCAATATTGGACAATTCCTCTTCTTCTTAATGTTACTATTTGCATGTTCTTTAGATCGCAGTTCTACTTATCCCTGTTAAGATTTATAAGTGCACACCACCATTTGTTTTGCAGAACATGGTGAGATGGTGATATTACGAACATAAATCATATATTTACTCCCAGTGAACCTCCACAACAAGAAAAAGCATTTTTGTTTCTAAAAGATGAGACAAATGTAAAGCTCTAACATTCTTTTTATAATCTTACATTTCAATTAAACAGTAACAACTAAGTTTAGACTGGTAGCTACGTCTTCATTTAAATCCTTGGTTGTTCTGCTTCATGACAATTTATGACATCAAATGAGGACATGGGTTCTGCATTCATACGTTGATGTACGTTTACCAACCCGCATTCTGCGCCATGTACGCGCAAAGAGAAAACATCTACACTCATAAGCAGTAAATAAGTTTTAAAGGTGGAAATGGGATTCAAAGGACAAGCCCATGAATGTTTAATGCTCTCAGTTTAATACAACATTAGAGTTCTACTCCTTGAGATGTGAAGCTCTGCATTGTGAGATTATATCCTCCAGAGAATCATCATACCACGCATGCAGGTAAGAGTCAGACTCCTCAACTAATGTGATTTTAATATTGTTGCAAGGCCAACATTACAATATAAATCCACTCTTGTAACTAAATAAAACATCTGCCCAGCTTCTTATTAAGTGTGTGAATTGTCATTTTCATAATAGTGTGTTACAACTCAATTTACGTCATGATTACAAAATTATAAATAAGTGTTCGCCAAGTATTTTTCTTCATGAGGCATTGCTGTTTCAATAATTGAACATGAAGAGAGCTTGGATGTCAGGATTACCTCATCTGTGATGGTTCATAAACACAAATTCTAATTATTGTTTGTAGCTTAACAATGAATCTACACAAATAAAAATTAAATTGTAAAGTGCTTCCAATTTCAATGTTGATTGCTGCAACTGTATAAACAGATTCTAGCATTTAACTTATGCCAATGTTAGAACATCTTTTGACCATTTCAGCCATTTTCTCCTTTTCAAAAGTGTGTTCTTACCACATTCACCCCATTGAAAACAAATTAGAATTTCAACTGACTGTGCAGCTATCCATTAAGTTAAGTGACTAATGGGATGCAAAACAAGAGATAATTGCTAAGGTAATTCAAACTGATCATAATCTTCAACAAAGATTAACACCTGAATATTTTCATCATAGTAAAATCAATCAATTTGATGTAGGCTAAATGGGCTCAGTTTAAATCAATCCTCATTTTACTTAACTCTCCATTGCTGGGAGAATCAGGAGCAGATTTTTGCATCATTATAAATCATTATGAAGAGTACACTCAATACTGTTAAAGTTCAATTTGGCTGGACTTATGCTTGTACAGTTCGCACAAACAAAAATGTTGAGTGTTGATACTGACGCAGGTAGCCTATCAGCTTTGTTTTCACTCTTGTCTGAAACAATGAAATCAATTACCTCCAGTTAATTTCAAAAGTATCTATACAATAGCAGCTACCAATGTGAGCTTTCTGTAGTACACTCTATAACTTGGCATACCAAGCCTTATAAAGTCATGTGACAAGGTTTCATATGAAAGACGATTAGTCACCCTCAAAACTATAAAAGTCAGGAGTACGTACACTTTGGTGAGAATAGGCAAGAAATCAGCTGCAGGTAAATAAAAAAAAGTTACTCATTAAAGGGAACTATGTCATGGGTAGAAAGGGAAGTAAAGGACAAGTCTTGTTGGAAAGACCACTATTGTGTCTGACCTGCATATTGACGTGAATTCAGAAACTCAATGCTGAATGGTTTAACTTGAAAATGACACTACAGTCAACGGAGCAGTGGAATTGGATGAAACAATATAGAAACTACAAAATTAGTTGGATAAAAGATGTAAAGTATTTCCAGAAATCTGCTGAAATATTGTTTTGATATCCAATATAGTCACTGCACTCTTGAACAAATTAGAATAGTTGAAACTTAGCTATATTTCAAAATCCATAGACTTGTATAGAATTTCACTGCCAATGATTACTTTACATCTGCACATCCTGAAGAAGATATCCATTTCTGCTTTTTCAACACCTTTTCCTTTGACAAATATTTATCCATTTTCGATTAAGAGAAAGGAGCCGTATGCACAGTTGGCTAGTCAACAAGCATATAGTTCATAACAATATTAGTAGCTTGGAACTCATTTCCAATTACAGATGAGGTAGGATTTGTACAATTTGTGCCTGACATTGGTCCATAGTAAAATCATAGCATATGCCTTGGTTAAGCAACCCTTGACCAATCAATGATTCTACCAGGAAAGGAAGATCCATTTTCCGATAACATTTATAATTTTACAAGTTCCAAATGGATTCAGAATTCAGAATTAGCATAGGTTCTGAAAACAGCACACTCCATATATTCAAGGCTTAAGTAAGTTGCAATATTTAAACAAATTCATAATGAATTATAATACAAAATGGAAAAAAAACAAATTACCACTATTAGACCTTCATTTTAAAATAATGAAATTTGCTTATCCATTGTCAACCTCAAATTAATATCTGAACATTGGTGTGCATTTAAAACTAGACAATAGCTGATGCCTTAATTAACCTACAGAGACGCTGGGTTCCTCCTGAACAGCTGTGGATCATCAGAACAGACTGAACTACCATCTGCAGGACATGAGATTATCAACAAGTAAACACTAGAGGGCAAGAAAAATCAATTTTCAGATCGATTCAAATAGTGCAATTTTGACAATGCAACAGGTTACGAAAGGTCCTGTAATTTTTCAGAAGACTCAGATCCTTTGAAGATGTTTTTGCACCTCTTATCTGTGTCAGTAGAAATGTCCAGACACTGCCATGCTTCTGATATCTAAGTATTGGACAGAAAACCTCAGTCATTCCTGCTAAATGTTAAAGGTAAATACATTTGTATTACATCATATTAAATATTTCAGCAAACTACAACAGCAACTTGAATTTATAAAGTGCCTTTGCTGTAGCAAATATTTCAAGGTCCCAATAACATTGTCAATAAAGAAATATTTAAACTTTATAAAGAGATATCAAGGCAGGTAGCCAAAGGCTCAATCAACGAAGAAGATTTAAAAGAGCATCTTAAGGAGAAGAGAGAGTTCGAAAAGAGGAGAGGTTTAGGGAATGAGTTCAGAGCTTAAGGCCCAGACTGTTGAATGTACTGATGATTGTGCTTCTCAATGTGTTATCCCATGTAGTGTATACTAGGAAGAATCAGATTTTTGTTGAGACAGATCTCTGGAAGTTTACTAACAAGCGACTACATACAGTAATATGGTATCTCAAACTTCCATATACAATTCAGGTTCTATGTTTCCTTCTTTTACAATGACATAACATACATCGTTGACTGGCTAACTAGCAGACTGAATGAATAACTGGCTGTTTGCTAACAGACTGTTGATTGAATGAACAGAGTAAAATTGAGACCTGTCAGATCACAGTGTCGCATATTTTGATTCCATCTAGCTATCTTAAAGTTACAGTGCCTTTCTGAGATCTTTGTAGTAGTATGTCTTCAGCAATCAATAAGGGAGCAATTTAAAAAGGGATAGAAAATATCTCAGAGGTTTGTAGAGTTGGAGATATTACAGAGATAGGAAATGATAAGCTCACAGAGAGATTTGTAAATAAGAATGAGGATTTTTAAAATTAAGGTACTTTCACAATACATCATACATTACATATGTTCATTGAAGAGTTGTCACTGTTGTTAAGTCAGTATGGGAAACAAGATTTACAAAGCGGTTTCCAAAGAACAGAAGTATCAGCCTAACATCCAGTTTTGGAGCAGGCAGTCAGGGCTTCAGTTTAAATTTCATCCAAACAATGCATTGCATCATAGTGTCAACTTAATTTACATGATTCCAATGGTTAGACTGAAGATCCTCAATGAGTGGACTCACAGAATCATAGCTATGGACCACTGCATAATTGTATCAACTCCCAGTCCCTTCATCTACAGTTCCTCACTGTGACCACTGTTTTGCTGAATTCTCCTTAGTCAAGTCCTTACTCAAGCTTGATACCTTTTTGAAATAACTTCCCAAAGGCCACTATCCCATCACCATGTCACCCTTTATTTAAATGTGCAATGTACTTAACACCGGTTCGACTTCCACACGGAGTAGACAGAACCCCTAACACTCCTGTTTATGTCTGTCAACCAGGGTTCCCTGATTGGACCAGGTTAACAGCCCCAACCAGGGAACTCATATTCTATGAGGTCCATCTGGCTGACTTCATTACAATCACTACACTTTAAAAGCTGTTTGATCTCTTGAGTAACTGTTTCTCTTCAGGTTATTTGCATTTGCAGTTCATTTTGTTTCAAAAGCACCATAGCGTTTATAATAGGAGAGGGCATGAGAAGAGGAAAAATATGTAATCTGCCTATGATCCATAGCTGATTTGTTTGTCTTTCTTTGAATTTATGTAATATTCAGTTGTTCTCTTATGATGATCTGTTGGTGCTGGTATGTATACAGAAGGAGAAAATATTAGGGACAGAATCTTCTGTTCCTGGGGGTTGCAAGCTTGGAAGCAAGTGACTGAACCCTGGCACTACCTATCTCCTCCAGAACTAGGTTCTGGACAGGAAAGCCCATGGTCAGCCTTCCTGCCATGCTGCCAAAAGTAAGGCCTTTAAGGAGTCAATTAAAGACCACTTAAGAGTTTAAAGCATTGGCAAAGATCTGTAGCTCGGGTTGTGGGTGTGGTTGTTGACTTGCTCGCCGAGCTGGCTTGTTTTTGTTCAGATGTTTCATTATCATGCTAGGTGACATCATCAGTGGAGCCTCCGATGAAGCGATGTTATTCTACTCCACTTGGAATTTATACTGTCTGGTCCGTTATGGTGAGTAGTGTCATTTCCGGTTTTGATCTATATGGGTTTATATATGGGGTCTAATTCAATGGGTGGAGAACCATGGACCCCATATATAAACCCATACAGATCAAAACCGGAAATGACACTACTCACCATAACAGACCAGACAGTATAAATTCCAAGTGGAGCAGAATAACCGCTTCATTGGAGTCTCCACTGAAGGTGACAAAACATCTGAACAAAAACAAGCCAGCTCAGTGAGCAAGTCAACAACCTCACCATTTAAGAGTGTTAGCCTTTTGGCACAGAGATTAACTCAGCTGCAGAGGGGCCTGTCACATGCAATATTCCCAGGCACCTTGTCACCTTGGAGAAGGGGAGAATCCCATGATCAAAGGTGATTAGTGCCTGATCAAGGTACTGGGCATTGAGCAAGGCAGTGTCCAGTGGGAGCCAATCCCCTGCCATTGCTTCCTAACCCCTGCCCAGAAATATGCTAAACCCAATCAGAAATAATGATTGATATTACAGGTAGTTCTCCTATAACGTGATAGTTGCATTCTTATGTGACTTCGTGCTATAGAAAATCGCGCTTAAGAAAATCGCTATAGAAAATCACTATAATGTACAATAGAAACTTCGCATTATCCAAACAGCATCCATCATTCATCAATCGCGTTACAGCCAATTCGCGTTAATGAAACACGTATTACAGCAGAAATACTTGTATAGTATATCCTTCCTCGCACTCATCCAAATTTTAATTTTACTATAAATTTACAGTTGCATCTTATGCTTGGTGAGACTCACTTTCATTTTGTCTACTTGTATTTGCAAAACCAATATCCAATGTTGACATGTGGTAAAAATAGTTTGATGGAAATTTTCTTCACATTCAGGGTGATTTTGCAAAAGGGTTATAGCAACTCATCTTTGACAAGTCTCCATATCCTAAATACCATCATAGCTGTGAAAAACTTCCACTTTCAGTTGGGTTTAATGCAATAGCATTGCTGTGTGTGTCAGTCACATTTCAGCTGTGAGTTTGTCAGATTCCATAAGTAGCAACAGAGAATTGTATTAGGAATGCAAAATCACTGGCCTTAAATTCTGTTACTGTCTAGAAACCCAGACTTCTTTATAATTTCCACGCGTACCAATGCACGTACTTCAGACCTACTTCAACACGACTGTTTGTGTAGAGCAAATTATTATTTGTAAGCAAAGATTCTGGAACACCCACCACAACACAAAAAGGCAAGATACGGCACCTGGACTACAATTATCTGGTGAAAGCTTTAAGCAATTTTTACCCATAACAAATTTTTTCTTTCAACTATTGGCCTAAATGCAGGATAAAGTTTATTTATTATCTCGGTTACATTCCAAACTTGGACTCCATAGTGTGACATGTAAGTGTTGGTTGGTCTGGTGACATATAAGTTCTAACTGCCCTGCTCAAACCTTTATAGTTTCAAACTTATGCACAAGCACATCTAGTTTGGCAAACAAAGCATCTCAGGAAGTGATGTGCGACTCTTATTCTCTTGCGTTGTCAAATCATGATTTCCTGTTTATAATCTGATAACACACAAGTTTGTCCTTGATGAGTGAACTTACAATTATGTAGAGTGCCAGGTACCTGCACACTTTTCCTTCACTATGCAACTTTACTGAATTTAGCTCATAAGTTAATGCATTAATCAGTCTCAGAGAAATCAAGTGCAACAACAACAGGCATTTATAAAGTGCCTTTAACATGGTAAAGTGCTTCACAAAAGCAAATACCAAAGAATATTTGACATCAAGCCACAGAGGCGGATTAGGTGAGATATTCAAATGTTTGGTCGAAGAGGTGGCTTTTAAGGAAAGTCTTAAAGCAGAAGAGAGAGCAATTTAGAGAAGCCATTAAAGAGCTTATGGTCTTAAGACTATTAAAAGCACAGATGTCAATGACAGGGTGATTAATACTGAGGATGTACAAGACGGATATCTTGGAATAGTGTTTCAGAGGATTGCAAAACTGAGGAGAATTACAGAGATGAGGAATTGAACAAAGTGAGAATTTTAACATCAAGGCATTGCCAGACATGGAAGCAATGGAGCTCAGTGAGCACTGATGTGATGAGTAAATGAAACTTGTTGTAAGTTAGGAAACAAACAATAGAGTTTTTTTTTTATTAACTCAAATCGCACAAAGGCACAAGAGATTTGTAGCTGAGAGGCCAGCCAGGAATAACTCAGAATGCACGCTGTGGTTTGTCTGTGGAGACAGAATAATTATTTAACTCTCCTCTTTGGGTCATTACCCCACCTCCACCCAACCTCTCAAAGGATTAAAATGCCTCCATCCCAGGTGTTGGAATGGGATGAGTATCTTTCCCAAGCAGCAGATTAAAAGCCCTAACCACTGGACTTTCAGAATGACAGAACAATCTAAATAATCTTGGCCCTTGTTGTACAACCAAAGTATCAGACTAAAGCATATTGGTGAATAATAACTGACTAATACTTATCTACTTGTAGTGAGTCTAAAGGCATTTTGGGGTAGATATACAAAATATATTCTGGCTTATTTTTTGGTATGATATTGACTTTTGTTTTCATAAGCACATAAAAAAGTTTACCTATGTTTCTTTGTTAATTTTTTAATGCACGTTAAGTGTTTCCTGACTAAATTTGTGCCAGCAAAGGCAGGAACTAGGAAGACAGCATAAAAGCACAAGTAAGGGAATGATCTATACCATCAATGTTGAAGCTGGGATGTACGGTTTGTTAAGAAATACCACATTTGAAAGGGAGAGGCAAGTTGGTCTTGAAAGCACTCCTCATAAAAATTAGATTGATGGAATAATTGATCTCTTCTAGCCACTCAAGTTGACTGACTGACAGCACATATTTCTGTCAGGTTTTGCCCCAAGCAACCTCCTGTGTTTTTTGTTTAAAATAGTGTTGCAGCATCATTGAGTCATCAGACTACAACCTTTCAATCTAAGGTAGGTGCCCAACTGCCTACAGTGGGCAGTCTAGTCATTCCTGCTTTGAGGTAGGGGAGGAAATCAACTGGGAGCACAGCAGGAACAAGGCTTGATACAAGTCACTCCACTATCCTTTGGTCCTATTCATGGTAGGCAAGTTATAATCTACTGCAAATGTGACAACACTGTTCCTTTTACACTGTAATTGAGGGATTGAGTCCAGCTTCGGTTAATGGGGATGAACACCTATCTTCTTGACTTAACTCTTCTCTTAAGAGTTCCAAGTAAAATTAATTATATATTTGTAAGTGGGAATTAATGCACACTGATCGGACTATAATGTGATAATGCAGAGGGAAGGTGACAGATGAGGATGACTCTTTTCCACTCTCAGGGTGAGTCTGTAGGAGGCTGTACAGATCAATGCGGCTGCCACAGGCTCTGTTATACTTGGGACAGGTGGTGGTCACAGGAAAGGGTGGGTGAGGTATTGGTATGGCAGCACGCTCCTTTTTTCACCTGCCATCCACTTTTTTCCCGACAACACGTCTCAAGGTGCTCGATGCCTTCTCAGATGATCCTTCTCCACTTTGAACAGTCAGCTGTCTGTGGGAATGCTACACTTTGCCAGTGAGGCCTTAAGGGTATCAATGAAGCGGTTCCTCTGTCCATGTGGAGCTTGCCTGCAGTTTCGAAACTGGGAGTGTGAGCGCCTATTTGGGGAGTTTCGTGATACCTGTATTATGGAGAACCAGTTAGCCCAATTGACAAGATAGCTAGCATGCAATTCAGAATAAAGTCAATAGTGCAGGTTCTAGCTGAGCTAAATTGGATACGTACCTTCTTGATATCCCCAACCCTCTTCTTCAAAAATGAAAGGCAATGGTAATTAAATCTGTACAAATAAGAAAATATTCAGGCTGAAGCATCAGTAGACAATGAGCCAAGGACCTGTATTCAGGTAGAGAACTCAGTACTCATTGTACCTAACCCTATGTGGAGCATAAATCTCACCACAAAAATGGAAAACCGAAAAATAAATTGATATTAAAAACAATAGGTTACTTCTCGGTTAATAGCTCTTTATCACAAAGCATTAATTTTATGAATTTCATGTTTTTGTTGGAAACCCCAGTGAGAAGGGAGAATTATGTGTTCTACATCAGCTATTTCGTTCGGCCAGTTTCAGTTTTGAGCACTGTCCATACAATTATAACTTCTAATTATAACTTCTTCCTCATAGAAACTAAACATTGTCCAGTTGGGGATTTCCAAAGAAGTAGTGAGAAACAAGTGTCATAAAATTCCATGTTTAAAACTAAAACTTAATGAGACTGTTTCGGATTAGGATTAGGATTGTTTGTGTTGTTGATCAGAGTTTCAGAAGAGAGTACAAGCTAAGAGTTTATTCAAAATGCTAATTACTGACGATACACAACCAACCACAAATTTTCCAGCAAGCGCAGGGAAGATGGGTGACCTAAATGAAGCAAGGTAGGATATGGGTAGCTGAAGTATGGATGAGTTTTAATTTATGGAGGGTAGAAACATGAAAGATGAGGTAGGTGCCCAGGGTCATAGTGAAATCTGCAAGTAACAGAAACAAAGACAAAGATTTCAACAGCAACCAGACTGAAGCAGCATTGCAGACGGGCCACTGGTCATTCAAGGTTGGCAGGATTGGTTGCAGAGTTCATTTCATATTCAGATATGATACTGGGGTTGCAAATTGTCCCATATCGACAATTTTAGGCAACTGTTAAAAAATGGGGAAGAATTAACAGCAAGTGAATGGTGTTCATGGCAGGAGTCAAAGACAATGTCTTCAGTCTTCCCAATATTTAATCAGAGAAAATCTTTCTCATCCTATACCAAATGCTGGACAAGCAGTTTACCGAATCTTAGGCATGTAGCGGACGAGAGATGGCATTCTGAGGTAGAGTTCGGTGTCAGGACCAAACAAATGGAAACCGACCTTGTGTTTTCAGTTAGTTTCAGGGAAGGACAGTATGTGGATTAGAAATAAGAGACCAAGGACAAATCTTCTGATGACTCCAGAGGTTGCAGGAGCAGGAAGAGAAGCAGTTATGGTCAATGGGAGTTTTCTCCATTTTCTATTCAATTGCATTTTTTCTGAAGTGTTTAGACACCATACTGCACACTGCACTTCAAGCATTGCAGATTTTCATGGATTTGTTGTTACTTTATAAGGTACTAATAAATTCCTACCTGTTTTAAAGCAGAATCTGCAGCTAATCTGAAAATCAGTCATTACTTACTTCCTGACTCAAGGATATTTGTGCTCAAGAACAAACATGCAAAATGAACACTATGTAATTGTACTAATCACAGTAAAACTTTAGCAAATGATAAAGCAAGTTTACCCTGGGGTTAATTTGATCATTCAAGCAGGGAGAAATTTTCACCCTACCTGCTCAACAGGTAGCCTGCTGTTTTCTATTTTAACCTGCTATTCTGAAAAGTGAATCCAAAGGGGTCCTTTGTTAAATGTGCAGATCAATGCCCAAGACATATTCCAGTTTCTACTGCTTTTGTTAACTGTTTAAAGCGAGTGTCATGGTTTTTCTACCAGGTAAAGAGGGAAGGGTTGGGATATCTGGCCAAATGACACCAAACAGGTCAGTGGAATCCCCAGCCGTACACTGTATGGACCACCTGGCAGGCATATTCACAGACATCTTTAAACCCTCCGAACAATCTGAAGCCCCCATCTGCTTCAATAAAACCACCATCATCCCAGTACCAAAGTAAAATCATGCAGATTGTCTCAATGACTACCAATGACCCTGGCCCTACATCCATCCCTGGAGCATCTGGATAACAAGGATACCTATGCCAGGTTCCCGTTTATTGACTACAGTTCCGCCTTCAACACCATAATTCTAAACAAACTCATTTCTAAACTCTGAGCCCTAGGTCTCGGCTTCCCACCTTTGCATTTGGATCTTCAATTTCCTGACCCATAGACTGCAATCAGTAAATTCAGGCAACAACACCTCTTCCACCATAATCCTCAACACTGGTGCCCCGTAAGGCTGCGTACTCAGCCCCCGACTATACTCCTTATGCATTCACGAACTGTGTGGCCAAACTCTGTCCCAACTCCATTTACAAGATTGCTGACGACACCACCATCGTAGGTTGGATCTCAAACAACGATGAGATAGAATACAAGAAAGACACTGGGTGCTTAGCGGCATGGCGTAAAGACAACAATCTCTCCGTCAATATCAGCAAAATGAAGGAGCTGGTCATTGCCTTCAGGAAGTGACGTGGAGGGCATGCCCCTGTCTGCACCAATGTTGCTGAGGTGGAGGTGGTCAAGAGCGTCAAGTTCCTGGGAGTGATGATCACCAACAATCTGTCCTGGTCCACCCACATCAACACAGCGGTCAAGAAAGCACAACAACATCTCTACTTCCTCAGGAGGCTAAGGAAATTCAGCATATCCCCAGGGACTCTTACTAATTTTTATAGATGCACCACAGAAAGTATCCTATCTGGATGCATCACAGTGTGGTATGGCAACTGTTCTTCCCAAGATCACAAGAAACTACAGAGAGTCATCAGCACAGCCCTGTCCATCACGCAAGCCAGCCTCCTATCCATTGACTCTATCTATACCTCCTGCTGCCTCAGGAAAGCAATGAATATCATCAAAGACCCTTCCCACCCCAATTATACTCTTTTCCATTGGGCAGAATATACTAAAGTTTGCATACACATATGAACAGATACAAGAACAGCTTCTTCCTCGTTGTTATCGGACATTTGAACAGAACACTCAAATGTTAATTCTGATCTCTCTCTCGCTCTCTCTCTGCAACTTCTATCTGGCTGTATCATTATATTCTGCAGTTTGTTCTGCACTTTGTATGGTACAATCTGACCGTACGGCATGCAAAACAACACTTTTCACTGTATTGCAGTACATGTGACAATAATAAATCAAACTCATACTCAATTTTATTTTCCTTGTGGAGACCTGAGGATCAAGACCTCTGTTGCAATATGGCTCACAGTTAGTCTGCAATACACCTTTCAAAGACATGCTCGTGATATTATCAGTATATTGTAGCATGTGATCTGATGGTATAAAGGCTTCATACTTCATCTTAACTGAAGCCACTTGAAGCAGACACTGAATTGCCTGTGACTGTAAGAGAATGTGAGTAAGACTGTGACAGAGAGATATAGAGAGAGTCATACAGTCATAGAGTCATACAGCACAGAAACAGACCCTTCAGTCCAATTAATCCACGCCAACCATGTTCCCAAACTAAACTAGTTCCACATGCCTGCATTTGGCCCATATCCCTCCAAACCTTTCCTATTCACGTGGTTATCCAAATGACTTTTAAATGTTGTAACTGTACCTGCCTCCATCGCTTCCTCTGGCAGTTTATTCCTCTTAATAATCACTCTCTATATAAAAATGTTGCCCCTCATGTCCTTTTTAAGACTTTTTCCACTCACCTTAAAAATAGGCCCCCTAGTTTTGAACTGCCCTACCCTAGTGAAAAGACCCTTTCTATTGGCCTGATCTATGCCCCTCATGATCTTATAAACCTCTAAATGTTACCCACATCGATTGGTTTTATTAAGGTAGGTGACATAAACATTGCTGCATCAGGCACAAATACTCTGATGAAGGCGAAGTCCATAACACAATGACAGTTCACTTAAGGAAAGTTGAGGACAGTCCTGACTGAAACTCACCTACCATTGCATATTCAATGGTGACTGTTCCTTTGATGTTAATGATGTCCCAAATTTGACCAAAGCCACTTACCAGCTGCCTGTACTATCCATTTGGACCAGGAAGCTGCACGTAAATAAGGTTCAGAGCTTAATTTATCACTGGCGTTCACTCTGCCAAGTTCAGTAGGTTTGTCAGTCGTCTTGTCTCCACAGTAACCCCCACACCTCACTTTCAGAATTGCCTACACAATTCCCACTCCTGATTAAAATTGGTCCTTAAGGATCTTACAATGCTGAATGCTAGATAAGTAGTCGGAGAACTGCTTCAAACCATTATCAGCACTTATCAGGGAAAAAAAAACACCTGAGACTATGGACCAAACATCTTGGATTGATTTTTAACCCCGGAGGCAATCATGAGTTTTTAGTCAATCACAAGAACTTGATATTGTCCTTATCAAACCATGAACTAGAATGAAAAAGCGCCTACTTTCGTTGAAGAAAGAATTTTAACTTCTCCTTCGGGTGGAAATGGAGATGAGAGACAGCTAAAACAAAGCAGGTAAAATAGCCCCTTCATTAATTATTGCCTGACATTTAAGCATTTCATTCAGACATGCAGGGTGCTGTAGTGATTGGAATGAAGTCAGCCAGCTGGACCTCATAGAATATGAGTTCCCTGATTGGGGCTGTTAACCTGGTCTGATCGGGGAGTCCTGGCTGACAGATATAATCAGGAGTGTTGGGCGTTCTGATCCATCTAGGAACAAGCTCTGTTCTAGCTGGGTCAGTGTCATGTACTATGCACTTGTAAATAAAGGGTGATTTGGTGACAGGACACCAGCCTTCATGGAGTTATTTCAGGTGCCAGGCAAAAGCCAAAGTGTTGTAGAAAGTGGGTTCTTATCAGGAACTCACATACTCCTCTGAGAAAGATAACTCCTTATATGGTATCACAGAGTATTGGAAATAATAGCACAGGAAAAATCCATTTTGGTTAACTGGTCCAATGATGATGCTTCGTCTTCCATTATCATTGAATTAGAGAATGGTTAGAATACAGAAGGAAGCCATTCAGCCCTTTGGGTCAATGCTGGTTCTCTGCAAGAGTAACTCAACAAACTGAATCAACTACCTCTTCTCAATTCTAAACCTATTTACATACACTTTCCTTATTCATTTTACACCCTTTTCAAATTTATATATTTCTTACTTTCATTATAAATTTTCTTATAGTTCATGTCCTAATAGCTAGTTAGGGTGAAGTATTCTATTTCTCAACAACTTAGAAAATATCCAATTACCTCCTTTTATTTCTGGTGATAATACTAAACCTATGCTGCTTGTTATTGATTTGTCCCAAAGGAAACAATCTTTCATTATTTGCCTTTTCATAATTTTGAAAATCCCTATTAAATTTTTATTAAACTTTGCAAATTTAACAAAAAGTTCCAACAAGTTTTAGTTTTTGTTCATGCATAAAGTCTCTAATCAATTGTATGATTATAACTTTACGCAAGTAGTGCGTTTGGGAATTAATGGTCTTCAGCTTTCAGAAACCAGTGTAATTGATTAGCTTTTACAAAACTCTTCTTAAAAGCTTTTTTTCTGCAGAGGTAAACATCAAAATAATTGACACTTAAGCCCAGAACACTTTTCCAACTCAACACCTAACTACAAGGTAATGAAATCAGATAAATCATTTTTAATTGCCACACATCTACATGTTTCTCTTAAGCCACAAGCTAGTATCTACACTTCCCCTTTCCATGTTTCTAATTGACTTTCACATCACAAGGCTGAACATTTCCCAAATCGCACACCCAGGTCAAAAGAAGTTTTCTGGACAGATTTCCTGCAATCATACTGAGTTCTCCTAAGTTTATAATGGGCTGGAATTTATGATTTTTGACAGCTGAGGGAGGCAGAGTGAAAACTGAGGGCAGAATTATCCCATCTTAAATCATAAGACGCAGGAGCAGAATTAGGACATTCACCCATCAAGTCTGCTCTACCATTCAATTATGGCTGAAATATTTTTCAACTCCATTCTCCTGCCTTCTCCCCGTAACCTTTGATCCCCATACTAATCAAGAACCTATCTATCTCTGTCTTAAGTACACTCAATGACTTGACCTCCACCGCCTTCAGTGGCTATGCATTCCACTTGAATTTTGTTGAGTGAGATTAATAGTATCTAGTCCACAGGGCCCTGAGCAACTTTTCTCAAATAATCTTCCAGTTCTTCACCTTATTGTGATGCATCTGGGCTCTGTGCCAGTCGTCTCATGGAATCACACGGCAGTACTGATTAGTAGGGTTTGCCATTTCCTACACATTCCAGCATTCATGCTGCTTCTTCCATTTTGAAGGCCCCAGCTGCTCTTCATTTCAGACATAGCAAGCCAGGACCCCGTCTTTGCACCAGAATGATCAACAATTCCAATGGAGGAGGTGGCTCAGGAAGGGAAGCTGGCACCCCACTTCAGCTGAAGGTGCTGTTGGATGAGGGGTAGAGAGGAGAGCAGTGCTTAATCCTGCTGACCACCAAAGGGGGCTTTGCTGCCAGACACAGCCAGGCTGGACCAAGACAACAACCCAGGGTGACACTGTGACCTGGGTAAATAGGAGAAACTGCAAGAAAAAGGTCAATGATCTTCTGTGGTGTACAAGGGAAAAATGCCACTATCTTCTCTCCGCTACCTCACACTCACGGTACAACCACTCGTACCAACTCTGCTAGAGCAACCCTTGTAACAATTCAACTCTCATCCTAGCATGGATCATATTGACTGATTGGTTCTCAACCAACTTCTCAAACAATTAAATAAAATCCAAAAGAACTGCGGATGCTGTAAATCAGGAACAAAAACAAAGTTGCTGGAAAAGTTCAGCAGGTCTGGCAGCATCTGTGAAGGAGAAAACAGAGTTAATGTTTCGGGTCCGGTGACCCTTCCTCAGAAGCTTTTCGAGCAACTTTGTTTTTGTTCCCAAACTATTAACCCTGCCTGCCCTCTGTACTTCCTACTCATTTACTGAGCACACTTCACCACCTTCCCTGCACCTGCATCGCAACTAACAGCTCTCCCAACCTCTTCCATCGAATTCATTCCCTCCCTTCGCCACATTACTGGAAAAATCAGATGACGATTGGGCTAAGAGTGGGGGAGAAAGGGGGATTCAAGGAGCTGGGGGGAGGGTGAACATATGAAAAGAAAATTCTCGAGTTAGCTGGGGAAGAGCACAACTGCTCATGTGGAGATTGGGGAGTCTCAATGTCCAACCACTCCAGGTAATTTCATTGTGCCCTACTCTGCTGTGCTGCTCTCACATTCACACAATACTGTGTCAATCTTAACCTGTGCAAGCTTTTATTCTTCTCACACAATTAATTCCTCCTCTCGTCATAAGCAGGGATCAGCAGCCACTGAATGAATAAAAAAATTTCCTGGAATTGTGAAATGGATAACTGCATCAAAGGTCTTGCACTTTAATATGGACAACATGGAGGCTAAACACAACATGCAGGGCATAGCCTGCGTGCATTCTTCACACTTACACCTACCTTGTGAGTAAGGGTACAGAATCACTGATTCCCCACGTCTCTGGGGGAATGTTTCATCTTTGAAGCAGCTTTTCAAATGGATGCAAGGTTGGAAGAAGTACAATTCCCTTTCTCGTGCATGGGCTCGCTGAGAAAGTCTGTGCAAAGAGCTGCCTCTCATACATTGAAAGCTGTCCTGGAGGACAGTCAAGCATTTCAGAGCATCTCAGCAGTTTCTGTACGCTCTGAAACATTGAAGGCTAACCAATGTTAAAAAGGGCAAAAGGAGATGTCTCTGGATTCCCCTCAACTTACTGCTTATCATGAGAGACTTCACTGCAAAAGACTCGGATATTACATGCTGGCTGAATTCTTAAGAGCTACGTAAACTCACACCATGCAATGTTAATGCACTGTTTCACTGTGCTATTTATTCCCCGACTGTCAGTAAAACTTGCAACCTGTAGATGCTTGAAAGTGGGATCAGCCGAAGATATGTACAGTGTGGAGCTGGAGGAACACAGCAGGTCAGGCAGCATCAGAGGAGCAGAAAAGCTGACATTTCGGGTCTACATCCTTCATCAGAATTGTAGAGGGGGAAGGGAGCTTGGAAATAAATAGGTGGGGTGGGGCTCAGGGAAGGTAGGTGCGATCGTGATAGGTGGTTGGAGGTAGGGGTTAGAGGGGATTGGTCAGTGGAAAGGGTGGGGTGGATAGGTGGGAAAGAAGATAGACAGGTTGTATCAGGTCAAGGAGGCAGGCATGAGAGGGAGGGTTGGATATGGGATGAGAACGGTGGTGGGGAGATTTTGAAACTGGTGAATTCCATGTTGAGGTCATTGGGCTATAGGCTCCTGAGGCGGAATATGAGGTGTTGTTCCTCCAGTTTGTGGTTGGTGTCATTGTGACACTGGAGGAGGCCCAGGATAGACATGTCACCCAGGGAGTGGGAGGGGGAGTTAAAATGGTTGGCTACTGGACAGTGTTGTTGATTATAGCACACAGAGCGCAGATGCTCTGCGAGTTGGTCACCAAGTCTGCGCTTGGTCTCACCGATTTAGAGGAGACTAAATCGGGAGCAACAGATATAGTAGACCAGGTTGGAGGATTTTTCAGGTGAATCCCTGTAAGATTTTGGACAGATTATCTGGGGCCTTGAATGGAGGTGAGGGGGGAGGTGTAGGGGCAGGTGTAGCACTTCCTGTGGTTGCAGGGAAAGGTGCTGTGTATGGGGTTCATGGGGAATGTGGAGCAGCTGAGGGAGTTGCAGACTGAGCGGTCCCTATGAAAGTGGGGCCTTGCAGGTTATCCCAGACAAGGTGTCCCCCATCATTGTAGGAAGTTATGTCATTTATTACCGGGGCCAACAAAGTTGAGGGGTTGGAGGGGGTGGGGGCATATTCTTGTTGCAGAAGAAAGGGAGATCAACAGCAATCATCTGATAGATGTGGGGAGGGAAATCACTTTGGTGGTAGGGTCGGATTTTAGGTGGCAGAAATGGCTGAGGATGATGTGCTGGATGTGGAGGTTGGTGGGGTGGTATGTGACCTATCTGCATCCACCTATCACCATCCCACCTACCTTCCCCCAGACCCAACCCCACTCCATTTATTTCTGAGCTCCCTTGCATTCCCCCCCACCCAAGTCTTGATGAAGGGTGTAAACCCAAAACGTCAACTTTCCTGCCCCTCTGATGCTGCCTGACCTGCACTGGCATTGACTGTGACTCTGCAGTTCTTGCTATCACCCAAAGATATGACATACCCAATCAGACATGAAAGGAAAGCTTTATTCTACAACAGAAAGGAAAAAGACTGCAGCAATAACCAGATCCATGTGTGCTTCGCATTAAGCAGGGGTTGCTTGCCGTATTATCAACAGAATATTCAACAATTATAGGAAGTTTACGACCAGCTCATTCCTTCTGGAAGGGGGCTTCAATATGCTTTGATCTGGCAATGTTCTGTTTCCCCATTCCCCTCTTCATTCTCAGAAGATTGCTGTCGATCTCCCTTTCTTCTGTAACAAGAATATCGCCCAGCCCATTCCCCACCCCCACCAACCCCTCAATTTTGTTGGCCCCAGTAATAAATGACATAACTTGCTACAATGATGGGGGACACCTTGTCTGGGATAAACTGCAAGGCCCCACTGAAGAGGTCTAGGCATCGAAACCTCATCTGAAAGAAGCCTATGGCCTGTAATGAAACATATTTACTTTTAATGACAAAGGAATTTTAACTTCTCCCATCAGGTAGAAACTGGGGTGAGGGCAATTTAAAATGCAATACCCCCTTAATTAATTCGACAATTTAAACATTTTATTCAGACAAACAAAGTTATGGGTAAGAGCAGCATTGTATCATCATTTGCCTTACTCCTGCTCCTATTCCTTATGGTGTTATGGCTTTAGTTTGAGGCTTTCATAGACATATCATAAACCATGTTTGCAGCCTTTGGCTCCCAGCAATTATCCTTGAATGGGGCCAAGAACTGGGAAAGAGGTAGAAACCTGTGAATTCTCCAGTCTATGCACATCATGCCAGTTTCCCGAATATCTAGCATAGACCTCCAAAACCTGGCAATGATGGTGAACATTTATGGAGCAGAAGCCTTTCCAGTTGACAAACTCTGAAGGTAAGCTCTCAATAGAGCCTGGTAGCAGTCTCGAGCACCCTGCACCTCAGGGAAGCCAGTAATAGTGTAGAACCCCATTGCCCAAGCTGTTTCACTCTCTTCAGCACAGGGTAGGATATGAAGAGCTGTGATCCAGCAAAAATGGCGTCAGTGGCATCCTGGATACGATTGTAGGTCAAGGATTGGGAGATGCCACACAAGGTTGAATCACCCTTAGACCCCTGGTTCTGACACTGGACTTATTTAGGGAATGTGAAATGAAGAAGGCAGCAGACAGCTGTTTCAGGGCAAAAGAACTTCTGTTTCTATTAAATGCAAAAGATGAGTACATTACAAGAAATAAAGACAAATACAAAACAAAGAAATTGACACCATCAAATATACAGAGGACAGTACTTAAATACGCAGTTCAATTAAACACAGGTTAAACATTATTAGAAGCTAAACAGTAGTTTTAATCACAGACACTTTAATCAGGCTTCCTAACCTTGGGGTTCCCTGCACTGTCACGACCCACCTTCCCCTCCCTGCTAGCAAGGTTGGATACTTTGGGGAATTGAGAATCTAAGCTCACCACTGGGGATAAACACAATTTTGAAATACAGCTGGCGATTCCCACATGCCATAGCTGGTGCTTCAATGAAAACTTCAGACAGAATAGGCCTTCAGTCTGGGTTGAGTCCGCTGATGCAGTAGGACGCATTTTGGATTTGTCGGGTGATTGCTTTGTTTTCCTTACTTTGCGGTGGTTTCACGAGCCAGTTTTCATCTCAGGATCTGTCTGAAGCCTTGTCAGTAAGCTCAGTGGTTGTCAGGTCTGCTGGTTGTGGTCTGTTACTGTTGGTTCCCCGGTACGGTACAGACCTGTGTCAGTAGATTTCGGGATCTTCCGGAGATAGCTGTGCAGAAACTTCTCAGGCTGTAGCTCTCCTAGGTGAGGTCAAGGCCTGCAATTATATTAATTGCAGGTCTCTTATCTTCGCACCAAATCTGGGTTTGTCATTGTGTTACTGCTGTTCCCTTTTGAGGCAATTGGCTTCCTGATAGTTAAAAGTAGGTTAAAATGTAAGATAACAAGGTGTAGAGCTGGATGAACACAGCAGGCCAAGCAGCATCAGAGGAGCAGGAAAGCTGACGTTTCAAGCCTAGACCCTTCTTCAGAAAATGAAATTAAAATGTACTTTGATTAAGTGTAATGTCTGGTAGCTCTGTGCACGAGTATTGATCGAAGTTGAATGTCTGGTATCTGCAGAGGCTGGCTGATTGTTGTTTTTTAGAGCGGATGTGTGAATTGGATTTTTGGGCTGAACAATGACTCCAAGCAGCTATATCTGTGTGTGTATTTTTCCCAGGGCCGTCAGCCCAACTGCTTTTTGGTTTTACCTTTTAAAAACTATTTGAAAAGTCCAGGATTTTGGTCCAGTATTTCAGGATATGGGGATTTTGCACAATCCTACATGACTATCCATAATCAGTCCTTGCCTTTCCAAATGCATGGAGATCCCGGTTCTCAGAACCCCCTACAACAACTTACCCACCACTGATGTTGATTCAGCGTGTAGATGTGGCAGTGGCAAAGTGCTGTCTTCCAGGGATAATTACAAAATTTGTTTCAGAAATGCTAAACCCAGATGACACTTTTAAGCTTCACCAGGTTTCTGTGCTTAACAACATAGATGACATCTCACTAATGCCTTATGCAGTTGCAGCAACATTTTTCTACTTTTGTGCTCTATACTCTTGCAACAAGTGCCAAAATTCCATTTGCCTTCCTTATTACCTGCTGTACTTTCAAATGCTATGCCATCTGATTACAATATAAAGACCTTGCCTGCACACTGTATTCGAGATGTGACCTCAGCTGATCCTGTAAAACTTCAATTAAATTGTTCCTGCCCTTACGTCTTGCAGAAGACCCTGATTACATCTTCTGTACTCCAGCTGATATTGTTTGGTTGTACACTGTTAATATCCCTCTGATATCATGAGCTTTCAGGTTACCCAGAAAGTTTTTGCTGTGAACGTGCAAGAGATTAAAGTTCACATTGAGTACAGTCCTGCTTAATTCTTAATATCAAAATACTATAAAGGCATAACTATGATTTAGAATTAAAGTGATACTCAGACTTGGAACTTCATATTATTATTGCATAATTCTATATTTTGACAACAGGATCTCACTCGTTTTAAGGGCAAAAGTGAATGCAAGTAGGGTCAATTTCAGAGATAAAAGCTTGTAGCCCAAGTGCATCAGACCATTGGGGCAGACCATTTTCCAAGCTTCTAAGATATCCACCTAAATTATGCATTGGACCTTGAGGACATCAAAACTTGTTTTAGGTTCCCACACACAAATTGAACATCTCTGTAAAAGAGACATAAAACCTCCTCTCCTCAGATGTTCTGGGAATGAAGGCCAAAGAAGTGGATCCTGTTAAAAAAGTATGTTTTGTTGGTTTCACATGGAGCCAGAAGCATCAGGAATACTCTTTCCAGCTCAACAGCACTCCCACTGCTTGCTTATGATCAATCTCTCCACCACTCAAATTCTCTTCACATTCCCCAACACTCCAGTCAGAGCTAACTTTGGGCTACTGCATGCAAGGTCAATGGCCTAAATCACTCTATCTAAGCAAAGTGTGACAGGCGTTGGAGACTCAGTCAGATCGTGTCAATTAAGTCCAAGGATTAATTTCAGGCTGACTCCTGATTGAGGCTTATGCTCTGTTCCTATTTTCAGTCTGAATACAGACCTAAGGAAATTGACGTATCTGTCTCCCACCTTCTCAAACCTCCTTTCTTCTTTAACTCTTCATACCAGGCATGTAGTAATTTCCTTTCCTTTTTATCAACAATTGCCATAAAAATCCAAAATGTTTGATAATATCCTTTAGGGAAGAAAATCTACCATCTGGCCTACTCCAGAGCCACAACTTTTTACTGCCCTCTGACATGACCTCACAAGCCATTTAATTTGAGGGGAAATTTGGTATGGCAGCCAATGTTGGCTGTGTCAACAATGTTCATAAAGAAGAAGTAGTATTCGCCCTTGATATCTGTTCCCAAATAACCTTCAGAATTTGTGAAAAATTGATGACTTTGTCTTGCCCAACCAGTTTATTTACAACCAAAACTGTGAGGTATGGTGAAAGACAAATGCCCCAATCATGGTACATAAAAATGAATAAAGACTCATATAAAAGAAGCCAGTCAGACTCATATTCAAGCATTAGCTGTCAACTAAAGTCAAGCACACATTAATCAAACTTTTTTTGGAAAGTGCTTATTTCTTTAAAACCAACAGATACATTCTACGCATTATAATCAAATGGTAGAAACGGAAATAGTCTGCTATGGAGAGGTTTCCCCCACTTATGAGTAACCCTGTGGCTACTTGATTGTGTCTTTTTCCCCTTGTGGGCTAAAGATCTTACAGTGAGAAGCAGTGGAGGGGTGTGAAGATTTCTTCCACTCTTGTTTATGAGCTATAGCTCATAACTCTGAACCGCTTGCTTGTGGGCACAAATTAAGGTCTTCATCGGACAATGCTTCTTACCACCAACATTTAGGTTAGTTTCAAAATCATTCTGCACAGGCTGTCACTTTTTTTGTTGTTTCCAGACCTCAGTACGTTATAAGTGACAGTGTGGGCAATTTACTTCGGTCCAGTTTCCATATGTGGGAAATTCAGCAAAAACCTGTGCCAAAATTGAGTAACCTCCATTTTACTTAGTCCTAAAAATGATTTTGTTTCCTGCATTGGTTTAAAATATTGAAAATTGTCTGAACCTAGTGGAGCCCACTGCTCCACCAGTAAGTCAAGGATGCAGCATTGGAATAACATTCTAAGCAAAGAGTCCAAAAACAAAGCAGTTTACTGATAGAGGACAAAGTGAAATCTTGTCATTCTTTTCAGCCAAGTTTGAAGAAGTGTAAACATTCTCTGAGGTGGCATGGATTCAGAGATTCATAGAGCATGGAAACAGAATCTTCAGTCCAAATAGTCCACACTGACCCTGTTCCCAAAGCAAGCTAGTGCCACCTGCCTGCATTTGGCCCATATCTCTCCAAACCTGTTCTACACATGTACTTATTCAAATGTCTTCTAAACTTTGTACCTGTACCCATCACTTCCTCTGGCAGTTCATTTCACACACGAACCACTCTCTGTGTAAAAAATGTTACCCCTCAGGTCCTTTTTAAACCTTTCTCCCCTCATCTTAAAAATATGCCCGCTATATTTGAAATCTTCCAGCTTAAGGAAAAGACCTTTGGCTATTCATCTTGTCTGTGCCCCTCAAGATTTGATAAACATCTGTAAGATCACCCCCTCAACCTCCTACTCTCCAGTGACAAAAGTCCCAGCCTATCCAACTTATTTTTATAACCCAAACCCTCCACTCTCAGCCACATCCTGGTATATCTTTTCTGAACCCTCTTCAATTTAATAATATCCTTCCTATAACAGGGCAATCAGAACTGCACACAGTACTTCAGAAGAGACATCACCAATGTCCTGTACAACCTCACCATGACACAAATCCTATACTCAAAGGTATGAGTAATGACGGCAAGTACGCTAAATCCTTTCTTAACCACCCTCTCTACCCGAGATGCAAATTTCAAAGAATTATGTACCTGAACCCCTAGGTCTTTCTGTTCTACAACACTACCCTGGCTCTGACCATTAGTTATGTAAGTCCTGCCTTTGTTTGTTTTAGCAAAATGCAATACCTCGCATTTACTCAAATTAAACTCCATCTGCCACTCCTCAGCCCATTGACCCATGAAAGGACTACCAGTACTTTTAGTCAGAAGTCACATGACACCAGGTTGTAAAGAAACAGTTTACTTCAAATCACAAGCTTTCAGAGAGCTGTTCCTTCGTCAGGTGAAGTGATGAAGGAACAGTGCTGCGAAAGTTTGTGATTTCAAATAAATCTGTTGGACTATAACCTGGTGTCGTGTGATTTCTGACTTTGTCCAGCCCAATACAACACTGGCACCTCCACATCATGGCTGCTAGTAGATTTAATATTTTTTTCTGAGCCCAGGACAAATATTATTTTTCCAGCATCTTCACTATTGTAGGTTAGGTTGTTCTATGTCAAAATACATAATGGGATGAGTGGTGATGGCATATACTCCATCCACTGGGACCTGAAAGTAGTGCTGACATTCCCTGATGTCGATAGTCATGCCACCGACCCCTGTGAGGGGCGACGGTTCGATTTTCTCTTGTTAGCAATGGCCATTTCCTGAACTTGTGCGGCATGAAAGTTACATGCCACTTGTCACTCCGAGTCTGTATATTGTCCACATCTTGCTGCTTTGGGACATGCATTCCTTCAAAGTCTGATGAGTCATGAATGGTGCTGAACATTGTGCAATCATCAGTGAACATCCCCACTTCTGATCTTAAGATGGAGCGAAGGTCATTGATGAAACAGCTAAAGATGGTTGAGCCAAGGACACCGCCCTCAGGGACTCCTGCAGCAATGTCCTGGAGCTGACATGACTCATCTCCAACCATAACCTTCTTCCTTTGTGCCAGATATGACTCCAACCAGTGGAATGTTGTCCCCCGATTTCCATTCACTGTAGGTTTTATCGTAGCTCCTTGAACAAGTGCAACTTCAATGTCAAAGGCAATCTCTTTCACCTCACCTGTGGAATTCAGCTCTTTTGTTCATGTTTGAACCAACATGAGGTAAGGAGCTGAGTGACCTTGATGGAATCCAAATTGAATTTCAGTGAGCAGGTTCTGGCTGAGTAAGCACAACTTGATCGCACTGTTTTTGACACCTTCCACTTTACTGATGATCGAGAGATGACTGATGTGGTTGTAATTGGCCAGGTTTGATTTATCCTGCTTTTTGTGTACAGGACTCACCTGGGCAATGTTCTGCATTGTCACATAGATGCACTATTGTAGCTGTTCTGGAACACTCAGTTGGGGGCACAGTAAGTTCTGGAGCCTCTATCTTCAGTCCTATTGTGAATATGTTCACACAAGAGTTGGAGAATACATTGCTGTGAGCTATTTCTTGATATCATGTAGAGTGAATCAAATTGGCTAAAAACTGACATTTGTGTTTGTGAGAACCTCTGGAGAAGGACCTGCCTTAAGGTCAAACAGCTTGCTATGGTCAGTTCAGAGTAAAGAGTCAACCACAATATGGTGGACCTGGAGTCACGTACAGGCAGACCATTTGAGGATTGCAGTTGGTTTTCCGAAGGGATGTTAGTGAATCAGATGGGTCTTTATGACAATTGATGTTTTTTTAATGCCATATTTTGTTTTATAAAGTGCAAATTCCATCATCTGCTTTAGTGGGATTCAAACCCTGATCCCTAGAACATTACACACATCTACCAGACCAGTGACAATGCCACAGACATGATACAGCACAGAAGGGAGCAATTTGGCCCATCTTATCCATGCTGACCCAAAGATACCCAGATGTCCTTTCTAATCCCACCACCAGCACATAGCCCATTGTCCTGCAGCTTACACCACTTCATGCAGAGATCCAGGTATTTTTTAAAAGATTTAGGGTCTCTGCCTCCACCACCAACTCTGGTAGCAAATTCCAGATACCCACCACTCTCTGCGTAAAAAGGTTTTCTTCCCATCCCCTCTAATCCTTCTGGACATAGCTTGAATCTATGACCCCTGGTTTTTGAACTCAATGCCAGGGGAAACAGGTTCCTCTTGTTTACTCTATCTCTACCTTTCACAATTTTGTATACCTCAATCATGTCACCCCTCAGCCTTCTCAGTTCCAAGAAAAACAACTTCAACCTCTCTAATCTCTCCTCACAGTTACAATTCTCCAGCCCTGGCAACGTTCTAGTAAATCTTCTCTGCTCCTTGTCCAGAACAATTACATCCTTCCTGTAATGTGGTGACCAGAATTGCACACAATACTCCAGTTATGGCCTCATCAGTGTCTTGTACATTATATCCCTACTTATGTATTCTGTATCTCTGCTAATGAAGAAGAGCATTCCATATGCCTTCTTTACAACTTTATCTACCTGCATTTAGGGACCTGTGCACCTGCACACCAAAATCTCTTATTTCATCTACCCCTCTTAGTATATTCCCATTTATTGTTTATTCCCATTTACTGTTTGACCTCCCGAAATACCTTAACTTCACACTCATCAAAGTTGAACTCCATCTGCCATTTTCCTGCGCATTCCACCAACCCATCGGTATGACAGCTGAATTTTGTATCATCTGCAAATTTCTCAATTGTAACCCCTCATGTTCAACTCCAAATCATTAATGTATAAAACAAACAATAGGGGTCCCAACATTGAGCCATGCGGAAGATCACTTGAAACATCTTTCCATTTCAAGGGCAGCCATCGATGATTATCCTTTGTTTCCTGTCATGAAGATAACTTTGGATCCAATTCAATGCATTACCCTGCTTTTTTTATTCACTCGTGAGATGTGGGCATCACTGGCAAGGCCCAGCATTTATTGCCCGTCCTTAGCTGCCTCTTTGAGAAGGTGCTGGTGATCTGCTTTCTGGGGTTTTTAATTTTTGACCAGTCTGCCATGTGGCACCTTGTCAAATGCCTTACTAAAATCCATGTAGAGAACATCCACTGTATTACCATCACCAACAGGCCATCACCTCCCCTTCAATCCCTCTTTATGAATGAAAAACAAAATAATGAGGCAATTGTGCAAGCCGGACATGTATTTTTTAAGAAAACACCGGAAAGCTTTACTAATTGTTAATTTAATTCATTCTGAAATCTCGTTTACTGAAACAGAAATTTGGGAAGTGTCAGATACATTGAGCCAAAATTTAAAGCCCTTTAAAAAGATTACTTTAAAACATTAGAAACATGACTTTGGCTATACCCAAAATTTCAGGTATACATTTAAATTCTAATCAAAACAAGTTTAGGTACAGGAAAATTCATTCTCTGCTCTGTTCATTCATATTGGGGTGTGCCTGTGGCATTAACCACATGACACCAGGTTATAGTCCAACAGGTTTATTTGAAAACACAAGCTTTCGGAGGCTCAGTCCTTCTTCAGGCATTGGTGAGAGAGGTAGTATCAGACACAGAATTTATAAGTAAAAGCTCAAAGGTTCACAACATTGATGAGAATGTACCAAACAAACCTAAGATGCTGTTAAATCTTTAATCAGTTAGAAGTTTTTAATTGATTAATCTTTACTCAGAGAGTAGTAAGGGCGTGGAATGCCCTGCCTGCAAAAATAGTAGACTCGCCCACTTTAAGGGCATTTAAATGGTCATTGGATAAACATATGGATGATAATGGAATAGTTTAGGTTAGATGGGTTCCAGATTGGTTTCACAGGTCAGCGCAACATCGAGGGCCGAAGGGCCTGTACTGCGCTGTAATGTTCTATGTTCTATGTTCTAATATGCTTATGTAAATCCCCAAATTCCTTTCAAGTCATGGTCCTGAGAGAACTAAAGCCTTTGTTAGCGTAAAGAAGAGGTGACAGTTTAGATCAGACAATGCATGTTAGATGTGAGGCCTAGTTTAGAATCTGTTTGTGTTTTACTTTGGAGTCAGGCTGGTTTTATTTCTAAAGTAGGAACGTGTGTGTGTGTGTGTGTGTGTGTATGTATCACTCACACACACACACATGTGAATCTGTGGGGTGAATTTCTACTTGCAGATACATTTTATTTTGTTCAAAAAGCACACAATTTATAGACAGTCAGTCAATATGGTGTTTTATAAATTCCTACTTTAGAAATAAAACCAGTCTGACTCCAAACTAAAACACAAACAGATTCTAAACAAAGTCTCACACCCAACATGCATTGTCTGATCTAAAATGTCACCTCTTCTTTACACAGATTAAACCTTTAGTTCTCTCAAGACCGTGATTTGAAAGGAATTCGGGGATTTACATATACATATTGGTCAGTTTGAACGTTCTAACTGATTAAAGATTTAACAACATCTTAGGTTTGTTTAGTACATCCTCATCAATGGTGTGAACTTTTGATCTCTTACTTTAAATTTGTGTCTGATACTACCTCTCTCACTAACACCTGAAGAAGGACTGAGGCTCTGAAAGCTTGTGTTTTCAAATAAACCTGTTGGACTATAACCTGGTGTTGTGTGATTTCTGACCTTGTCCACCCCAGTCCAACACAAATACCTCCACATTGTGGCATTAACAGCAAAGGGGGTGCATTTGAGGTTTAACTGAAGATGGAAGAAGCTTGGGTATCATGTAAGAAGGGATTTAAATTGCTTACACCCAAATTTCCTCAACATTTTGAATTGGTTTTCTTTGCTGAGCTCACTCCATTCCTGCACTGAACAATTTAAGGACGTTTGTACGCGTTCTGTGCAGTAAAGAATGCTCCATTCTTTTTGAGTAAACAATTGCATTTGAAAAACAATGTTTAGTCAGACGGATCTCTGCACTTTACATGCATTTGACACTGGGTGGAAAGTCCATTACCAAATATGGTCTTGTGATGTCACGGGAACCCACATCGTGTTTTGTACAGGGCAGGGATACTATACTAAATACAGTAGCAGAGGAAGAGACCAGACAGTGTACATCTGGTGAAAGATTACCATGACTGTTCCTTCAGTGCTGTATTTACTAGCCTTCTTAGGACTGCAAGGTAAGTCAAAATCTTTACTTTTCAAAAGTAAAACGAAAATAATTTTATTTTTAACTATGCTGGAAAACCACAACATGACATGTATAATGAAGCTGAGGAGTGGATGTAGTTAACCAGTATCCTGTTTGTGAACCGTATGCTTTTTACAATGAAAACGTTATTTCATTTTAGATGCAAAAGGTTAAATTCAGTGCTACATCGCTAATATTAATAATTTATGAGTTGTATATTTGTATCTATTGTACCTATTGATAATTGAAAGTAGTGTTTCACTCTGACTAATGACAGCCTAAGCATTCAGCTTATGTGTCAAGAAAATTCTCCACAGAGGAATAAAGTACTTATGCACATTCTCGGAGGGTATGATAAGCTTGCACAGTGACTAACCCTTCTGCTCAAGGAAGTTCAGTATTTAGTCTGTGCTGAATTGGTTAGTACCAGCTGAAGCAGCAACAACAGTGTTGCAATTGGTAGTCATGCCCAAGTTAGGGCTGAGAAAAATCAGCAAAGGATAATTGTCATTCTCAATAGCTAGTCAATGAAATAAAAACCAAATGAACTGTGGAATCTGTAAATCAGAAACAAAAACAAAAATTACTGGAAAAGCTCACCAGGTCTGAGGAAGGATCAATCGACCCAAAAACATTAACTCTGATTCCTCTCCACAGATGCTACCTGCTGAGTTTTCCCAGAAATTTCTGTTTTGGTTCTAGTCCATGAAAACTAACTGCATGTGTGCACATCAGGTGAACACAGGATCAAGCTCAGGTTCAGATATATCCCTCCCATTAAAAAATATTCCACTGTCTCTCAGGATCAGAGCTCACGGTGCAATATTGGTTTCTTGAGTGAGGTTACCAAACTAGCCAATTATCCATGGAACAGCATCCCAGGATGAATGAAAACCTTTGCGAAAAGACTAGAAAAATAGTTAAGTTTAAAACCCTAGCACTAATCTTCATGTAGCATTGATAGACCCTTAATTTGTGGGCATTTTTATTGACAACTGTGACATTGTTTCCACCAGGTATTTTCAAAACACAAATCTTGTTTGCCTTCAGTGATTGGCATTAATCTGTGCGTATTGTGGAAACGTTGTTATTATTGTTACTATTGCCAACCAGTTCAGAAAACTGAGAGGATGAGGAAGAATCATTGAGTATACTGTAACTTTTTCTAAATTATGGTAATAATTCAAGTCGCACCTCAGTTACTTTGTTGTATTTTTAAAGATACTGTAAATGTAATCTATATCAAACACCTAATATATTTTGCAATTCCTGCACATACCATGATTCCTTCCTGTAACATCTTTCTGATCACATTTTCCTCAACATACTCTTGCAAATGAACTTGTCTTCTAGTGCATTGAAAAGATTAATGCAGCTGCCTCTCATGGTATATCAGTTGAGTATTTCCAGTATATACTAGGGTCCTACTACAGAATTTGTTTTAAAAAACACAATCTGTTTGGAATTATTGTGACACAGATCATTGGCAGGTCGGACGTGGACTTGAACCCTGATTTTTTGACCTAGTGGTAGGAACCTTACCGCTGCAATACAAATGCCTTCTCTTGTCTGTGTTAAATTAGCCTAATTATTAGACATACTATAATTGTGCTCAACACTCTTGAATTCTGATAAAAACAATCAAATAGAATTCTTATCCTTGATTAATGTTCTGCAGTGCCTAAGATAATGTGTGAATTGTAGGTGAGCTGTCATGCCCTCGTTTTTAAACAGTCTTTTGATACTCATTGTCAAAGCTTACACAAGAAAAAGAACCATGGTCCTGGTGTCTGAGTGGAACCAGCCAATGAAGCACTTGTTGCCACTGTTATATTGCAGGAACTCCGCTAAACAATTTATGCACTGCAAGATTCCAGAAACAGTAATGAGATAAATTTGTTTTGGTGATGTAGATTGAAGGGTAAATACTTACCAGAACAGCTGAGAGAATTCCACTGCTGTTCTTCAAATTGTGGCTTCAGACCTTATATGTATACCTGACATCATTCAGTACTGCACTGAAGATACAGATTAGGTGCATATTATCTCTGTAGTGTTTGAATTCAGGATGTTCTGAGAGTGCTACACACCACCTCTATTGATACAAAACGTTAAGAAATACAACAAGGGAACAAAGTCTTCTCCCTCAAAAGTGGAAATAGATCCCACAACTGGGTTTACTAACAGATTAAAATGCTCAACAGGTGAATCCCAGGAGAAGAGCAAAAATGGAAGATAGCAAATTGAGAAAAAAGATAATCAGACAGGCTGTATAATGGATGTTCAATTTGCTATCCCCTGTTAATGCGCAGTTGAAGTTGAATTTCACTCACTAAGGCCTAACAGAAGGAACTAGTATTAATCTGCTGAACAATTGCTGTAAATACAAGGACTTAAAGGAATGAGACCGTAAAGTGCACAAATAATAAAAAATGTATCAATGTAATGTGTTTATATACACAAATGAGGCAATATTTATAAACAGTACAATTTACATAAATATAACTATAATTACCAAAAATGTGAACTGAAGAATCAACTTGAATAAAAAATGATTTGTTTAATTAAAAATATTCATCAGGACACAGTATATCAGTAAATCATGACTGGTTTCCATGAAGCAACAATATATACCACCATTCCCTGGACATTCAACTGGGAGTGTCTAAAGTGAAATGGATAAACAGGCAGTACTGATGCCCTAACTTTGATTTCTATCACTGAATGAACTAAAAACATTTGGATGTGATGTCTCCCAGGTCAGAAAAGCTTTTTAACACTCATTTTCCTTCTTTATTTTACTTTGAAATTGGTAACCTTCAAATTAAATCTGGAGATTTTGTGGAAATGACTGATGGTTGTAAATAATTTCACAAAGTTTATTTAAATGCATTATTCATAATTTATGCACTAATACATAACAATCTAACAAAATCTTCATATGTCCCATGTCTTTTCTTAAACATAAGTATTTAACAATGCCATTAATACTGTTGCTAAATGCTATCGTTTTGGTGTAAGGCCAACATAAAATACCAATATATTTACAACAGCACATCATTTCTGTGCCAATGATTTACTCTAGTCATAGTGGCCATAAAGCTTCTAAAATGATGCTGACATGAATTGCAATAATTTATTAAAGTAATTTAAATTTTAGATATTTACTGCAATTTTACTACAAACTGTGACAAACTACATATTATCTACTGTAGCAAAAATAGTCAATTCAAGTTTTATGGTAGAATTTCTCATATCTAGATTTTGATTCTTATCTTGTGACAATTCATGTTTTGCTATTTCTATTCTCATTAATGCAAGAAAGTATGACAGGAAGAGAGGACACAGCAATCATTTTTACTTCCCTTCTTGGAACAGGAAGTAATCTCACCACACCTGTTAAATTGCTCACTCACTATTCAATTATCAACTTTGCTGGATGCCTCCTTACAAAAATAATACATTTCTAAATTGGAAGAATATTTTGAACAGCCCTGCCTCAAGTTTATAGTATGAAATTCAAATGTATTCTAACACAAGAATCTATTAATGGCTGTAGGAGTAAAATACTCGCCACACAGGAAGTTAGTGTCAAATTCGAAAGTGAACCAGGTAAAATCTGAGAAGAAAGTATGGTCAGTTTTGTGATGATCACACTTACATCCAGCTCTCTAAATTTTCTCATGCATTTCCTAAACAATGAAAAGCAATGGTTGTTAACAATCAACCAATTTGTGCACAAGTTCCGGGAGCAGGAATAGATCATACAGCTGGTTCATGTGTTTCTGATAGTGTTAGTTTTAAATCTAGTTCAAAGTGTGTCTCAGTTATAATTTGCACAGTGTTAAAATCAAAGAAGTTTAAATCTGCCTTCCAGTGAGACCAAAATGGAAAAATAATGACACCCTAAAAATTCACTAATTAATTTTGATTAATAGAGACATCCTCTCGCAGCAATTTCTTTTGCATTAATGGACCTCAGCTATAACCTAGAAACACCAAATATGCATTGCAGACAGTTGTGTGGTGTAGATTAATAAAACTGAACTGAAAACTAGGAGGAAAGGCTGATGGCAGTCTTCAGTTCGTCAGCAAAGACTTCAGATTTCAATACAAAACCATCTATGTTTCCTTCATATTGTCAAGATTTTGGTGAATTTTATGCACCTGACCCATATTTGAGTGGTGGCCTTGATTCTATTTCTGCACAGTTGAATTCATCCACAAAATATGGACAAACCCAACAACTCAAATCCCCCAGCATGTATCTGGTTTTGGGGGATTTGAGAAATGGAGTTATGTTGAGAAGTCATAATGTTGCATAATATTTTCAATTAATTACTGGCAAGTTGATGAACTCAGGGCACGTTTTTGGAACTTGGGATTGGGACATCATAGCTTTTACAGAAACTTGACTGAGGAATGGATAGGATTGGCAGCTCAATGTTCTAGGTTTCAGATGCTTTGGGATGGATAGAAAAGGAGGCAGAAGAGGAGGGGGAGTGATGGTTTTGATTAAAGAAAACATTACTGCTATAACTAGAGAAGATATTTCTGAAAAATGGCCCAGTGAAAATATATGAGTTGAAATTAGAAATAGGAAAGAAATGGTCACCTTGATGGGATTGTACTATAAGCCCCACAATAGTCAGAGAGTAATTAAGAAAGAAGTATGTAGAGAGCTCTCAGATACATGTAAGAATACTTACTTATAATAGTAAGTTTTTTTTAATTTTCCAAACATTGACTGAGTCTACCATAGTTTTAAAGGTTTGGATGGTGAAGTTTTTGTTAAATGTGTTCAAGAAAATTTTCTTTATCAATATGTAAGTGTTCCTACCAAACAAGGAGCAAAACTCAACCTTCTTTTGGGTAATAAGGCAGGGCAAGCAACTGAATGTTAGTAGGAGAACAGTTTGGGTCTAGTGATCATAACTCTATTTGGTTTAAAATAGTTGTGGAAAAGGATAAGCCTTCCATAAAAATTAAAGCTTTTAATTGGTATAAGGTACATTTTAATGGTATGAGACAAGAACTTTCAAAAGTTGATTGGAGTAGACTTTTCGTAGGTAAAGGGATGACTGATAAGTGGGAGGCTTTCAAATGTGTGATAATGAGAGTTCAGAGGTATTCAGAGTAAAGGGTAAGGTTGGTAGGATGAGAGAACAATAGATGAATAAAGATGTTGAGGTTCTAGTGAAGGATAAAAAAGAATCATGTATTAGACATAGACAACAGGGTGTTGCATTTTGGTAAAATAAAAAAAGGGCAGGACTTATACAACAAAAGTAGAGCCTTGGATAATACTGTAGAACAGAGAGACCTTGGAGTTTAGGTACATAATTCTTTGAAGTATGAGTCACATGTAGACAGGGTGGTTAGGAACACATTTAACATGTTTACCTTCATTGCTCAGACCTTTGAGTTTGGAGTTGGGACATCATGTTGAGGTTTACAGGACATTGGTGATGCCTCTTCTGGAGTACTGAGTCCCATTTTGGTTGCCCTGTTATAGGAAGGATATTATTAAGTTCCAGAGGGTTCAGAAAAGATTTACTAGGATGTTTCTGGGAATGGAGGATTTGAGTTATAAGGAGAGGCTGGATAGGCTGGGACATTTTTCACTGGAATGTAGGAGATTGAGGGGTGATCTTATACTGGTTTAAAAAATTATGAGAGGTATAGATAAGGTGAATGACAGGTGTCTTTTCCCTGGGCTGGGTGATTTCGAGAATAAGGTGCATAATTTTAAGGTGAGAGGAGAAAGATTTAAAAAATACATGAGGGTCAATTTTTTTTGACACAGAGAGTGGTTCGTGTGTGGAATGATGATGGATGTGGGTACAGTTACAATGTTTAAAAGACATTTAGATAAGCACATAAATAGGATATGTTTGGAGGGATATGGGTCAAGCATAGTCAGATGGGACTAGTTTCATTTGGCGTTATGGTCAGCATGGACTGGTTAGATCAAAGTGATTGTTTCCAAGCTGTATGACCCTATGACTTTAAGTAATTTCCTCCCACTTCTCAATTCATGAGACTGTTCTTTGGGTCATTTTCATGTGGCTACATTTGGGATATGATCGGCCCTCTGATGGTACAAAGATCATCCAGTGATATTAATGGACGGTTGGCTTATGTCCTGTACGGTCTCTAAGCAACTGCTAAATGCTTGCAAACTTCCATAAAGAAAGTTATCAGGATACTATGCGATCATATTGTTCCATTTCCCAACATTTGAGGAAGTCAACAGAGGTTTATATTTGACCAGGTGTAGAGGAAACAGTTCCTGACAGTAGAACCACTATTTGGGATAAAGAGGTTAATTCATATACCACAAATTTGTTTAAAGAATAATAAATATTGCTTCAGTGAATTTGGAAATTTGTATGTTGAGCTTTGCCTATCAGTTGTCCTCTACTGAAATTACAGTATGGCTTGTGGTTAAACCTACATCATTGGCACAGTTGTCTTTAACTCAGCGTGAATCATTGCAAAATGAAAATAGCCTGCCTCCTGATGTGTTTAAAATAGAAAAGTGAATAATAGAAAGGTTATAAATGACATAGCTTTACAAGCTCGTAGAATAGCATCTAAATAACTTTCCAGAGGGGGCTTTTTAAGTGTTAGTAATGATTCACATCTTCTTGCAGTTGCCTTTACACTAGAAAGGCCACTGTGGTCAGCGATGTAGGAAGGTAGGGTAGGGTTGGGGGGTGGGAACATTACAGTGACTTTATTTTAGAAAGTATCAAAGTTTAAACATCAGAATCCATGAATAATTTTACATTTCTTTTCCTTTCCATGTTTTGTCATGTTGGTTCAGACCTTATAAAACCAAAGTTTTTCTTAAATGTCTTTTTCTTTTGGTTTTGCAGACAAGAGAACTGTTGGAAAGTCACAGTTTACACACTGGTCATTTTACAAACTTTCCACACATGTGATCTCTGCTATACTTGTATGACCATAAACAGGCAGTCTTTTTCTCTCACTTCCTTTCAACATGCTCCACAGTTTGTATTTCAGTTGTCAAATTGTAAGTTCTGTCATCTGCCTTCACAGAATTTTGATACTTCACAAAAACGCGGGAAAGCACAATTTGAGACGTCCAAAATACCCAATAAGAGTCTTCAAATAGATTGTTTCTCACATGGAAGCAGATGGCATAAATTCACCAAAAATTTAATTTTCCAGGAAAATGTTCAAATCCTTTCTTGCCTGATGACTATGCAACTAATTGCAGATACAATAGCTGTGTTATTTTCCCAATGGTTTAAACGTATAGATAAGGAGGGCTCCTAGTTCAATTCTCTGTTCAGCTGTCTACATACTGGAGGGCTCTAAGTTCACTTACCTGGGTCCAGGGAATTAATTCATTTTTCCTTCATTCTTTCTTGGGATGAGGGCATTATATTTTGTCCGTGGACTGAGTGAGTTGTTCAGCCACATCAGAGGGCAGTGAGTCTGGAGTTACACATAGGCAGGATCAGGTAAAGACAGCAGATTTCTTCCCTTAAAGGACATTAGTGACCAGCTGGGGTTTATTGCAATTATATAGCTGTCATGGTCAGCATTACTGAAAGTAACTTTTGATCCCACATTTTGTTAAAACAAATTGTTAGGGTGGGATTTGAGCTGATGTCCCCAGAATGTCAGTCTATTTTTCTTGATTACAAGCCCAATGGCATTACCATTACACAACCACCACTCTACGGTGAGTGTTAAACCTGTAAAATTAATCAGTGTCACTCATGTAGAATGGCCACTTGGGAAGCATGTGATACTGTGGGTTCAAGACAGGTCAGGAAATCATTGGGTAAAAGTTGAAAAACCGTAGTCATGCAAATACAATGTGAATCTGCATGTTACCTTGTATCTCCACATAGCATAAAGTTGTTGAACAGTCTGCCTTGAAATTTTTACCTAGTCCCAGCCATTGTTACCCTCAGGGTAGAATGTCTCCATGTTTCACTTGCAGTTAAAGAACACTAAAATATGCCCATCATAATCTCTTTGGAACTTGGAAAGGGACCAAATATGATTTTCACCATTCTGGTGACAAACCAATGTTCAGAATTACCTCAGGTACTTCAGGAAAAAAGTTATTGAGCACATTTTGCAATCCTTCATAACGTGAGGATTTGCTGAATGTTGATGGAATTTCCATGGTTAGAATGCACAGGGGAAAATAGGGTTGTTAACATGTTCTATACATGTGGTAAAATCAAAAATAGCTGTACATTAACAATAGTTGCAAGTGTCAAAGGGATATTACCAATAAAAACTTATGGTTGTAAGCCAGGAATTCTTGAAGTCATGATTAATTCAAAAATAGCTCAGTGATTTGATGATTTATACAGAGATGGAATTTTATCTTTTGGCAGAATACATTATACAGGAATGTTATCTTTTAGCAATGCACATTAAACCATTTAAAATGCACAATATTAAATCAACTGTTCATTTTCATTTCTATCCAGCTCAATATTTTTGAAAATCTTCAGAGAACTTTCTTATACACTGACAATTACAATACCTTGATTAGATCTCTGGTCCACAAGGCTTTTTAAAGGATATTGGAATAATCAGTTGGGATTTTAAAACATTGCATTTCCAGTGAAATGCATATAACTCAAGTGCTTGTTTGAAATAAAATATTTTCCTCTTTCAGCAAGCTTAGCTACCCTGAAAAGAGAGAACATCACTGTACTCGAAGGAGAATCGGTACTTCTCAATTGTACAATGGATAAAATTGAGAATTCATCTATTGAGTGGTCAAATCCAAAGTGGCACGTTATATACTTTAACGACATCCGAGGTAAGCAAAAGTGTAATTATTCAGACAAGCATGAGTAGGCTATTCAGCCCCTTGAGCCGATTCCACTGTTTATCCGGATCATGGCTTAACTGTACCTATCCTTTTATATCCTTGTCTTTCAAAAATCCATCAATTTCTGATTGAACCAAGATTTCACCCTTTTGAGGATAAATCTCACAAGATTCTACACTGTACAGGAACCTACTGAGAGACATCTTATCAAAGGCTTTCTGAAAGTCCAGGTGGACAATGACTTTACTGGGTTAACATTGTGTGTTCATTCAAAGAATCTATCAAATTTATGCAATAAGTATTTATTTTCCAAAAAGCAGGTTGGGTATCCAGCGAATTATCTCTCTGACTAGGTTATCATGAGTAGCATATCTAATGATTTCTCTCAGCATTTTACTCTTTATGCAATTAAACCAATAGTTCTGAATTTCCCTAAAAGATTTACAAAGACTGTCTACTAAAGAAGAAGAATTGGATATACTAGAGTTCCTTTCATCAAGGCAGAGAGAGAAGTGTTAAAGATTATAAAGGATTTTGATAAAGTTAAACGGGGAAAGAAAAAGTACTTCATCAGTAAATAAAAGTCAGCAGCAAAACAATGGAGATAGTAGGAACTGCAGATGCTGGAGAATCCGAGACAACAAGGTGCAGGGCTGGATGAACACAGCAGGCCAAGCAGCATCATAGGAGCAGAGAGGCTGACGTTTCGGGCCTAGACCCTTCATCAGAAAAGGATGAAGGGTCT